>NC_135316.1:10962643-11562643 GCF_048772815.1 Callospermophilus lateralis | reverse complement strand
TCAACTTAATATTTAACTTTTAGTGTTACATTTGTCCCTCCCCATAAGATTCAGTTTTATAATTTAATGTCATCTGATCTTGCAAAATACTTTTACTAGTATGACCTCTGTGTCTAATAGAGAAACCTTTAATTCTCTTACTCAGGGCTGGATAATCATACTAACAAATACCAAGCCTGTGTGTTTAGGTTAAGAATATCTGTAGGCCTTAAACTAAAAACTTCTGCCTCTGGCAGATAATTTTGATAGCCTCATTTTATAGTTATCACGCATTCCTGTCTAAGAATCCTTCTTTGTAGCCTCCAGTTTTACTTATTTTGGGAGGATAACATAAAGTGTATAACTTAAAATATTATTATTACTATTATTATATAAAATGCCCAGGAATGGCTGTAATTTGTTTTTGACTGTCTTTTCTAAGTGTTTAAGATGAAGCAGTCAAACTGACTTTTGTTTCTATCTATTGTGAACAGTCAGCTGAGCTTTTATGGGAGTCATTCCTGGGGAAACTTGAGAGCAGCTTCTCAGTTCTGCTAGTGCCATTTGCGCTAGGTGGGTCCAGGTCTTGCTTGACAATGTGGCTTCCATCGGAAGCGTCAGGGATGTCTCCCTTCTCTGATGACTCTCCTCTTGATAGCAAATGCACTGATTGGCTTTCTGTTCTTCAGTGGTCTCATTAATCTCCCTGATCAGGAGGTTATGTGGTTCAGAGTTGCAAAGCTCTTTAGAGAAGTCTGCTGTTCCCTGGATACAGACTGACTCAGAGGGCAAGAGCCAAATATTGGTTTTCTTGTCCCTTTTCATATAACTTTAATTTTAAATCCTAATCTTAAACATCCATCAAATAAATTTTAACAGACTTATATTAAGAGTACTGGGCTTTAATGTCTATAATTTAAAATTATTTATCTTTTTATTATTTGGGATCTGTATTATTCTGTCTGTCTTGTAGGTGATGGCTAATTATCTTAAATTAACCAATGTTGTGTTCTTAAAGCAACACTTCTGTAAAACACTAACAAGGAATCTTTATATCACCCATAAGGAAATTACAAAATAAAATTAACAAGAGTAAACAAACTTAGTTCGTGTAATAGCTACCCTAAAATTTTTGGCTGAGTAATACATTATATCCTCTGTTTGAGATGCTAGTTATGTTGACAGGAAAAAAAAAAAACTTTTGAAAATAACTTTAAATGAAATAACATCTGACCTACTGCTTTCATAGTCATTCTCACATAATAAGATGGGACACAGAGCCTTATCTCAAGTAAGGCAGGGCTTTTTATTAATCTTAAGTGTTTTAGTTCTAAAGCTAATCTTTGTTTTTTAAATATCATTTTACAAAGTTTACATAAATTGTTTGAGGTAACATGAACATTAGCTAACACCATATGATATAATATTTAAATGAATTAAAGAAAGGCTGAAAGTTTTTAGCATTTACATAGATTAGGCTCTCATTAACTTAAAAATACATTTAAATTGTTCCCCAATGTAAAAAGTAACATAAAAGTTTACATATCTTATTGACAACAGGTAAATAAATCATATATATATATATATATATATATATATATATATATATATATATATATATATTTTTTTTTTACCATACAACTTCAGAACACCAGCTTGATATAATGCTCTTTTAAAGTTTCTACCTTACAGACTTGTATACCTGGAAGATATGAGCACATTAATAGCATCACAATTGCATTGATGTTTCTACATTAACCAAGTTTAGCTTTTAAAGAAATGGCAGTACAGTGCTCTAAAATAACAGTTCTTATTTAATCAGTTGTTTAATTTTTCTGGTTGCTTGCTCTAGAAAAATAAAACTTAATAAACACAATGTTATGGGTAAACTTATGTTTTAAGAAATTTTTGTCTCTTTAACACATGACTGATTTTTACAATCTTATACAGACTTTAGGACAAACTTATACAGGCCTTAGTAAATCAATCAGATATCTAACAAAAGTACTCATGAATGAGTAATCCCATATCAAATTTACTTATTTATCAAAATATTAGACAAATGTATTGAACAGTGTACCATTTTTTGTTGAAGAAAAAGTCCTAGAACCAAGGCATATTAGACCTCTTGTCGGCATTAATATTTTATTGGATTTTTGAACACCTAGAAAAACTTGTAAGGTTAAATTTAAAGACATTTATTTTTATCTGTTTATCCAATTTAAATTGTACCAATTAAATCACGTGAATTAAAGATCTTTGGATCCACGTTTTAAAATTTGTTTTTATGAGTGCTTTTATTATGAGTGCTCCTTATATGTGTTAATTTGTATAACATATATATGATATATGGATATATGTATATATAGACATACAACACATAACAAAAGTGTGCACACATAATAATAGTAAAGGCCTTGTAGCTTTTTGCAGTTGAAATCTCCATTGCAATGTTTCAAAAACTCCACTGTTGGTCAAAGATAGAGCTGATCAGAAAAACATTAACCTAGGTCTGTAGGATCAAAATCATGAGCTCAAAGAAAGAATACAGAATCTCAGGAAAAAAATAAGAGTCCTAGAAAAAATGACTGGCCAGTAATTAGTAAATACCATACAATTTACCTTTTTTCCTGCCTTAGGCCTCAGATCAGTCTCCTACTGAGCTTGCAGGATTCTTTCATTTGCATTTCAACAAAAGTCCTGGCTGAGGTCTGAAAGTAGCAGGGAAAAACTGCTATTCTGAGCAGACACCTCAGGCCTAAGGCATTTTAACCATAATTTTCAGGTTTGGATGTTGAAAATTATGTTACAATTTTAAGATATATTTTACAAAATTTTATATCTTTACATCTTGTTTTGTCAACAGATACCGTACTATGATTTACTATCCTTGTCCAAATTAATGCACTGGTACACACTGTGACATTTTCTCAGTCTACCCAATTCAAAATTGGTGAAAAATAAAACTGAATGTTTGGGAAGTTACTTGCCAACTTGGAAGTAGAGTGCTTTAGTTTTCCATCCTAAGTATTTAAGTTATCTGGCATGAATTATCTGAAATCATAAACTAAACAATTACCTAAACCCGACTTTTAACTGCAAGATTGAGCAATGCTTCAAAAACCCATTCAGATACCAGATTGTTACAATAAAACATCATCATTTAGACACACATTGAACTAATATCATTCCCAAGAAACAATTTATAATATCAGCACATTATTGCACATGTCTTAAAGGGCCAGAAACAAAGACACAAGACAGACAGAAAGGAGCTCCAGACTATGGCTGAAAGACAGAAGCCTTAAAAACAGAGCAGATAAGAGAAAAATCTTATACACCAGTGGCAGGATAGATGTCCTCACAAGGGGATCAGATGTTTTCACAGAGGGCAACCTGAAATGTAATATCAAGGGTTTCCATGGTGACTTTACTGCATTTAGTGTCCCCTTTTTCTTTTTCTTTTTTTTAAGATGACAGAGGTGGCATAATCCTTACAGTGCAGGGAACGAAGGAAGGAATTCCCTGAAGCAACAGGGCTTTGGCAGATGCTGGGAGTCCCTCAGTCCCACCTTTTACTTATAGGATTAGCTCCTCTGGTTTGGTTCCACCCCAATCTCGCTCCATCTCCTAACATTTCAGTAGTCAGCTCTTAAAAACTTCCAGGGTCGGGGGGGTTATCAAAATTTGTAACTTAAATTTCAGTTTCTGACCTTGAAGCGAATTAATACCTATTTGATAATGAGAACAGGGTTTGAGAAAAATAAAAAGGGAGGTTTACTTCTTTGCTAACAAAGCAGAAACACAGGGGACTCTGCCCAAATGTTGTGACTCTCTTGAACTGGAGCAACAAGGGGTTTTAAAGGAGTTTCCATTGTTAACCTGGGAGATACTCTGTTCTTTGGTGGCCATCAGGCATTGCCCTCTGCAGTGGGTGAGTTCCAGGCAGTCAGCTTGGGGCTTCTCTCATCCTGCTTAACAAACGGGGGTAAACTTTATCACAGTTTTTTAGAACACAGTCCAAAGGGTGTAAGGCTTACTTGCTTTATTACCCATTTTTACGTCCAATATCCTTAAGTTTTTACCACAGAAATCACACAACAAAATGCACAAAAACAAACAAACAAAAAACATCTAGAACACAGAACAAACACAAAGAAACAGAAACCTGGCGAAGATACAGAAAAACAGAGGAGCAATGAAATGTCTTGCTGAAGCTCCGGGGTAGGAGCTCCTGCGTGCCCGGCTGCACCTTTCATCCCTTTCAGAGAAATTTCATACAGAACAGAACAGAGGACAGAACAATTCTTGTTACTGTCCTGGACAGGAGTACATGTGAGCATCCCCAGGCCACCTCTCTGTCATCAGAAGACATCTCCTTTAACCGGATATCAGATGTTATAAAGGAACCACCTACCTATGGAGGCCTCCTCCACCAGGTGCTTGCTAATAGTTTTAGTGCGATGGTTCACTGCAGTGCTCCCTGGACTGAAGGCTCACTCCAAGGCTTTGGAACTTGGGTCTCCAGGCCTGAGCCCTGGAGAAAAGGCCAGCGTCAGAATTTTCAGCAGTCTGGTCTTGTGATCTGGTCAGGTCATCTCGCTGGGGAACTCCAAAATGTTAGACCAGGATGCAAGAAAAGACCACTGACTCCAATTAAAATCAAATTAAGGCAAGCTTATTAGTTCAACCTGCTAGGCTGACTCTCTTTCTCAAAACAGCGGGAAAAAGACAGCATCCCCACCTTTCCTACACCCCAACTTTATAGCCCAAAAAGTTACACAAAAAGGGAGTATCAGAAAACAGAACTTTGACAAGCATCACACTAATTGTAGTTTACATTTTTTATTTGCTGGCCCCAGCATCAGAAATTATGAGGACCATTAGAGCCTCAGAGAGGGTCGTTGTCTGGCCAGGGAAGGCCAATATTTATGAGGTGTCAGTAAGGTTTCAGAGAGGGCTGTGATCTGGTCAGTAAGACAGGCATGGGTGAGTTCAAGGCATGGGCAGGCATTCCAAGCAGGTTCAGAATTTGCAGTAATTTATAGTAAAGCAAAAATTATCTTTCCATGGCTTTGTGGCAAGATGGCTCCCAATATTAATGAAAGATCAGGTTGAGTGATCAACCCTGTCCCTTCCTTTTGGAAACTCCTCTACCACCTCCAAGGTTGTGAACTCCTGAGCATTTTCCATTCCAGATATGTACTCAAAGAATTTCTAACTCTTCTCCTCTAATTGTGTCTTACTTGGGGCAAAGGTAATGTCAAAGCATTGTTCTGGATGAGAGTGGGAAGATTATTGTATACCACATATTTGCATATACATTGGATTCATTTTCCAATTTTTCATTTGAAATACTGAATTCCTGACACTAACCCATACCCTACTAGACTCTGACTAATAATCCTAATATGATGGTGAAACAAAACCCAAGCAGAATAGAAATACAAGCCGTTCAGAGGAGGCATGGTGTGTAGTTGGAATTGCCTTTTGCATTATATAGTATAGGAGTTATAAATCTAGTCAATCTTTTGTTGAAATAATTCTACATGTGTTTTTAAAGTTAACAATTATGGGAATCCTATCTCCCTTTCTCTGTAGCACATGTATTTTTATATGCACATAGAGAATCCTACCTGGTATCACACGTACATACTTGTGAGGTGGCTGAATTGGCAGATACAAATTGTGAGAAGAGATCACTACTCCTAAACGCTGTTCGAACTGAAAATTCAAACTATGGGTGAGCTTCCTAGTTCAATAACATTATACATAAATCCATGTTCAGTAAAATGAATATTTTTGCATCTGTGGATTATATATATTTCATGATGAATTTCGATTGGCATATATATGGCTACTTTTTTTTCTTTTTTTTGTTGTTCAAAACGTTACAAAGCTCTTGACATATCATATTTCATACATTAGATTAAAGTGGGTTATGAACTCCCATTTTTACCCCAAATAAAGATTGCAGAATCACATTGGTTACATATCCACATTTTTACATAATGCCCTATTAGTTACTGTTGTATTCTGCTACCTTTCCTATACTCTATGATCCCCCCTCTTTTCCCCTCCCATCTTCTCTCTCTATCCCATCTACTGCAATTAATTTCTCTCCTTGTTTATTTTCCCATTCCCTTCTCAACCTGTTATATGTAATTTTGTATAACAATGAGGGTCTCCCTCCATTACCATGCAATTTCCCTTTTCTCTCCCTTTCCCTCCCACCTCATGTCTCTGTTAATGTAAATTTTTTCTTCCTGCTCTTCCTCCCTGCTCTGTTCTTAGTTGCTCTCATTATATCCAAGAAGACATTTGGTATTTGTTTTTTAGGGATTGGCTAGTTTCACTAAGCATAATCTGCTCTATTACCATCCATTTCCCTGAAAATTCCATGATTTTGTCATATTTTAGTGCTGCATAATACTCCATGGTGTATAAATGCCACATTTTTGTTATCCATTCATCTATTGAAGGGCATCTAGGTTGGGTCCACAGTGCAGCAATTGTGAATTGTACTGCTAAGAACATCGATGTGGCAGTATCCCAGAGGTATACACTATTTTAAGGTCTTCAGGAAATAGTCCGAGAAGGGAAATAGCTGGGTCAAATTTTGGTTCCATTCCAAGCTTTCTCAGGAATCTCCATACTGCTTTCCAAATTGGCCGCACCAGTTTGCGGGAACAGCTCTCCTCATAGGCCTGGTTTGGTCCATCTTCTCTACATTAAGAAGAGAGAGGCTTACTAAGACACAACCCTTCATCCTGACCAGGTTGTTTGCCATAGAAGATGACTTTTGGTCTTTCAGGTCTTTCATAGCTGCCTACATCTTCTCCAGGGATCAAATATGCATGGACCGTTGAGGTTCTCAGTAGGTGGCAGATCCCCTATATTGCTGTATTGCAAGACGAACCCTGTCCCTTCTCTTTTGTAAAGTTAGATTGAGGGAACAGTGTATGGTTAGGGTTAATAACATGTTCAATTTGGGTTCGGAATCATTCTGATGGATGAATAATGGTATTGGGAACCTGCGATATTTATAAAACTATAGAGGTGAAATATAAGTATGAAAACAGAAATCTAGGTAAGATTTGTAGCCCAGAAGGGAATGAGGCCCTTCATTGGGATACTTAGCTTTTAATTATGTTCTGCACGGTTGTCTCAGATAAATTGATAATCAATGGCATAGGACCTTGTACCTTGGAAGATTGATTGTAGAAGAGAACATCCACTCAAATTGGGATAGTCGGTAGGATTAGGAAGAGAGTCGGTAGGTTTAGGAAGAAGAGTGAGTATAAAATTAGGATCAAATGATCTTTAGCAATAGGGTTTCATTTATACAGTGAATGTAAATGTCAGCACATGCGAAGAGTCAGTCACAATGATGAACTGCGGAAAATATAGGAAAGAAGATATCAATAGAGACATTACAAAATCAGGCAATTGTAAAGTGAGTGATAGGTTTAGACATTTTCAACAGGATCGAGATTGAATACATAATTTTATGAAGAAACAAATATGTTGTCACCAATAGAAATGACATTTGAAAGAATTAGGCAAACTGGAAATGGATGTTTTTAGTAATCCATATTCAACATCCATTTAGGATTTGGTACAATCATAAGTGTGACCTTTGCATTTTGTGCCCAGAAAATTATTGTGATAAAATATATATGTAGATCATGTCACATGAGTATTTTTTCCACCATTTCTGTGAGCAATATTTGAAGACATATAAATTAGTATTGGGGGTACAAAGTGGTGTACCCTGTGTCTATGAATATAGAGATAATGCATGAATAGAACATACTGTAAATAAATAATATAACTGGTTCCACTTTAAATAATATATTGAATTGTTATCTGAAAATATATAAGAAATCATATATTGACATACAATCATTAATTCCAACCAGTTATATATCTAATTGTAATCTTAGGGTTATTGTTTATCATGAAGTGTGTTTGAGTTTTGCTTCAAAAGTGATTATGGATCGAAAATAATGTGTTTGGAAAGAAGTCTCATGAAATTACCAGTCAAGAAATATGGAGGAATCCATGTGTTCTGAAGCAGGAAGTGATTGAAAGTGAAACAAATGCCTATAAATTTGCTAAATTGTGGATGAAATATATATCCTGTGATGTGCATAAACTGATGAAATAGTATGTACCAGTGTTGAATAAAAATGAACGTCAAAATACACATCATGTACCATAGGAATCTACTTGCATTGATGTTAAACTGGGTCAGTTACTGTAGAAATATTAGGATTCGCGTGCATCATTCACCAAAGTTAGTTTTCTTTTTTTTTTAATTTTTATTTATGCTTGTTCAAAACATTACATAGTTCTTGATACATCATATTTGTCCCTTTGATTCAAGTGGGTTATGAACTCCCATTTTTATCCCATATACAGATTGCATAATCACATCAGTTACACATGCATTGATTCACATATTGCCATACAGGTGTCTGTTGTATTCTGCTGCCTTACCTATCCTCTACTATCCCCCCTCCCCTCCCCTCTCCTCCCCTCTTCTCTCTCTACCCCCTCTACAGTAATAAATTTCTCCCCCTTGTATTATTTTTCCCTTTCCTCTCTCTTCCTCTTGTATGTAATTTTGTATAACCCTGAGGGTCTCCTTCCATTTCTATGCAATATCCCTTCTCTCTCCCTTTCCCTCCCACCTCTCATCCCTGTTTTAATGTTAATCTTCTTCTCAGCCTCTTCATACCTATTCTGTTCTTAGTTAATCTCCTTATATCAAAGAAGACATTTGGCATTTGTTTTTATGGGATTGGGTAGCTTCACTTAGCATAATCTGCTCTAGTGCCATCCATTTCCCTGCAAATTCTATGATTTTGTCATTTTTTAATGCAGAGTAATACTCCATTCTGTATAAATGCCACATTTTTTTTTATCCATTCACCTATTGAAGGGCATATATGTTGGTTCCACAGTCTTGCTATTGTGAATTGTGCTGCTATGTACATCGATGTAGCAGTGTCCCTGCAGCATGCTCTTTTTAGGTCTTTAGGGACCGAGAAGGGGAATAGCTGGGTCAAATGGTGGTTTCATTCCCAGCTTTTCAAGAAATCTCCATACTGCTTTCCAAATTGGATGCACCAATTTGCAGTCTCACCAGCAATGTACAAGTGTACCTGTTTCCCCACATTCTCACCAACACTTGTTGATTGACTTCATAAATGCTGCCAATCTTACTGGAGTGAGATGGTATCTTAGGGTGGTTTTGATTCACCTTTCTCTGACTACTGGAGATGGTGAGCATTTTTTCATGTACCTGTTGATTATATGTCCTCCTCTGAGATGTCTGTTGACATCCTCGGCCCATTTGTTGATTGGGTTATTTGTTATCTTATTGTTTAATTTTTTGAGTTCTTTGTATACTCTGGATATTATTGCTCTATCTGAAGTGTGAGGAGTAAAGATTTGTTCCCAGAATTTAGGCTCCCTATTTACCTCTCTTATTGTTTCTTTTTCTGAGAAACAACTCTTTACTTTGAGTAAGTCCCATGTGTTGATTCTAGTTATGAACTCTTGTGCTATGGATGTCCTATTGAGGAATTTGAAGCCCGACCCTACAGTATGTAGATCGTAGCCAACTTTTTCTTCTATCAGACGCCATGTCACTGATTTGATATCAAGGTCCTTGATCCAGTTTGAGTGAACTTTTGTGCATGCAAGAGAAACGGATTCAGTTTCATTTTGTTACATATGGATTTCCAGTTTTCCCAGCACCATTTTTTGAAGATGCTATCCTTCCTCCATTGCATGCTTTTAGCTCCTTTATCAAATAGAAGATTGTTGTAGCATTGTGGATTAATCTCTGTGTCCTCCATTCTGTACCATTGGTCCACCCACCTGTTTTGGTACCAGTACCATGCTGTCATTGTTACTATTGCTCTGAAATTTAGTTTGAAATCTGGTATCGCTATACCGCCTGATTCACACTTCCTGGTTAGAATTGCTTTTGCTATTCTGGATCTTTTATTTTTCCATATGAATTTCATGATTTCTTTCTCTATTTCTATAAGAAATGCCGTTAGGATTTTGATTGGCATTGCATTTAACCTATAGAGAACTTTTGGGAATATCACCATTTTGATGATGTTAGTTCTCCCTATCCATGAACAGTGTATATTTTTCCATCTTCTAAGATCTTATTCTACTTCTCTTTTTAGGGTTCTGTAGTTTGTATTGTATAAATCTTTCACCTCTTTTGTTAGGTTGATTCCCAAGGATTTTATTTTTACTTTTTGAGGATATTGTGAATGGAGTGTTTTTTTTTTTTCTCATTTCCATTTCAGAAGTTTTGTCACTGATATACAGAAATGCCTTTGACTTATGAATGTTGATTTTATATCCTGCCACATTGCTGAAATCATTTCTTAGTTCTAGTAGTTTTTTTGTAGACCCTTTTGAGTCTTCTATATATAGAATCATGTCAGCTGCAAGTAGTGATAATTTAAGTTATTCTTTTCCTATTTTCATGCCTTTAATTTCTTTCATCTGTCTGATTGCTCTGGCCAGTGTTTTGAGAACTATATTGAATAGAAGTGGTGGTAGAGGACATCTCTGTCTTGTTCCAGATTTTAGAGGGAATGCTTCAATTTTTCTCCCTTCAGAATAATGCTAGCCTGAGGCTTAACATAGATAGCTTTTACAATGTCGTGGTAAGTTCCTGTTATCTCTAGTTTTTCTAATGTTTTGAACATAAAGGGATGCTAAGGGTCGATCGTTCTTATTTATTTTTCGCAGAACCAAGCTTTAGTTTTGTAATTTTTTCAATAGTTTCTTTTGTTTCAATTTTGTTGTTTTCTGCTCTGATTTTAGTTATTTCTTGCCTTCTGCTACAATTGCTGTTGTTTTGCTCTTCCTTTTCTAGGGCTTTGAGATGAAGTGTGGGCTCATTTATTTGTTGTTCTTTCCTATTTTTGAGGAATGACGTCAAGGTGGTGAATTTCCCTCTTAAAACTCCTTTCATTGTGTCCCATAGATTCTGATATGTTGTGTCTGTATTTTCATTTATCTCGAAAAATTTTTTGATTTTCTCATTTATGCCTTCTGTAACACATTAATCATTCAGTAACATGTTGTTCATTTTCAATGTGATGTAGGATTTTTTCTTCCATCTTTTTCATTGGTTTCCAGTTTTATTCCATTATAATCAGATAAAATTCATGATATTATGTCCACCACTTTATATTTACTGAGGGTTGCTCTATGGCATAATATATGGTCTATTTTTGAGAAGGATCCATGTGCTGCTAAAAAAAAAAGTATATCCACTTGATGATGGTTGATATATTCTATATATGTCCGCTACGTCTAGGTTATTGATTGTGATATTGAGTTCTATAGTTTCTTTATTCAACTTTTATTTGGAGGATCTGTCCAATGGTGAGAGAGGTGTGTTGAAGTCACCCATAATTATTGTGTTGTGGTCTATTTGATTCTTGAACTTGAGGAGAATTTGTTTTATGAACGTCGCAGCACCATTTAATGGTGCGTAAATATTGATAATTTTTATGTCTTGTTGGTGAATGGTTCTTTTTAACAGTATATAATTTCCTTCATTATCCCTTTTGATTAAATTAGTCTTGAAGTCGATTTAATTCGATTTGAGGATGGCCACCCCTGCTTGCTTATGAGGACCGTGTGCATGGTATATTTTTTCCCAACCTTTCACCTTCAGCCTGTGTATGTCTTTTCCATTCAGATATGTCTCCTGGAGGCAACATATTGTTGGATTTGTTTTTTGAATCCAAGTTACAAGCCTATGTTGCTTTATTGGAGAGATTAAGCCATTAATGTTTAGAGTTACTATTGATATATGGTTTCTACCAGCAGCCATGTTTGAATATTTATCGTTTTTTTAAATTTACTTTGTTTGTCCATGATTAGCTTTCCCCCCGCCCTCTGTCATTACTGAGGCACTTCCCACTGATGGTTTTGGTTGTTGTATTTCATTTCTTCCTCGTGTAGTGTTTTGCTCAAGACACTTTGCAATGGTGGATTTCTGGCTGCAAATTCTTTTAGCTTTTGTTTATCATGAAAGATTTTTATTTCGTTCTCGTACCTGAAGCTGAATTTTGCTGGATACAGAATTCTTGTTTGGCATCCATTGTCTTTCAATGTTTGAAATACGTTTTTCCAGGATCCTCTCACTTTCAGTGTCTGTGATAAAAAATAGGTTGTTAACCTTATTGGTTTACCCCTGAATGTAATCTTCCTCCTTTCTCTTGAAGCTTTTAATGTTTTCTCTTTGTTCTGTATATTGGATATCTTCATAACAATGTGTCTTGGCGTTGGTCTACTGTGATTTTGTGTGCTCTGTGTCCTGTAAGCATCTTCAATTTGTATATCCGTTTCCTTTTTTATTTCTGGAAAATTTTCTGTAATTATTTCATTCAACAGGTTACTCATTCCCATGGTTTGAATCTCTGTACCTTCCTCTATCCAGATGACTCATGAGTTTGGTTTTTTTATGTTATCCCATATCTCTTGGATGTTTTTCTCGTGATTTTTTACCAGCCTTTCTGTGTTGGCTAGACTCTTTTCAAGACGATATATTTTGTCTTCATTAGGTGACATTCTGTCTTCTACTTGCTCCACTCTGTTAGTGATACTCTCAATTGAGTTTTTAATTTTGTTTATCATTTCCTTCATTTCTAGAATTATTCTTTGAATTTTTATAATCTCTATCTCCTGATAAAGAAGATTAACTTCTTCTTTTATCTGTTTATGTAATTCATTTTCAATTTGTTCTTTCACTGTATTTATTTGCTCTCTCGTATCCTCTTTAAGGTTCCATTCCATCTGCCTAAGGTATTCCTTGAGTTCTTTATATGACCATTTTTCTGACGATTCTAGGTTCTCCTGAATATTTAGGTTATCCTTCATTGTTTGTACTCCTTTTCTTTCTTGCTTTTTTATGCTGCTCATGTTACTTCTTGTTCTGTTTGAGTGCTGAGTTACTGCTTATTCTTATAAATTTATTTGAAGCTTGGGAGGAAAGATATTAGAAGGGATGGGAAGAAGTCACTAAAGAGAATGAGAATAGGCAGGTAGAATTCAAGGATGGGGGAATAAGAAAATTGAAAAGAAATGAAAAGACAAAAGAAAAAAATAGAAAATAAAGAAAGAAATAAATTTTTTAAAATAATAATGATAATTAAAAAATGAAAATTAAAATTTAAAATAATAATAATAATAGTAAAATTAAAAAAATAAAAACATTAAAATAAGTTAAAGAACAACAACAAAAAATGAAAATGAAAGATAAAAAATAAAAATAAAATAATAATAATAATAATACATGCAGTCATAGAGTTCAATTAATTTCTCTTCCAGTAGGTGGAGCTGTGCTCACCGGGCCAAGCTTCTCCTCTCAATAGGTGGGAATCAATCACTGTGCAGCAGCTCTTCCTCCCAGACTGGGCAGGTCTCCAATCCTGAGTGCCTAGGACCTTCTCTAGTCTTTCCTCAATCCAGGCTCCGCTCAACTGTGACGCTCACCACAATACTTGCTACACGTCAGGTCTCTGCTCCTGGTAGCCCTGTTTTCATCAACGCCTGGCACTCTCTCCCTGTTTGCCTCCCTCAGACCCTAAGTTTGTAGAGCTTGGGGCTGGGAACCCCCAGCGAATTTGCTTGCTCTCTGGTATCCATGCCCACATTAGCTGGTGTAAGAGACCTCAGTTGTCAGCACTGGTGGGAGCGTTAGCCGGGAATTTCTCGCCACGAGTCTCACAGCACACATGATTCCCTCGGTCTTGCCATCTTTCTCACGGGAGACCTGGGAGGGCCCCTTAAGGGAGAGCTGGGAGGGGCCCTTAATGTTTCCCCGCTGTGTGGAGAGAGATGCATAGGAAATTACACACCTGTCGTACTGGTTTCAATGAAGTTATCTCCTCTGCCCATGACGTCAGTTCTCTTCCATGGTGGTATCCCATGCAAATGGTGACGGTTCATTCCTTTTGCCAGGTGACCAATGCAACGGATGTGTCCTGACTGTGTCTCCGAAGCCCCATTTCAATCCAGTGGCCTTTTACCTCTGTAAATTCAGAAGGGCCGACCAGTTATTTCAGAGAGAATGTTTGTTCTGAGTCACAAGAAGCAGGCAAATCTGAGCTTCTATGCAGCCGATCCGGGCTCTGTGTGTTTTCTGAGGGGCCCAGACTGTTCACACCAGATCCACGTCAGGTTAGAATTGCCTAGTGATTCTGAACAAACAGCATTTAGACAGTTTACGACTCCCTATGCCTACGCAGCTTAAGAGGTCAGAGACTTGATTTCTCCATGTCCGCCACCATGTTGGATCTCCTATATTGCTACTTTTTAATATCTGTGCGTGTGCGTGTGTATATATATATATATATATATATATACTCACCAGATTTTTCAAAATATGAAATATATGTGCCTTATTATACACTCCCTAAATTCATTCATATTCATATATGTGGATTTATAACAAACTTTCCACAAGATTATACTCAGAAATAATCATCCACCTGAAATACATATTTCTTTCCTAGTACTGAAAAGTAACTTCATAGAATGGTGCATACAAACTCTAATATTTCTACAGTTATTGACCCAGTGTAACATCAATGCAAGTAGATTCCTAGGGGACATGATGTGTATTTTGACGTTCATTTCTATTCAACACTGGTACATTACTATTTCTTCAGTTTATGCACAGCATAGGATATATATTTCATCCACAAGTTAGAAAACTTATAGGCATTTGTTTCATGATCAGTCACTTCCTGCTTCAGAACACATGTATTCCTCCATGTTTCTTTACTGGTCTTTTCATAAGACTTTTTTCCAATCACAATATTTTCATTTTTCATTATCACTTATGAAACAAAACTCAAACACCCTTCATGATAAACCATAATCCTAAAATTACCATTAGATGTATAACTGGTTGGAATGAATGATTATATATCAATATAAGATTTCTTATATATTTTTAGATACCAATTCAATTCATTATTTAAGTGGAACCAGTTATATTATTTATTCACAGGATAGTCTATTCATGCATTATCTCTATATTCATAGACACAGGGTACACCTCTGTGTACCCCTAACACTAATGTATATGTCTTCAAAATATTGCTCCCAGAAATGGTGGAAGAAATACTTATGTCACCTGATCCACATATATATTTTATCACAGTAAAATTCTGAACAAAAAATGTAAAGGTCACACTTATGATTGTACCAAAGCCTAAAAGAAAAGTGAACATGGATTACTAAAAACATCCATGTGAAGGTTGCCTAATGCTCTCAAATGTCAATCCTATTGATGACAACATATTTGTTTCTTCCAATGATTATATATTCAAACTAAACCTTGTTGAAAATGTCTAATCCTATAACTCACTTTATACTTTGCCTTATTTCATAATGTCTCTATTGATACCTGCTTTCCTACTTATTTTCCCCAGTTCATCATTGTGACTGACTCTTCACATGTGCTGACATTTTCATTCATTCTCTAACCGAAACCCTATTGCTAAAGAACTTTTGGTCCAAATCCTATACTCACTATTCTTCCTAAACCTACCGACTATCTTCCTAATCCTCCCGACTATCCATTTTTGACTGGATGTTCTCTTCTACATTAAATCTACCAAGGTAGAAGGTCCTGTGCTTCAAATCATACCTAGATTTCTGTTTCTGTACTTATATTTCACCTCTATATTCTTGTAATTATCGCACGTTCCCAATACCATTATTCATCTCACAAAATGATTCCTAACACAAATTGAACCTGTTATTAACCATAAACATACACTGTTCCCTCAATCTCATTTTACAGAAGAGCAGCAACAGAGTTGTTCTTAAAATACAGGGAATTAGGGGACCTTCCACCTGCTGAAAACCTCAAATGTCCATGCAGAAATGATACCTGGAGAAGTTGTAGGGAGGTATGAAAGACCTGAGAGAGCAGAAGTCCTATTCCATGGCAAACAACCTGGTCAGGATAAAGGGATGTGTCTGAATCAGCATCTCTCTACTTATTTTAGAGAAGATGGACTAAACCAGACCTGTGTGGAGAGCTGTTCCCAGGTGCCTATGGTTGATATACCATTCTAACTTGTGCAAGTGTTCCAGGAAGTAGGAGCAGCCTCCATCTCATGGGACCCTTGGAAGCAAGTGTTAGGACAAAGTGGTTGCCAAGGCAGTGACCTCATTCATTCAATTCCAAAGAAAGTGACATACCTCATTTCCTTGGTGATGGAACTCTATGATCTTGGTATCCAAGTGGCCAGGAACCCAGACACTATCCCATTCCCAGTCCCAATGGTCTCTTTTGTTTGGATTTACCAAGGACAGAGTCAGTATTTCTTGGTACCTACTGATGTGAGGATGGCCAAATGCCAGGAGAGCACTGAAGAGGTACCTTTTCTGAGAAAGCAGGTAGTGGCTCACCACTTTTTCCTGACAACTTCACAGAGTTAGCCAAGGAAACCAGATCTGAGAGAGGACGGACTATTTCGGAGGAATATAGTATGGCCGAGCAGTTAGAGGACACTCCAGATAGTCACAGATCTACTTGGGGGAAGGAGGTGCCATTGTGCGAGTGGGTGTGGGTTTGTGGTTTTGTCTCATGTTCTGAGAAAAGGTAGGAATGGCGCTTTGTTTGGATTGAAGTGGACTGTTTCTAGTAAGTCATTTGACAAGGTGAGTGTTTCTATGTTTGTGTATCCCACTATGTCCATTGTTGTAGACATTAGAAAAGAGAATGCATTAATGGATGTGTCCTGTCTGGTATAAATCTTACCATAATTCATCCTGCTCAATTTATGAATGGACTGCACCTTGTCTTATCGATGGGCAATACCTGCCATCATCCTAAGTTCCTGTTTTCTTCCTGAATTCTGGCCAGTCTCCAGAATAGGCTCAGCGATTTGTGTCCAAGATATGTACCACCTCCAAGCTCTGTGACATGGCCATGTACTGGATAGCTGAAGAGAATGGAGATCATCTCAGAAAACTCAGATATCAGTGTGACCAGGAAAGTCTCAGTGGAGAAAACCAGCTTTGGGCCTTTTGCTTACCTTATGTTCTGTTGCCCTGAATGTCAGGAAGGTCTTTGCCTCAGGCCACCCCTTTGTGAAGCCTGAAGAAAACAGTTTTAAATTTGAAATGAATGGGCATCACCTGTGGCTCTTTGCTTAATTGCTTTGGAAAGGGATGTGTCTGAATTAGCCTCTTGGCCTTGTATGTGGCTGTGACTTTGATTCTCAGCACATGATGGATCCAAAGAATGATCGCATGTGCGCATCCAAAACCATAATTGCCAAAAGATCAGTCATTGTGGATGAAGTCTCTCGCCTTCTTCTGTTAGGTTCCTGACATCCATCAAGTGAGAATAGGGATCCTTTGGGTCAAATGAGTTCTTGAAATCTCTGCAGACGTGCTTGGCTTTTCTCATGACTCTATTTCACATAAGATTCTATACCTGAAAGTCAGTAGGCCTCAAATGAGAGAAACAGAGCAGCATGAAAGGCAGGCTTATTTGACCACTCCTGGTTCATATTAAGAGTGTCCAGGCCACCCTGACATTAGGCAAATGAGGAACAAGGGAGCTTAGTTTGGACACTATCAATGGCTGCACCCCTCATGGAAACCTCCAGCCAGAGGTAATGATGAGTGACTATTTGGAAGAAGATGAGGGCCATGTGGGAGTGTATTGGTTTTAATTGTCATTTGTGTGGTGGTTGGAAGAAATGTGTGGGTCCACCTGGGCTTGAATTCTGGTGTGATTCCCCATAGAGACTGAGTTCTGGAACTGACCTCAGAGATGTATTGCCATGAATTGTTTTGGGATTTTAGGAGGCCACGCATGAGAGTTGCCCCTGGAAACTGAGATCTGGCTTTCCACACAGCACTGGGAATCTCAGCCAGGATATCACATGATTTAATTGTGAAAAACTTGCAACCATAGTTGAGAGTCAAAACACACATGGACCTCACATTTTACACCTCAATGTGCCTGGCTTCTTGTGACCTTTTCCCCACTCTTTGGGAAGCCTTGCCTGTGAGAGTTCTCCAGAGTTTTCATTTAAATGAGCTTCCTCAACATTTAGTGGTTCCTGAATGAATTGAAACCCACAGTTTCTCCAACTTCATCCTTGAAAAATGGCTTGATGAATACCATGAATTTTTTGAAATTCCCACAACCAGGTGGCACTGGAGAACATTTGGATGTCCTGTTTCTGATCATGAGTATACCAGACAATGCCTTGATTGATTGGGTTTCATGAAAATGGTGTAGAACAGAGATGCCAGTAAGTTGGAGCCTGCTGAGTGGTGGGCCTAGAGCAGTGGTGGGCAGGTGTGTGATGAAACATCAGTGGTAGGGCCATGAAGATCTACCATTGGATTCCAAATGGCTTGTGACTGACATGGTGCAGCCAGCAGTCCCTTATATGTAAAGGCATCTTGTTCTATGGTGAGGTTTCAGGGCAATGTTCGGAATCAGGTTGATATAGACAAGGGGGCAATGGGCCAAGCTATGAGGGATAGAAGCCTGGTTGGTGCATTCTCCTGCAGACCCTGACCCACCACACGTGACAGAACTCCCTCCAGCAATATGTCCCAGTTGAGCTTTTGGTATTTCGTGAAGCAAATACCAAACTCCCAGTGCAGCAGGAAAAACACCACAAAAACTGTAGGAGAACCAAATGTCTTCACAGTCAACACGGGGAGACACTTAGTCCTCAGTGGTCACAGTTTACCTACAAAGAGAGGATTCAGCATTGCTGCCTCATGTTCATTGGAAAATAAGAAACCATGTCCTTCAGGTCACATAGATGCAGAACCAGCTTTGATGGTCTCACTACTAAGGAAGCCAAATCTCCTGACAACAACATATATTTCAAGTGCCCAAACTCAGAGGCAGTTTCTCAAATTTTTAAGGCTCTCAGAGCTCCCTGTTTGTGTTGTGTTTACCCTGTCCCTTACTTTTGGAAACTCCTCTAACCCTCCATGGTTATGAACTCTTGAGCATTTTCCATTCCAGATATGTATTCACTGATTTTCTAACTCTTCTCCTCTAATTATGTCTTACTTTGGGTGAAGGTAATGTCAAGGCATTGTTCTGGATGAGAGTGAGAGGATATTTGTGCAGCACATATTTGCTTACACATTGGATTCATTTTCCAATTTTCCTTTTGAAATACTGAATCCCTGACACTAACCAATACCAACTAGAATCAGACAACTCTTCCTAATATAATGGAGAAAAATAACCCAAACAGAATAGAAATTCAAGCAGTTCAGAGGAGGCATCTTGTATAGTTGGACATGACTTTTGCATTATATAAGGTAGGAGTTATAAATCTAGTCAATTTTTAATTGGAATAGTTCTCCATGTGTTTTTAAAGATAACAAATATGTGAAATCCTGTTTCCCTTTCTCTGTAGCCAATTCACACATGTATATTTATATGCACATATAGAATCCTACCAGGGATCCCACGTACATTTTTGTGAGGTTTATCACTTGGCAGATACAAATTGTGAGAAGAGATCACTCCTCTTAAACGCTGTTAGAACTGAAGATTCAAACTATAGGGGAGCTTCCTAGTAGAACAACATTATACATAAACTCATGTTCAGTAAAATAATTATTTTTGCATCAGTGGATGATATATATTTACTGATGAATTTTGATTTTCATATATATTGCTACTTTTTAATGTCTGTGTGTAGTTTGTGTGTGTGTGTATATATATATATATATATATATATATATATATATATATATATATACACACACTCTTCAGATTTTTCAATATATAAAATATATGTGTCTTATATACACTTTCTAAATTCATTCATGTTCATGTATGTGGATTTATAATCAACTTTTCATAAGATTATTTTCCGAAATATTCATCCACCTGAAATACTTATTTGTTTCCTAGTACTGAAAACAAACTTTAGTGAATGGTGCCTACAAATTCTAATGATTTTACAGTAACTGACCCAGGTTACCACCAATGCAAGTAGATTCCTATGGGATATGATATGTAATTTGAGGTTCATTTGTATTCAACACTGGTACATTATTATTTCTTCAGTTTTTGCACATCATACGATATATATTTCATCCACAAGTTCACAAATTTACAGGCATTTGTTTCAACTTTAATCACTTCCTGTTTCAGAACACATGTATTGTTGGGGTTTCTGAACTCATCTTTTCATGACGCTTCTTTCCAAACAAGTTATTTTCGATTTCCATAATCACTGGTGAAGTAAAACTCACACCCTTCATGATAAACCAAAACACTAATAGTACCATTATATGTATAACATTTTGGAAAGAATGATTGTATATCAATATAAGATTTCCTGTAATTTTTCAGATATCAGTTCAATCCATTATTTATAGTTGGAACAAGTGATATTATTTATTCACAGTATGTTCTATTCAGGCTTTATCTTTATATACATAGACACAGTGTACACCTCTTTGGACCCCCAATACTAATATTACATCTTCAATATATTGCTACCAGAAATGGTGGAAGAAATACTTATGTCACCTGATCTACATATACATTTTATCACAGTAATATTCTGAACAAAAAATGTAAAGGTCACAGTTATGATTGTACCAAAGCCTAAAAGAAAAGTGAACATGGATTACTAAAAACATCCATGTCCAGTTTGCCTAATGCTCTCAAATGTCAATCCTATTGGTGACAACATATTTGTTTCTTCCTAAGATTATATATTCAAACTCAACCCTGTTGAAAATGTCTAATCCTATCACTCACTTTATATTTTGCCTGATTCAATAATGTCTCTATTGATATCTGCATTTCTACATATTTTCCCAGTTTATCATAGTGACTGACTCTTCATATGTGCTGACATTTACATTCACTCTCTAACAGAAACCATATTGCTAAAGAACTTTTGGTCTAAATCCTATAATCACTCTTCTTCCTAAACCTACCAACAATCTTTCTAAACCTACTGACTATCCCTTTTTGACCAGATGTTCTCTTCTACATTCAATCATCCAAGGTACAAGGTCCTATGCCATTGTATATTTAATTATCTGAGACATCTTTAGAGAACATAATTCAAGCTAAGTATCCCAATCAAGGGCCCAATGCCCTTCTGGGTTTCAAATCATTCCTAGATTTTTATTTTCATACTTATATTTCACCTCTACATTCTTGTAAATCTCACAGGTTGCCAATACCATTATTCATCGCACAGAATGATTCCTAACCCAATTAGAACCTGTTATTAACCCTAAACATACACTGTTCCCTCAATCTCATTTTACAGAAGAACAGGGACGGAGTTGTTCTTCAATGCAGGAAAGTAAGTGACCTTCCACCTGCTGAAAACCTCAAAGGTCCATACAGAAATGATACCCGGGAAAGTTATAGGCAGGTATGAAGGACCTGAGAGAGCAAAAGTCATCTTCCATGGCAAAAAACCTGGTCAGGATGAAGGGATGTGTCGGAATCAGCCTCTCTCTTCTTATTGTAGAGAAGATGGACCAAATCAGGCCAGTGTGGAAAGCTGTTCATGGGTGCCTATGGTTGATATACCATTCTAACTTGTGAAAGTGTCACAGGAAGTAGGGGCAGCCTCCATCTCTTGGGAACCTTGGAAGCAACTGTTAGGAAAAAGGGGTGCCAAGGCAGTGGCCTCATTCAGTTCCAAAGAAAGTGACATACCTCATTTCCTTGGTGATGGAACTCTCTGAACTTGCTATCCAAGAACCAAGACACCGAGAAGCAATCCAAGTCCAAGTCCCTGTGAGCTCACTTGATTGGATTTTCCAAGGACAGAGTCAGTCTTTCTCGGTACCTACTGATGTGATTATAGCCAAATACCAGGAGAGCTCTGAAGAGGTACTTTTCCTGAGAAAGCAGGTAGTGGCTCGCCACTTTTTCCTGACAACTTCACAGAGTTGGTCAAGGAAACCAGATCTGATAGAGGACACGCGATTTTGGTGGAACATAATATAGCCCACCAGTCAGAGTTAACTCCGGAGAGTCACAGACCTACTTGAGGGAAGGAGGTGCCTTTGTGAGTGTGGGTTTGTTGTTTTGTCTCATGTTCTGAGAATAGGTAGGAAAGGCGGTTTTTTTGATTTGGAGTGAACTGTTTCTAGTAAGTCGTTTGTCAAGATGAGTGTTTCTATGTCTGTGTATCCCACTGTGTCCGTGGTTGTAGACATGAGAAAAGAGAATGCAACAATGGATGTGTCCTGTCTAGTAGAAAGCTTCCCATTATGCATCCTGCCTAATTTATGAATGGAGTGCGGCTTGCCTTATGGATGGGCAATATCTACTACCTTCCTAAGTCCCTGTTTTCTTCTGAATTCTGGCCACTCTCCAGAATAGGCTCATGGTTTTGTGTCCAAGATATGTATCAACTCCAAGGTCTGTGACATGGCCATGTACAGGATAGCTGAAGGGAATGGCCAGCATCTCAGAAAACTCAGATATCAATGTGACCAGGAAAGTCTCAGTGGATATACCCTGCTTTTGACCTTTTGCTTACCTATTGTTCTGTTGCCCTGAATATCAGGAAGGTCTTTGCCTCAGGCCACCCCTTTGTGAAGCCTGAAGAAAACAGTTTTCAAATGGAAATGAATGAGCATCACTTGTGGCTCTTTCTTAATTGCTTTGGAAAGGGATGTGTCTGAATTAGCCTCTTGGCCTTGATGTGGCTGTGACTTTGATTCTCAGCAGCTGATGGATCTAAAGAATGATCCCATGTGTGCATCCAAAACCATAATTGCCAAAAGATCAGTCATTGTGGATGAAGTCTCTCGTCTTCCTCTGTTAGGTTCCTGACCTCCATTAAGTGAGAGTAGGTATTCCTTGGGTCAAATGAGTTCTTCAAATCACTGCAGAGGTGCTTAGGTTTTCGCATGACTCCAAATCACATAAAGAATCTATACTTGAAAGTCAGTAGGCCTCAAATTGGAGAAACAGAGCAGTATTAACAGGAGGCTTATTTGATCACTCCTGGTTCACAGGAAGGGTGTCCAGGCCAACATGACTTTAGGCAAATGAGGGGCAAGGGAGTTTATTTGGACACTGTCTTTGGGTGAGCCCTTCATGGAAACCTCCAGCCAGAAGTTACGATGAGTGACTATATGGAAGAAGATGAGGACCATGTTTGAGTGTTTTGGTTTTAATTGTGGTCATTTGTGTGGTGGTTGTAAAAAATATCTTGGTACACCTGGGCTTGAACTCTGGTGGGATTCCCCTTAGAGACTGTGTTCTGGAACTGAACTCAGAGAAGAATTGCCATGAATTGTGTTGGGATTTTAGGAGGCCACGCATGAGAGTCGCCCTTGGAAACTGAGATCTAGGCCCAGGGTGGCTTTTCAGAGAGCACTGAGAATCTCAGCCAGGATAACACATGATTTTATTCTGAAAGACTTGGCAGCCATAGTTGAGTGTCAAAACACACATGGACCTCACATTGTAGACCCCAATTTACCTGGCTTCATGTGACCTTTTGGGCACTCTTTGGGAAGCCTTGCCTGTGAGAGTTCTCCAGAGCTTTCATTGAAAATGAGCTTCCTCAATATTTAATCGTTCCTGAATGAATTGAAACCCACAGTGCCTCCAACTTCATCCTTAAAAAATGGCTAGAAGAATACCATGTAGTTATTGAAATTTCCATGACCAGGTGGCACTGGAGAAACTTTGAATGTCCTGTTGCTGATCATGAGTATACCAGACAGTGCCTTGATTGACTGGATTTCATGAAAATGTTGTAGAAAAGAGATGCCAGTACGTTGGAGTCTGCTGAGTAGTGGGCCTAGGGCACTGGTGGGCAGGTGTGTGATAAAACATCAGTAGTAGGGCCATGAGGATCTACCATTGGATTCCAAATGGCTTGTGACTGACATGGTGAAGCCAGCAGATCCTTATTTGTAAAGTCATCTTTTTATATGGAGAGGTTTCAGGGCAATGTTCAGAATAAGGTTCATATGGACAAGGGGGCAATGGGCCAAGCTATGAGGGATAGAAGCCTGGTTGGTGCATTCTCCTGCACACCCTGACCCGCCACACGTGACAGAACTCCCTCCAGCACTGTGTCTCAGTTGGGCTCCTTGTATTTCATGAAGCAAATACTAAACTCTCAGTGCAGCAGGAAAAACACCACAAAAAGTGGAGGAGGACAAAATGGCTTCACAGTCCACACGGGGAGACATTTAGTCACCAGTGGTCACTGTTTACCAACAAAGAGAGGATTCAGGCCTCCTGCCTCATGTTAATTGGAAAATATGAACCCATGTCCTTCAGGTCACAGTGATGGAGACACACCTTTGATGTTCTCACTACAAAAGAAGCTACAGCTCCTGAAAACAACCTAAATTTCAAGTGTCCAACCTCAGAGGCAGATTCTCAAAAAGTCCTTAGGCCAGAAGAGCTCCATGTTTGTGGAGTGTTTACCCTGTCCCTTACTTTTAGAAAGTCCTCTACCTCCACCAAAGATTTGAAATCTGGAGCATTTTCCATTCCAGATAGGTATTCACAGATTTTCTAACGCTTCTCCTCTAATTGTGTCTTACTTGAGGCGAAAGTAATGTTAAAGCATTGTTCTGGATGAGAGTGGGAAGATTTTTGTGTAGCATATATTTGCATACACACTGGATTCAATTTCCTATTTTCTATTCGAAATACTGAATCCCTGACACTAACACATACCCTATCAGACTCTGAATACTATTTCTAATAGGATGGAGAAAAATAACCCAAACAGAATAGAAATACAAGGAGTTTAGAGGAGGCATGGTGTATATTTGGACTTGCCTTTTGCATGATACAGAGTAGTAGTTAAATCTAGTCAATTTTTTGTTGAAATAGTTCTCCATGTGTTTTTAAAGTTAACAAATTGTGAATTCCTGTCTCCCTTTCTCTGTAGCCTACTCAGCACATATATTTTTATATGGATATATAGAATCATACCTGGTACCACACATACATTCTTGTGAGGTGGATGAGTTGCAGATACAAATTGTGAGAAGAGATTACTCCTACTAAACCGTGTTGGAACTGAATATTCAACCAATGGGTGAGCTTGCTAGTTGAACAACATTTTACATAAATCCATGTTCAGTAAAATGAATATTTTTGGATCTGTGGATGATATATATTTTATGATGAATTTTGATTGACATATATGTTGCTATTTTTCTTTTCTGTGTGTGTGTGTGTGTTTTGTGTCACTCGCCTCTTCTGTAAAACAACTTCAGAGAGACAGGTTAAAAATTCATGCAAAGCTCTGATGGAGGTATCTAATATCTTAGTTTTGGTCTATTGCTTCTTCTAATTGGGTCATTTGTTGTGTCCCATGGACGAGGGCAGTGGTTCCTGTGCCCACCCCTGCAGCAACTCCTATTCCGAATAGGATGGCTAAAGTGAGGGATATATGTTCCCAGGGGAAACGGGTTTTATGCCCCCCTATTTGACCTTCAAATGAACCTGAATCATGATAGAGCACTCTGGGAAACATCTGCACCATTACACAATTAATCACATCTGTTGACAATTTCTTTAAAACATAAACAATGTTTAATTATATACAATTATGCTGTTGTAGGGATGGACAAGGCAAGGCACCTAAGATAGCAACGAAGACAGGGAAACCGTCCTATTTGGTTGCAAACAGATTCAGAGGGCATTGCTTCTGTTGTAATCAATTATTCTCCTGAAACTCAAGTTTAGGTAGTTTCAGAATTTTGTACCCAACATGTAAGGGAAGGGGCTCAGAAGTTCACAGTCTGCAGAAGTTCAAAAAAGCCGTTGTTGTTTCTGTTTTTTTCTCGGTTCTGGGCAAGTTAACTTTTCAAGGACACCTGGGAGGGAAAGAGCTTTTTTCTACCTTTCTTATTTTTTGCCCCTGACAGCTGTTACCATGGAGCCCTGATGGTAACTTCTTTATCTTAGAAATATAGCCATCTCTGTAAAGCCCCAGCTCACGGCCAGAGGCCTTGTTCATATATTTTGTGGAAAACAAGTAATGGGGTGTCTAGCATAGAAGTGCTTATTTTTTTAGCCAGTGGCCAAGTAGAACAAGGCAACACTAAAAGAGGAAGTTTATCTACATTGAACTCTTTTATAGGGACTCTTTTGCTGAAAGTCCTAAAGTCAGCCATGGTGAAGACTTCTGTAGAAAGTCAGTTAAGAATTTTCTCTAGGCCTGGTACAGAAGGGGAAGACAGGGAAGGTGGGGCTGACAGCAGCTCCGAGGATCTGAGAATAAGGAAGGAGAGATGTAAAAGAATAATGGGAAAGGGGTTTGGGATTTTCCTAGCAACAAAAACTTGAGCTGTAGAACAGGTAGAGCAGAGGGGAAGACAAGAGTGAGTATCCCAAAATGCATGTGAGGGACTTTAAATTTTTAGTAAACTGTTTTCACTGATGACAAAGCAACTTTAAAGGCCATTTTTATTACATCTTTGATACGAGTCTGAGGGCTCTCCTCTGCTAGTTTCAGCTTTGTGTTAGCTGGTAAGAGGACCTGGTGGGACACGGTGCGGCACGGACAGGAGAAGAGAGGAGTGAGTCGGTGGATGGGAACCTGAGTACCTGCTACCTCAGCAAGGGGGCGATGGTCTGAGAACCGGCAGAGGTTTTGGCTTTTGATCTAATAATTGGAGGGGAGAAATCAGGTTGCTGAGGTGAGAGTGACAGCAGAGACTCTGGAGCACAAGGCTGAAGGTGAGGATCTATTGGATAAGCATAGTTCAGGATATGAGTGAAGGATGGAAAAGGCCTTCCCATAGGGGAATCTCCTTTCACCCTTTTGAGCACTTGCAGAAGTTAAAAAGGTCACACAGGTCTGGGGATGTGGATCAATTGTAGCACGCTCGCTTGGCATGTGTGCGGCCCGGGTTTGATCCTCAGCACCACATACAAACAAAGATGTCGTGTCCTCCAAAAACTAAAAAATAAATATTAAAAATTCTCTCTGTCTCTTTCTCTCTCGCCTCACTCTTCAAAAAAAAATGGTCACGCAGAATTTGAGGATCTAGAGACCCCTCTGGGGGCCATCGGTTTTGGTTATCTAATTGGTAATATGGCCAATGCTGTGTACTGAATTTGATGAGGAGTTTGTGTTCCATCAGGCAGCCCCTGTATGCTCACATCCCCATGACGTACAGAAAAAGTCGGCCAGGCATTCTGGGATTACTAAAAAGGAGTGATGGATTTTTCCTTTCTCCAGGTCCATGATCCTCTTAGTTGTACAAGTCCGATATTTACTGCCATTAGCCCCTTGAACTAGAGACCTTTTATTTGATAGAGGGCTCAATAGGGCCTTAAGGGCTGAGTTCATTGCCCCTGTATCCACTTCAAAGTTTACTGGGGTCTCCTCCACTTCAAAAGATATGCTGAGCTCAGGGAGGGGATCTGAGCCCCGACTTTCATAGTCATGCTGAAGAGTCAGAATGGCTGGCTGGCGTGGCTGCCTCTTTCTAGGGCACTCTTGAACCCAGTGTCCTCTTTCTTTACAGTAGGCACATTGATCTGAGGTCAGGGGTGGCCTCTGGCATGAGACCAGGTATCCCTTCCTGTCTCCCTGTTTCTTAATTTCTGGCCCTTTTCTTGTTGTGACTGGGACCTTAGTCAACTCCTTAGTCTGTCTTTTGTTTCTTTTATCCTCCTTTTGCTCCCTTCTCTTCCTCAGTTTCTCTCTTATAGTATACTTTCTCGGCTTCTCTGACTAAATCTCTCAAAGTCATATCTTGTAATCCATCTAAGCATTGTAATTTTCTTTAAATATCCAAGGCAGCATGCCCAATAAAGGCCATTGTGACAGATGCCTTTTGTTCCTCTGCATGAGGATCGAAAGGAGTATATCTCCTATATGCCTCCGTAATTCTCTCTAGAAACATAGAGGAAGATTCATCAGGCCCGCAGGCGTGGTAGCCACGTCACCCCAAATGGAGTAGGGAAAGAGCAGTGCCTCTGCCCGTGCCCGGATCAGGCCCAGCCACCAGCTGGTGTGGTAGTCACGTCACACAAATTGTAGTAGGGGCCAAGCAGGACGCCGCCCGTGCCCGCAACAAAAGCAGACCTGTGACTGACCTGCGGAACAGGTCCAGCGGCCTGCCACCATGGTAGACATGACACCCCAATTGGAGTAGTGGCAGAGCAGAGCTTTCTCCCGCGTCCAGTACAAGCACAATGGCCCACCGGCGTGGTAGTCACGTCAACCCAATTGGAGTAGGGGCAGAGCAGAGCCTTTGCCCGCACCCGGAACAGGCCCAGCGATCTGCCAGCATGGTAGTCACGACACCCCAATTGCAGTAGGTCCAGAGCAGAGCCACCACCCGCTCCCGCAAGGTAGGCAGACCTGCAACCGACTGGCGGAACAGGCCCAGTGGCCTGCAAGCACGGCAGACACGTCAACCCATTTGGTTCTCTGAAAAAATAAAAAAAATCGACAGAACCTTAGCCATGCTAAGGAAGACAAGAAGAGAGAGAACTCAAATTACTAGCATACGGGATGAAAAAGACAATATCATAACAGATATTTCAGATATACAGAAGATAATCCGAAATTATTTTGAATCTTTGTACTCTAATAAAATAGAAGACAGTGAAGGCATCGATAAATTTCTTAAGTCATATGATCTGCTCAGATTGAGTCAGGAGGATATAGACAACCTAAACAGACCAATATCAATTGAGGAAATAGAAAAAACCATCAAAACACTACCAAGTAAGAAAAGCCCAGGACCTGATGGGTATACAACAGAGTTTTACAAAACCTTTAAAGAGAAACTAATACCAATACTTTTCAAGCTATTTCAGGAAATTGAAAAAGAGGGAGAACTTCCAAATTCATTCTATGAGGTAAACATCACTCTGATTCCTACACCAGACAAAGACACTTCAAAGAAAGAAAACTACAGACCAATATCTCTAATGAACCTAGAGGCAAAAATCCTCAATTAAATTCTGGCAAATCAGATACAAAAGCATATCAAAAAAATTGTGCACCATGATCAAGTAGGATTCATCCGTGGGATGCAAGGCTGGTTCAATATACGGAAATCAATAAATGTTATTCATCACATCAATAGACTTAAAAATAAGAACCATATGATCATCTCGATAGATACAGAAAAAGCATTCGACAAAGTACAGCATCCCTTTATGTTCAAAACTCTAGAAAAACTAGGGATAACAGGAACATACCTCAATATTGTAAAAGCAATCTATGCTAAGTCTCAGGCTAGCATCATTCTGAATGGAGAAAAATTGAAGGCATTCCCCCTAAAATATGGAACAAGACAAGGATGCCCTCTTTCACCACTTCTGTTCAACATAGTTCTCGAAACACTGGCCAGAGCAATTAGACAGACGAAAGAAATTAAAGACATATAAATAGGAAAAGAAGAACTTAAATTATCACTATTGCAGATGACATGATTCTATTCCTAGCAGACCCAAAAGGGTCTACAAAGAAACTAATAGAGCTAATAAATGAATTCAGCAAAGTGGCAGGATATAAAATCAACACTCATAATTCAAAGACATTCCTGAATATCAGTGACAAATTCTCTGAAACGGAAATGAGGACAATCACTCCATTCACAATATACTAAAAAAACAAAAATAATTGGGAATCAACCTAACAAAAGAGGTGCAAGTTTTATACAAGGAAAACTAAAGAACCCTAAAGAGAAAAATAGAGGAAGGTCTTAGAAGATGTAAAAATGTACCCTGTTCATAAATAGACAGAACTAACACCATCAAAATGGCGATATTACCAAAAGTTCTCTATATGTTTAATGCAATGCCAATCAAAATCCCAATGGCATTTCTTGTAGAAATAGAGAAAGCAATCATGAAATTCATATGGAAAAATAAAAGACCCAGAATAGCAAAAACAACACTAAGCAGGAAGTGTGAATCAGGCAGTATAGCGATACCAGACTTCAAACTATACTGCAGAACAATAGTAACAAAAATAGCATGGTACTGGTACCAAAACAGGTGGGTGGACCAATGGTACAGAATAAAGGACACAGAAACCAATCCAAAAAAATCCAACTATCTTATACTTGATAAAGGGGCTAAAAGCATGCAATGGATGAATGATAGCATCTTCAACAAATGGTGCTGGGAAAACTGGAAATCCATATGTAACAAAAAGAAACTGAATCCCTTTCTCGCCATGCACAAAAGTTAACTCAAAATGGAACAAGGAGCTTGATATCAAATCAAGATATGGTGTCTGATAGAAGCCAAAGTTGGCTACGACCTACATACTGTGGGGTCGCTTCCAAATTCCTCAATAGGACACCCATAGCACAAGCGTTAATAACTAGAATCAACACATGGGACTTACTCAAACTAAAAATTTTTTTCTCAGCAAAAGAAACAGTAAGAGAGGTAAATAGGGAGCCTACATCCTGGGAAAAAATCTTTCCTCCTCACACTTCAGATAGAGCACTAATATCCAGAGTAAACAAAGAACTCAAAAAATTAGTCAATAAGAAAACAAATAACAAAATCAACAAATGGGCCAAGGACCTGAACAGACACTTCTCAGAGGAGGACATACAATCAATCAACAAGTACATGAAAAAATGCTCACCATCTCCAGCAGTCAGAGAAATGTGAATCAAAACCACCCTAAGATACCATCTCACTCCAGTAAGATTGGCAGCCATTATGAAGTCAAACAACAACAAGTGCTGGCGAGGATCTGGGGAAACAGGTACACTTGTACATTGCTGGTGTGACTGCAAATTGGTGCAGCCAAATGGGAAAGCAGTATGGAGATTTCTTGGAAAGCTGGGAACAGAACCACCATTTGACCCAGTTATTCCCCTTCTCGGTCTACAACCTAAAGACCTAAAAAGAGCATGCTACAGGGACACTGCTACATCGATGTTCATAGCAGCACAACTCACAATAGCAAGACTGTGGAACCAACCTAGATGCCCTTCAATAGAAGAATGAATAAAAAAATGTGGCATTTATACACAATGGAGTATTACTGTGCATTAAAAAATGACAAAATCATAGAATTTGCAGGGAAATGGATGGCATTAGAACAGATTATGCTAAGTGAAGCTAGCTACCCTAAAAAACAAATGCCAAATGTCTTCTTTTATATAAGGAGAGTAACTAAGAACAGAGTAGGTACAAGGAGCATGAGAAGAAGATTAACATTAAACAGGGATGAGAGGTGGAAGGGAAAGGGAGAGAGAAGGGAAACTGCATGGAAATGGAAGGAGAACCTCAGGGTAATACAAAAGTACATACAAGAGGAAGTGAGGGGAAATGCAAAAATAATACAAGGGGGAGAAATTTATTACTGTAGAGGGGGTAGAGAGAGAAGAGGGGAGGAGAGGGGAGGGGAGGGGGGATAGTAGAGGATAGGAAAGGCAGCAGAATACAACAGACACTAGTATGGCAATATATGAATCAATGGATGTGTAACTGATGTGATTCTGCAATCTGTATACGTGGCAAAAATGGGAGTTCATAACCCACATAAATCAAAGTGTGAAATATTATTTATCAAGAACTATGTAATGTTTTGAACAACCATATATAAAAATTAAAAAAAAAAGATAACTAAATTCGGTGAATAATACACGAGGATCCTAATATTTCTACAGTAACTGACCCAGTTTAAAATCAATGCCAGTAGATTCCTATGGGACATGATGTGTATTTTGACGTTCATTTTTATTCAACACTGGTACATTACTATTTCATGAGTTTATGCACATGATAGGATATATATTTCATCCACAAATTAGCAAATTTATAGGCATTTGATTCAATTTCAATCACTTCCTGCTTTACAACATATGCATTCCTCCAGGTTTCCTGACTGGTCTTTTCATGAGACTTCTTTCCAAACATATTATTTTCGATTTTCATAATCACTTTTGAAGCAAAACTCACACACTGTTCATGATAAACCAAAACACTACTATTACCATTAGATGTATAATTGGTGGGAATGAATGATTGTATATCAATATAAGATTTCCTGTAATTTTTCAGATATCAGTTCAATCCATTATTTAAAGTTGGAACAAGTTATATTATTTATTCACAGTATTGTCTATTCATGCTTTATCTCTATATTCATAAACACAGGGTGCACCTCTTTATAACCCCAATACTAATTTTACGTCTTCAATATATTGCCTCCAGAAATGGTGGAAGAAATACTCATGTCACCTGATCTACATATACATTTTATCACAGTAATATTCTGGACAAATAATGTAATGGTCACGGTTATGATTGGACGAAGGACTAAATGGAAAGTGAACATGGATTACTAAAAACATCTATGTCCAGGTTGCCTAATGCTCTCAATGTCAATCCTATTGGTGACTACATATTTTTTTCTTCCTAAGATTATGTATTCAAACTCAACCATGTTGAAAATGTCTAATCCTATCACTCACTTTATACTTTGCCTGATTTGGTAATGTCTCTATTGATATCTGCTTTTCTACATTTTTTCCCAGCTCATCATAGTGACTGACTCTTCATATGTGCTGACTTTAACAATCACTCTGTAACCGAAACCCTATTGTTAAAGAACTTTTGTTCCAAATCCTATACTCACACTTCTTCCTAAACGTACTATCTTCCTATTTCTATCAACTATCCCTTTTTGACTGGATGTTCTCTTCTACATTCAATCATTATAGTAAATGTCCAGCGAGCTTCGCAGGAGGAAACCACCAACAGACTATCTCATGCAAGAGCAAAGGGTTTATTGAGTGTCCAGCATGCTGGTGCTCAGAGCTCACTTGAATAGAGCAGATAGCCCTGAGAATAGCTTAAGCAGAGCTTATATACTTTACCTGGAGAGGGCAGGGAGGGAAGTTTATTGATGGATCAGGGCGAGTGGGCGATTTGCGTGCAACTGGGTGAGGGAGCACATTCTGCAGTTGGGCAGTTGGGGACAGCACATACTGGGAACAAGATTTGCAAGCATTTTTCAAGAATTCAACAGTGTTTTGTTAAGCATACAGAAAAACAGGAAGTGACAAGTACCTATTTTATTAACCTTTTATTCCCCACTTCTTCTTCTGGCTACTTTAAATCATAAAAATGATCATTGGGGGGTGCCACATTCTATGTATACTAGTAGGGTATTACCATAAGTTTAACTCGTCCAATTTGAGCCTGGAGAAAAGAAATTACATGGTTGAGAAAACAGGGTTTAATAGTTAGCAATAATATGAGGATTATTATTGGACCGGCCAGGGATGATAAAACGTAGTTAACCAGGAAGACTGTGTGAACCAAGACTCAAACCAACTTTTTGGGCCTCTCTGTCTCGTTGATGCTTTTCAAGGCATCTTTTTAATTTACTCTTAGATTTTATTACGAGTCCAGTATGCTCGGCATACAAACAACTTTCTTCTCTCAATGCAGCACAAAGGCCCCTTCTCTCATGACGAGGAGGTCCAACCCTTGAGTGGTCTGAAAAACAATTTCAGAGAGAGAGGTAAAAGACTCATGCAAAGCTCTGATGGAGGTTTCTAATATCTTAGTTTTGGTCTATTGCTATCATTTGTTGGGTCATTTGTTGAGTCCCATGGACAAAGGCAGTGGTTCCCGTGGCCACCAGTGCAGCAATTTCTATTCCTAATAGGATGGCTAAATTGAGGGATATATATTTTCAGTGGAACCGGGTTGAATGCCCCCCTATTTGATCTTCAAATGAACCTGCGTCGTGATAGAGCACTCTGGGAAACATCTGCACAATTACACAATTAATCACATCTGTTGACCATTTCATGAAAACATTAACAATGTTTAAGTATATAGAATCATGCTGTAGTAGGGACGGACAAGGCAACGCACCTAAGATAGCACTGAAGACAGGGAAACAGTCCTATTTGGTTGCAACCGGATTCAGAGGGCATTGATTCTGTTGTAATCAAGTAATCCTCTGAAACCCAAGTTTAGGTAGTTTCAGAATTTTGTGTCCAACATGTAAGGGAAGGGGCTCAGAAGTTCACAGTCTGCAGAAGTTGAAAAAAGCAGTTTTTGTTTCTGTTTTTTCCTCGGTTTTGGGCAAGTTAACTTTTCAAGGACACCTGGGAGGGAAAGAGCTTTTTCTTCCCTTTCTTATTTTCCCATTGCCAGCTGTTACCACGGAGCCCAGTTGCTAACTTCGTTAACTTAGAAATGTAGCCATCTCTGTGAAGCCCCACGTCAAGGCCAGAGGCCTTGTTCACATATTTTAATGAAAAACTAGTAAGGGGGTGTCTGGATTAGGAGTGCTGATTTTTTTATCCAGAGGCTAAGTAGAACAGGGCAACATGAAAATAGGAAGTTTAACTACATTGAACTTTTTTATAGGGACTCTTTTGCTGAAAGTCCTAAAGTCAGCCATGGTGAAGACTTCTGGAGAAGGTCAGTTAAAGACTTTTCTGTGGGCCTGATACAGAGGGGAAATACAGAGAAGGTGGGGCTGAGAGCAGCTCCGAGGATCTGAGAATGAGAAAAGAGAGATGTAATAAAATAATTGGAAAGTGGTTTGGAATTTTCCTAGCAACAAATATTTGAGCAGTAGAACAGGTAGAGCAGAGGGGAAGATGGTAGTGAGTATTCCAAAACGCATGTGAGGGACTTTAAATTCTTAGTAAACTGTTTTCAGTGATGACAAAGCAACTTTAAAGGCCATTTTCATTACATCTTGGATGGGGGTCTGAGGGCTCTCCTCAGCTGGTTTGAGCTTTGGGTTAGTTGGTAAGAGGACCTGGTGGGACCCGGTGCGGGCACTGTCAGCAGAAGAGAGGAGTGAGTGGGTGGAGGGGTACCTCAGTACCTGCTACCTCAGCGAGGGGGCAATGGTCTGAGAACCAGCAGAGGTTTGGGTTTTTGATCTAATAATTGTAGTGGAGAAATCAGGTTGCTGAGGTGGGAGTGACAGCAGAGACTCTGGAGCAGAAGGCTGAAGGTGAGGATCTATTGGATAAGCATAGTTCAGGATGTGAGCGAAGAAGGGAAAAGGCCTCCACATAGTGGAATCTCCTTTCACCCTTTTGAGCACTAGCAGATGCAAAAAAGGTCACGCAGGATTTGAGGATCTAGAGTCCCCTCTGGTGGCCATCAGTTTTTGTTATCTAATTCGTAATATGGCCAATGCTGTGTACTGAATTTAATGCGGAGTTTGGGTTCCATCAGGCAGCCCCTGTATGCTCACATCCCCATGACTTACAGAAGAAGTCGGCTTTCCCCCCACACAGCCATGGCTGTTTATGGCTTTGACAGTCGGCCGGGTAAACACAGTAATCTAGGCTAGCCAACCTGCATCTGGCTCGTGTGTCCCTACATCCATAATATTTGTTTCCATTATCTATGGTAAGGAAGGGATTTAATGGAATTTTAGTGGCATCCTCTTCATCTGGGATATCCCCTTAGGAAAGACTATAGCCAGCTGACAAATGTCTGGGTGGAGAGATGGTCACCAGGTCCATAAGTGGGCTGTATGCGAGATAGATTATACTTCTTTTCCAGTAGAATTTGTGATCAGCCATCGCTGCTGAAAGGGCTGATGAGGGTTAGGACTACTTCTGGCCAAGGGGAGAGTCTATAGGCTTATCCACACGGTGAATATGCAATTTGAAAGTGTTACCAGTCTTTTCCAGTTTCCAGCCAGAGTGTGGACACGGCGCAGGCTTGAGATGAGAGGCATGGATCCAGGAAGTGATTCTGTCTACCTTTACCACTGTAGATGTTATAAGTAGTACCTGGTATGGTCCTTTCCAGCGGGGTTCCAGGGATGACACCTGATATCATCTTACGTAGATGAAGTCTCTTACTTGATATCGATGTGGAGTCCAATCGTCCCCAGTTTGGTAGGCAGTGGCCAGCTGTTTCCACAGGTATCACTGAGATCTTTCAAGATCTTTAAGTCTGTCAAGCAAGGGGGTGTTAAAGGGATCCTTAGGTCTTAGAGTTGGGCTTTGGTCCGTTACTGGAGGAGAGGCACCCTAGATATTCACAGGGGGTGTGGTTTCTCAGAGAAACAGAGGGCGTATTTCTTGCAGGAAACATTGTATAAGGCATGAGCATAGTCCAATCATTTATGCTGGTCTCTGAGCTTAATTTCGTTGAGGTCTCTTTAATGGTTCTATTCATTCTTTCTACCTGTCCTGAACTCTAGGGTCTGTAAGCACAATTAAACTTCCAATGAATCTCCAGGTTCCTGGCTAACCCCTGACTTACTTGGGCCACGAACGCTGGTGCATTATCAGACCGTATTACCTTTGGCAGTCCGTATCTTTGAAAAATGTCTTTCAGGATCTGCTTGACCACCATTTGCACTGTTTCTTTTTTTTTTCTTTTAGTGGGGAAGGCTTCAATCCATCCTAAAAATGTATCTACAAAGACTAGAAGATATTTATGTCCATACCTTGCTGGCTTACTTTCAGTAAAGTCAACTTCCCAGAATTGTCCTGCTCTGGTTCCTCGTAGGTGCTTTCCTGCAGGAAGCTTGGAAGGGTAAGAATTTACCAATTGATGGACTCTACAGGCTTTTTTTACCCATTCAGTTATTTCTTTTTGCTGTGAGTCAGTTAGTGGAAAACTCTGTTCTTGATACTTCAGAAATACCTGCAGTTTCTTTGAACCAAGGTGAGTGAGTTGATGTGCATTTTCTACTGACATATTTAGAGCTGTGACTATAGGAGTTTTTACTGAAGGATTTAGAAATTCCACTTGGGGGCCTTCAGGGTTAAAAGTTATTTTGGCCCGGAACTCGGTGAGCAGATCTCTGCCCATCAATGGGGCTAGGAATTCTGGGATTACTAGGAAAGAGTGATGGATTTTTCCTTTCCCCAAGTCCATGATCCTCTTAGTTGTCCAAGCCCGATATTTATTGTCATTAGCCCCTTGAACTAGAGACCTTTTATTTGATAGAGGGCCCAATGTGACATTAGGGGTGAGTATATTGCCCCTTTATCCACTTCAAAGATTATTGGGGTCCCCTCCACTTCAAAAGTTACCCTGAACTCGGGGAGGGGATCTGAGCCCCGACTTTCATAGTCAACTCCAGAGTCAGAATGGCTGACTGGCATGGCTGTCCCTTTCTAGGGCACTCTTTGGCCCAGTGTCCTTTTTTTTACAGTAAGTACATTGATCTGAGGCCAGGGGTGGCTTCTGGCATGGGACCAGGTATCCCTTCCTGTCTCCCTGTTTCTTAATTTCTGGACCTTTTGTTGTTGTGACCAGGACCTTAGTCAACGCCTTAGTCTGTCTTTTGATTCTTTTATCCTCACTTTGCTTTCTTCTCTTCCTCATTTTCTCTCTTAATGTATATTTTCTTGGCTTCTCTGACTAAATCTCTCAAAGTCATATCTTGTAATCCATCTAAGCATTGTAACTTTCTTTTAATATCCAGGGCAGCTTGCCCAATAAAGGCCATCATGACAGATGCCTTTTGATCCTCTGCCTGAGGATCAAAAGGAGTATATCTCCTACATGCCTCCATAATTCTCTCTAGAAACATAGAGGGAGATTCATCAGGCCTTTGAATAATCTCTATTACCTTGGCCAAATTAGTTGGTCGCCTAGTGGCCACTCGGATGCCCACTATTAGAACCTGGCGATAAGTGGACAGATGCTTTCTAACTTCAATGATGTTGGTGTCCTAGTTGGGTTGTTTCAAGGGAAAACCAGCTTTGATTAAGTTGGGAAGATGTGTCCATCTCCAATCTGGTCGGAGGACATTGTTTTATAGCTTCCAGGAAGATTCTCTTTTGTTCCTCTGTCGTGAAGAGAGTCCCTAGGAATTGTTGACAGTCATCTCAAGTAGGCAGGTGTGAAAACATCAATGACTCAACCACACATGTGAGGCCGGTGTGGTCCTCGGAAAAAGGGGGATTGTTATTTTTTCAGTTATGTAGGTCGGAAGAGGAGAAAGGCAAATATTTGTAGGCTTGCATTTTCCCCCCATGGCCTTCGTCAATCAATGGTCCGTAGGGACATAGGGGGAGCATCACAGGAGTTCCAGGGTTTTCAATCATTCGCCACCATCAAGTTCCCTTAGCTGGGCTAGCTTCCTCCTGCGGAGGAGGGGCTGTGTGTGCTGCAGGGGAGTTATCTGGAGGCCGCTGGGCCAGCTTAGATTCCTCCAGTGGTAGAGAGGCTGAGTCAGCTGCAGGGGAATCACTTAGAGGGTGTTGGTGGTTGGGGGACGAGGGCAGGGTATAATAAGGGGGAAGAGAGTCCAGTAGAGTCAAATCTTGTGACTCAGGGATTACAAAGGGTGGAGGAGGAGGAGGAGAAGAGGGTTTGAGAGATCATGGGGGAAGGAGTAGGAGCAGGGGAAGGGACAAAGAAAGGCTTCACCCATTGAGGAGGAGATTTGCAGAGGTCCTGCAAAGTTAAGATATATGGCTGTTGATCCGGATGGCTATGTGTGCCTGGGTGAAAGACAATATCTCTGACATCTTAAATTAGTGGGAAGTAGAAAGATCCTTCTAGGGGCCATCCAAATTCAAAGGTGGGCCATTCTGAGGCACACAGATTCTGAAAGGTCCAGCGTTTTACTAAAAAAGAAAGATTCTGAGCCCTTAAGCGGACTTTGGTCCAGTGATCAAGGGTCAGGGACAGGGCATTGAAGTGCTGTGTCCCATAATGAAAGATACACAAAGAGTGAATGCAAGACACACGACACAGACAAGACAAGACAATAAAGACATTCAATGGACATCCAAAACTGAGACCAGGACTGAGTAGCCAGCAATACCCAATGGGCTGTCAATTCCGAATCCGATACAAAATATTACTGAGTCGAGGAGACTATTGTTCCTCGATTTCCTGAGTCTTTGGGAAGTCCCCCAGGGACGTGGCCTGTGGCTCTGTTACACGTCTGTCAGCCACCATCGGAGACAACTCACGCTCTTCATCGACAGACATTTTGCCAAACCCTAACCTTAACACTGAAACAAGAAATAGGCGCCTTACTTAACCCGAGAGGAACCCGTTAGGGTCTTTTGTCCGCCGCTGCCAAAACTCGGTGGAATCTCCATATGTAAAGGTCGGGCGAGCATGGAAGGAAGAGACCACTAACAGACTGTCTTATCCAACAGCAAAGGGTTTATTCTGGGTCCAGCATGCTGGGGCTCAGAGCTCACTTGATTAGAGCAGAGAGCCCTGAGAACAGTTTAAGCAGAACTTATATATTTTCCTTGAAGAGGGCAGGGAGGGAAGTTTACTGATGGGTCAGGGCGAGTGGTCGGTTTGCGTGCAACCGGGTGAGGGAGTACATTCTACACGTTGTCAGTTGGGGACAGCACATTCTGGGAACAAGATTAGCAAACAGTTCTCAAGATTTCAAAAGTGTTTTGTTAAGCATACAGAAAAACAGGAAGTGACAAGTACCTATTTTATTAACCTTTCACTACCGACTATCCTTTTTGACTGGATGTTCTCTTCTACATTCTATGATCCAAAGTACAAGGGGGTCTTATGCCATTGTATATCAATTTATTCAAAGCTAAGTATCCCAATCAAGGGCCCAGTGCCCTTCTGGGCTTCAAATGTTACTTAGATTTCTGTTTTTATACATATATTTGACCTATATATTTTTATACATATTGCAGGTTCCCAATACCATTATTTATTCAGCATAATGATTCCTAACCCAAATCAAACATGTTATTAACCCTAACCATACATGGTTCCCTCAATCTAACTTTACAGAAGAGCAGGGACAGAGTTGGTCTTACAATACAGGAATATAGGGAATCTTCCACCTGCTGATAACCTCAAAGGTCCATGCAGATATAATCTCTGGAGAAGATGTAGGCAACTCTGAAGGACCTGAGAATGCAAAAGTCATCTTCCATGGAAAACAACCTGGTCAGGGTGAAGGGTTCTGTCTGAATCAGCCTCTCCATTCTAAATGTAGAGAAGATGGACCAAATGAGACCTGTGTGGAGAGCTGCTCCTGGGTGCCTATGGGTGATATACCATTCTAACTTGTGAAAGTGTCACAGGAAGCAGGGGCAGCCTCCATCTCATGGGAAGCTTGAAAGCAACTCTTAGGACAGATTGGTTGCCAAGGCAGTGAACTCATTCAGTTCCTGATGGAAGTGACCTCACCTCACTTCCTTGGTGATGGAACTCTGTGAACTTGCAATCCAGGAAGCCAGTCAAACATTGACAGTCCCAGTCCCAGTCTCAGTGGTTATACTTTTTGAATTTCCCAAGGACAGAGTCAGTCTTTCTTGGTACCTACTGATGTTAGGATGGCCAAATGGCAGGAAAACTCTGAAGAGGGGCCTTTCCTGAGAAAACAGGTAGTGGCTCACCGCTGGCTCCTGACAACTTCAGAGAGTTGGCAAAGGACACAAAATCTGAGACAGGACAGGCCATTTCAGGGGAACCCAGAATGGCCCACAGTCAGAGGACACTCCAAATAGTCACAACCTACTTGGAGGAAAGAGGTGCCTTTGTGGGTGTGGGTGTGGGTTTGTGGTATTGGCTCATGTTCTGAGAAGAGGTAGGAAATGAGGTTTGTTTGGTTTGGGGTGAATTGATTCTAGTAAGTCATTTGACAATGCGAGTGTTTCTGTGTCGCTGTATCCCACTGTGTCCGTGAGTGTAGTTATTAGAAAAGAGAAAGCATCAATGGATGTGTCCTGTCTTTTAGAAAGCTTACCAGCATTCATGCTGCCCAATTTATAAATGGAATGCGGCTTGCCATAATGATGGGAAACACCTACGATCTTCCTAATTCCTGTTTTCTTCTTGAAATCTGGCCACTCTCCATAATAGGCTTATGGTTTTGTATCCAAGATATGTACCACCTCCATGCTCTGTGACATGGCCATGTACTGAATAACTGAAGTGAATGGCAAGCATCTCAGAAAACTCACATACCAGTGTGACCTGTAAAGTCTCATTGGAGAAACCCTGCTTTGGGCCTTTTGCTTACCTATTGTTCTGTTTCCCTGAATGTCAGGAAGGTCTTTGCCTCAGGACAACGCTTTGCGAAGTCTGAAGAAAACCTTTTTCAAATAAAAAAGAATGGGCATCAGCTGTGGCTCTTTGCTTAATTGCTTTGCAAATAGATTTGTCTGAATCAGCGTCTTGGCCCTGTGTTAGGCTGTAGCTTAGATTCTCAGCAACTGATGGATCTAAAGAAAGATCCCATGTGTGCATCCAAAACCAAAATAGCAAAAGAGCAGTCATTGTGGATGAAGTCTTTCGCCTTCCTCTGTAAGGTTTCTGACATCAATCAAGTGAGAATAGGGATCCTTTAGGTCAAATGAGTTCTTCAATTCCCTGCAGAGGCTAGCCCATAGGTGGTTGGGTTTTCTCATGACTCCAATTCACATAAGGAATCTAAACCCCACAGTCAGTAGGTCTCAAATTTGAGAAGTGGATCAATATTAACGGCAGGCCTATTTGATCACTCCTGTTTCACAGAAAGGGTGTCCAGGTCATGCAGAATTTAGGTAAATGAGGGGCAAGAAAGCGTATTTTGGACACTGTCTTGGGCTGCATTCCTCATGAAAATCTCCAGTCAGAGGTTATGATGAGTGTCTATATGGAAGAAGATGAGGGCCATGTGGGAGTGTTTTGGTTTTAATTGTGGTTATTTTTGTGGCAGTTGGAAGGGATGACTGAGTCCACCTGGGTTTGAACTCTGGTGTGATTCCCCTTAGAGACTGAGTACAGGAACTGAACTTAGAGAAGTATTGCCATGAATTGTGTTGGGATTTTAGAAGGCCAAGAATGAGAGTCACCCTTGGAAACTGAGATCTAGGCCCAGGGTGGCTTTCCAGAGACCACTGGGAATCTCAGGCTTGATATCACATGATTTTATTCTTAACGACTTGGCAGTCTTAGTTGAGAGTCAAAACACACATGGACGTCACATTGTAGACCTCAATGGGCCTGGATTTATGTGACCCTTTGGCCAATCTTTGGGAAACCATGCCTGTGAGAGTTATCTAGAACTTCATTTGAAATGAACTTCCACAACATTTAATGGTCCCTGAATGAATTGAAACCCACATGCTGCCAACTTCATCCTTGAAAAATTGCTAGATAAATACCATGAAATTTTTGAAATTCCCATGACCAGATGGCACTGGAGAAACTTTGATTGTCCTGTTGCTGAACATGATTATGCAGGACAATGATTGACTGAGTTTCATGAAAATGGTGTACAACAGAGATTCCAGGAAGTTGGACCCTGCTGAGTAGTGGGCCTAGTGCAGTGATGGGAAGGTGTGTGATTAAAAAACATCTGTGGTGGGGCCATGTGGATCTGCCATTGGCTTCCAATTGGCTTGTGACTGAAATGGTGCAGCCAGCAGACGCTTCTATGTAAAGGTATCTTTTTATGTGGAGAGGTTTCAGGCCAATGTTCAGAATCTGGTTGCTATGGTCAAGGAGGCAAGCTATGTGGAATAGAAGCCTGGTTGGTACATTCTCCTGCAGACCCTGACCCACCACATGTGACAGAACTCCCTCCAGCACTGTGTCCCAGGTGAATTCCTTGTATTTCGTGAAGCAAATATGAAACTCCCAGTGCAGCAGCAAGAAACACCAGGAAAACTGGAGGATGACCAAATGGCTTCAGAGTCCACAAGAGTAGACAATTAGCCCCCAGTGGCCACAGTTTACCTACAAACAGAAAATTAAAGACAGCTTCCTCATGTTTGTTGGAAAATAAGAAATCATGTATTCCAGGTCACATAGAAGCATACCCAGATTTGATGGTCTCACTACAAAGGAAGCTAAATCTCCTGACTACAACATATATTTCAAGTGCCCAACCTCAGAGGCAGTTCCTCAAGAAGTCTTTAGTCCAGCAGAGCTCCATGTTTGTGGAGTGTTTACCCTGTCCCTTACTTTTGGAATCTCCTCTACCACCTCCAAGTTTGTGAACTCGTGAGCATATTTGATTCCAGATATGTATTCACAGATTTTCTAACTCTTCTCCTCTAATTGTGTCTAACTTGGGGCCAAGGTAATCTCAAGGCATTGTCATGGATGAGAGTGGGAGGATACTTTTCTAGCATATATTTGCATAAACATTGGAATCATTTTCCAAATTTTCATTCGAAATACTGAATTCCTGACACAAACCCATGTCAACTAGACTCTGACTACTAATTCTAATATGATGGAGAAAATTAACCCAAACAGAATAGAAATACAAGCAGTTCAGAGGAGGAATGGTGTATCATTGGAATTGCCTTTTGCATTATATAGGGTAGGAGTTATAAATCTAGTCAATTTTTTGTTGAAATTGTTCTCCATGTGTTTTTAAAGTTAACAAATATGTGAATTCCTGTCTACCTTTCTCTGTATCCTATTCAGCACATGTATTTTTATATGCACATATAGAATCCTACCTGATACCACACGTATATTCTTGTGAGGTGGCTGACTTGGCAGACACAAATTGTGAGAAGAGATCACTTCTCCTAAATGCTGTTGAAACTGAAAATTCAAACTATTGATGAGCTTCCTAGTACAATAAAATTATACATGAATCCATGTTCAGTAAAACGGATTTACTTGGATCTGTGGATGACATATATTTCGTGGTGAATTTCAATTGGCATATATTGCTACTTTTTAATATCTGTTTGTGTGCGTGCATGTGTGTGTGTGTGTGTGTGTGTGTGTGTGTGTGTGTGTGTGTTTATATATATATATATATATATACACACACACTCTACAGATTTTTCAAAATATGAAATATGTGTGTCTTATTATACACTCCATAAATTCATTCATATTCATGTATGTGGATTAATAATCAACTTTTCACAAGATTATTCTGAGAAATATTCATCCACCTGAACTACATATTTGATTCCTAGTACTGAAAACTAAAAGTAAATTCTGCATACAAATCCTAATATTTCTGCAGTAACTGACACAGTTTTATATCAATGCAAGTAGATTCCTATGGGACATGATGTGTATTTTGTCATTCATTTTTATTCAATACTGGTACATTACTTTTTCTTCAGTTAATGCACATGATAGGATATATATTTAATCCACTAGTTCAGAAATTTATAGGCATTTTGTTTTACTTTCCATCACTTCCTAATTCAGAAAACATGTTTTCCACAGGGTTTCTTGACTGGTCTTTTCATGAGACTTCTTTCACAAAATGCAAAGGTCACACTTATGTTTGTACCGAAGTCTAAATGGAAAGTGAGTATGGTTACTAAAAACATCTATGTCCAGGTTGCCTAATGCTATCAAATGTCAATCCTATTGGTGACTACATATTTGTTTCTTCCTAAGATTATATATTCAACCTCAACACTGTTGAAAATGCCTAATCCTATCACTTACTTTATACTTTGCATGATTTCCTAATGTCTCTATTGATATATGGTTTCCTACATATTTTCCAGAGTTCATCAATGTGACTGGCTCTTCACATGTGCTGATATTTACATTCATTCTCTACCCGAAACCCTACTGTTAAAGAACGTTTGGTTCAAATCCTATACACACTCTGCTTTCTAAACCTACTGAATATCTTCCTAATCCTACTGACTATCCTTTTGACTGGATGTTCTTTCGGCATTCAATCATCCAAGGTACAAGGTCCTATGCCATTGTATATCAATTTATCTGAGACATCTGTGGAGAATATAATTCAAAGCTGAGTATCCCAATCAAGGGCCCAATGCACTTCTGGGCTTCAAATCTTACCTAAATTTCTGTGTTCATACTTATATTTTACCTATATATTCTTGTAAATATCACAGGTTCCCAAAACCATTATTCATCACACAGAATGATTCCTAACCCATATCAAACCTGTTATTAACCCTAAGCATACACTGTTCCATCAATCTATCTTTACAATAGAGCAGGGACACAGTTGGTCTTACAATACAGGGATGTAGGGAATCTTCCACCTGCTGAAAACCTCAAAGGTCCATGCAGAAATGATCCCTGGAGAAGACTTAGGCAGCTATGAAGGACCTGAGAGTGCAAAATCATCTTCCATGGCAAAAAAACCAGTCAGGATGAAGTATTGTGTCTGAATCAGTCGCTCTGTTCTTAATGTAGAGAAGATGGACAAAACCAGGCCTGTGTGGAGAGCTGTTCCATGGTGCCTGTGGTTGATATACCATTCTAACTTATGACTGATTCAGAGAAAGTAGGGGCAGCCTCCTTCTCATGGGACCCTTGTAAACAACTGTTAGGACAAAGTGGTTGCCAAGGTATTGACCTCATTCAATTCCTGAAGGAAGTGACCTACCTCACTTCCTTGGTGATGGAACTCTCTGAACTTGGGATCCAGGAAGCCAGGCACCCAGAGCCAGTGCCAGTCCCATTCCCAGTGGGCACACTTGTTTGAATTTTCCAAGGACAGAGTCAGTCTTTCTTGGTACCTCTTGATGTGAGGATGACCAAATGCCAGGAGAAGTATGAAGAGGGGCCTTTCCTGTGAAAGCAGGTAGTGGCTCATTGCTGGCTCCTGACAACTTAACAGAGTTGGCAAAAGGGACCTGATCTGATACAGGACAGGCCATTTTGTGGGAACATAGTATGGTCCACCAATCAGAGGACACTCCGGATAGTCACAGACCTAGTTGTGGGAATGAGGTGCCTTAGTGGGTGTGGGTGTGAGTTCGTGGTTTTGTCTCATGTTCTGAGAATAGGTAGCAAAGGTGGTTTGTTTGGTTTGGAGTCGACTGTTTCTAGTAAGTCGTTTGAGAAGGTGAGTTTTTCTATGTCTGTGTATCCACTGTGTCCGTGGTTGTAGTTATTAGAAAAGCGAATACATCAATGGAGGTGTCCTGACTAGTAGGAAGCTTCCAGGCATTTATTCTGCCCTTTTTATGAATGGACTGCAGCTTGCCTAATGGATAGACAACACCTACTATCTTCCCAAGTTCCTGTTCACCTCCTGATTTCTGGCCTCTCTCCAGAATAGGCTCATGGTTTTGTGTCCAAGATATGTACCACCTCCAAACTCTGTGACATAGCCATGTACTGGATAGCTGAAGGGAATGGGAAAATCTCAGAAACCTCAGAGATCAGTGTAACCAGAAAAGTCTCAGTGGAGAAACCCTGCTTTGGGCAATTTGCTTACCTATGATTCCCTTGCCCTGAATGTTAGGAATGTCTTTGCCTCAGCCCACCCCTTTGTGGAGCCTGAAGAAAACAGTTTTCAAATTGAAATTAATGGGCATCACCTGTGGCTCTTTGCTTAATTACTTTGGAAAGGGATGTGTCTGAATCAGCCTCTTGGCCCTGTGTGAGGTTGTGGCTTTGATTCTCAAAACCTGATAGATCTAAAGAAAAATCCCATGTGTGCATCCAAAACCAAAATTGCCAAAAGAGCAGTCATTGCTTATGAAGTCTTTCGCCTCCCTCTGTAAGTTTCCTGACCTCTATCAAGTGAGAATAGCGAAGATACACCAAGTCAATTGATGGCTCCTATTGGAAAAATTCTATCACTGATGACAGCATCAGCATAAGTACCCCAACACTACCACAATTCGCTGCACCAGCAGATAGTTCACAATGCATACAAGGGAGTTCACAATGCATACAAGTGATACATAATCCAGGCAAGTTCTGCAAGCAGTTCAGGGATGGCTATTACAGAATCTGTAGATTGGTTTTATCTTTGTCTTCACCGGCACTGGGATGAAGATAGAAATTATGGCAATAATGGCTAAAGAAGAAAATATGTAACATTCCTGAGGGCACTAAAAGAAAACAATTTTCTTAACAATTTACATTATCTTGAAGAGAATAATTAAATATAATGAAAAGGAAAAGTGAAAGTAAGCAAACAAGTCTGTTAGCCTCCTATTTTTCACATATTAAAACAATCCTGAACAGTTTTTTACCCAATTTAAATTAAACAATTTAATTCACGTGAATAAAAAAAATGGATATATTATTTCATTAGCACTCATCATATGTGATATATGGACATATGCACATTCAAATATATAACACAAAACACCAGTGTGCACACATAATAAATACATACAACACATAATATAATAGTAAAGGCCTTATAACTTTTTACATGTGAAATCATCATTACAATGTTTTAAAACTCTATAGTCAAAAAATAGAACTGATAAGCAAAACATTAACCTAGGTCTGTATGAGCTCAGAAAAGCAAAAGAGAACTTCATGATGTGGGAAAGGGCAATAATAAAATAGATATTGAAAAAAGCATCCCTGTTCTGTCACAGATGTAAGGATAGCCAAACTGGAGTTTTGGATATCAGCTGTTATGGATTTGAACCAAATCATCTTATTTTGGTCTATAGAAATCGCTTCAGTTAATCTCTCTGGAATCCAAATCGGCTGCTGTTCTCCCTGTGGAAACACATAAACAGACCCCCGACTCCAGGCAATCACTGGGTCTGGACCTTAGTTAATCTCTCTGGAATCCAAATCGGCTGCTGTTCTTCCTGTGGAAACCCACAAACGGACCTCCAACTCCAGAAAATTAATGGGTCAGGACCTTTCCATTGTCCTGTTAGAATATCCTTCCAAAGTACCTCGGGCTTATACACATTTTTTGGACACTTATGCCTTTCTGCAGCACTAAGTCCTGAAAATCCAAATTTAAAAAGTTTAGAGTAAAAAGGGTTATTTTAAGTTTATCTTTGGGGAATTTATATCCCTTCCCAATTCTGTCTTCTTACTTTAATGAGTACATTTTAATAGTGTGATGTGCTCTTTCAACTATGGCTTGTCCCTGTGGATTGTATGGGTTTCCTGTTATATGAGTAATGCCAAATTATGAGCAAAATGGTTTAAAAGAGGTAGAAGTATAACCGGGGGCATTATCAGTTTTTAACTGTTTTGGAATGACCACAGTGGCAAAATTTTGTAAGCAATGAGCTATAACATCTTTAGTTTTTTTCTCCCATGAAGGGAGCCCATCAAAAATCCAGAAGAAGTATCAACTGTAACATGCAAATATTTTAATTTTCCAAATTCTGGCAAGTGTGTGATGTCCATTTGCCATATATGGTAAGGTATCAATCCTCTAGGATTGACTCTAAGATTAAAATGTGGTAAAATGGTCACACAATTTTGACATTGTTTTATTATTTGTCTAGCTTGTTCCTTAGTTGTTTTAAAATGCTTTTGTAAAGTATTAGCATTGATATGGAACTTTTTATGAAAATTTATAGCTTCTTCTAGTGTAGAGAAAATATGTATGTATGTCATGTGTAGTTTTACCTGGTAAATCATTGCCCAAACTAAGGGATCCAGGCAATCCTGTATGTGCCCAGATATGTCCTATTAAGAATGGATCTTTTCTGTCCCAGATTAGACTTTGTATACTGGAAAGCAAAGAGAAAACAGTAGAGGAAGGGGAAATCATACCAGCATCTTCAAGGGATACTATAGCATTAACTATATACTGACTATTGGAAAATAAATTAAACACAGAATCTTCAAACATCACAAAAGCTTATAATACTGCATTAAGCTCTACCTTTTGAGCTGATTATTGGGGTGCTAAAAATGTAAAAATTTGATCAGGTGTAACTATTGCTGCTGTACCATTATTTGACCCATCAGTGAATATATTGGAACATTCATGATAGGTGTTTTCTTGTAATTTTTGGAAAAATTACAGGATGCAATGACCCAAAAGACAATAAAAGATTAGATGGTAAGTGGTTATCAAATGAAACATTAGATTTACACATGATTATTGCCCAAGTATTTAACTCATTAGCTAATTCATCAATTTGATTCATAGTGTATGGAGTAATAATTTTATTGGGAGAAATTCCAAACACTCCCTTTGCTGCTTTTATTCCTATTAGTATTAATTGTCCCTCAGCCTCAGGATACCTAGTAATAATAGTGTTAGAAGAATAAGATAAATGTATCCATAATAATGGACCTTCTTGCCAAAATACTCCTGTAGGAATATTTTTTGTTGGTAGCACAATAAATAATAAAGGCATTATTTTATCAAACCTATCCAAATGCATATTTCCCATATATGTTTCAATGATTTTTAATGCCTTTCTTGCTTCTGGCGTTAACATTCTCTGTGAATTTGGATCAGATGGACCTTTTAGGATATCAAATATAGGTCCCAACTCTCCTGTTGGTATACCTAGATAATGCCTAATCCAATTAATGTCTCCTAATAACTTTTGAAAGTCATTAATTGATTTGAGTTGATCTACTCGTATTTGAATTTTTGGTGGACTGACCATGGTTGAGGATAATAGAACTCCTAAAAAATTAATTGGAAAATTTAATTGTACTTTATCAATTGATATCCCTAGATTATAATCTTTTAATAAGTTTGTAAGTGTGGCATAACATTCTAGCAATGGGTTTTTAACTTGTGTGCTAATAACACATCATCCATATTGTGAAATATTTGTAGTTCAGGATTTTGATTTCTAAGTGGCTGGATTACTTTGTTAACATAAATTCGACAAATAGTTGGGCTGTTAGCCATCCGTTGAGGGAGTACTTTCCACTCATACCTCTGATCAGGACCTTCATGATTCAGTGCAGGGATAGTAAATGCAAAACTTGGACTATCCTCAGGAAGAATTGGAAATGAAAAAAAAAACAATCTTTAATATGTATAACTAAAACATACCAAGTTTTTGGCAAAGCAGACAATTGAGGAATCCTTGATTGAGCAGGTCCCAAAATAACCATCTCATTATTAATGGCTCTTAAATCTTGCAAAAATCTCCATTTAACAGATTTCTTTTTGATGACAAAAATGAAAGAATAATGGGGAGATACAGAAGGTTGTATATGTTCTTCCGCTAATTGTTGTTTGACCAGGAACTGGGCTGCTTGTATCTTTTCTTTAGTCAGGGTCCACTGAAGAACCCATACTGGTCTTTCTGATTTCCAAGTAATTTTTATTGTCTCAATGGCCCTTTCTGAAAATCCAACCCATGTCTGTCTGTTGCTTGGTCTATTTGTATTGGTGCTGCTATACCTTGTTCTTGTTTTTCTAATCTTTTTCCTTTCCTAAAACCTTCTCTAGCCATAATAGTGGGTGCATTTTGATTGATGTTATTTGTTAATGTCAAACCTAATTGATCTAGGACATATTATCCCCATAAATTTACGGGAAGATGATCCAATACATATGGCTGTATAGTTCCTTCACATTCTTCAGGATCCTTTCAATCCAATACCATTGCACTTCTATGGGGATTAGTTGCCACTCCTAGGTCTCAAGGTGTTTGAGTGTATTGTTGTAATGGCCAATGTTTTGGCCATTCTTGATGAGAGAAGATGCTAACATCTGCACCTGTATCAAGTAGCCCATTAAATTCATGTCCTTGAATATTTAGTTTTAGCCTGGGGCGAGAATCTAAATTTAAAGAAAGCATAACCAAATCTACACCTGTGGAGCCTAATCCCTTGGAACCTCTTTCTACAGCATGACTGGAAAATTTATCATGCAGACTGAGTATTATTAGTAACTGTGCTATTCTATCTCCTGGTGAAATTACTGATATGTCCTTTGGAGAACTGGCTATAAATTTTATTTCACCTTCATAATCGGGATCAATTACCCAAGGACTTATCATAAGTCCTTTTAGATTAGAAGAGCTACGTCCCAATAATAAGCCTACTGTTCCTTTGAGAAAAGGTCCTTTCACCCTGTGTGAATGATTTGAACCCTCATCTCTACAGTTAGTACTGATCTGACGGAGGTGCAGATGTCTAACCCTGCGCTCCCTCTGATTTGTCTGATGAGGCGTCTGATGGACAATGTGTCCTGGGCACTACACTGATGGGGTTGCTCCGTATATTTTTGGTTTTAGGCTCCAGAGCATTGGGCTCCCCTGTCCATTTTTTGGCAATGGAGCCCGATGCCTTTCTCCATGATATCGTGGATAAACAGCTAGTCCTTGTTCGTTTTTGATAATGAAGTACCCTCTATGGTGGTTTGAGAACTGCATTCATTAGCCCAATGTCTCCCTTTACAGCATCGTGGGCAAATACCTGGTATTCTACTCCTTTGGTACCTAGTTTTGTTAAACCCTCTTCCAATGGAGCAATTCCTTTTAAAATGTCCTGTTTGTTCACAATTGTAGCATGTTCCTGGCCTTGCATCTAAAGCCTGTTTTACTGCAGCTGCCACAAATTGCCCTTGTTCATTGATGTCTCTGGCGTCTAAAGCCTGTTTTACTGCAGCTGCCATGACTTGCTCTTATTAATTAATGTCTTTACATAATTTAATATATGTGTTTAAATCTTCATGTTTCCATGGTCTAGTGATATCTCTGCACCAACGATTCGCTTGGTCATAAGCCAGTTTTTTATTAATGGCATTGCTTTTTCTGTATTCCTCAAAACTCTGGTAGCTGTTTGAATAAGCCTATCTACAAATTCAGTGTAAGATTCATTAGCTCCTTGTATTACCTTAGATAATTGACCTCGTAAACCTCCGTGTCCTTGTAAAGTCTTCCATGCCCTAACTGCCTCTGCAGCAATTTTTGCATATACGCCAGGATCATATGCAATTTGTTTCTGCTGATCCTCCTAAGGACCCTTTCCTAACAACATATCTAGATTTCTCTGAGGATAACCAGCTTCTGCATTTCGCCTAGCCATCTCCTTGCAAAATTCCTCATTGGCAACCTTCCATAAAAGGTATTGACCTCCATTTAGCACAGCTTTACACATATTAGCCCAATCTACTGGCGTCATATTCAAGTTGTTAATGGATTCGACCAAGCTTACAATGAAGGGTGCTTGAGAACCATAGGTTGTTACAGCCCCTTTTAGCTGCTTCACTATTTTGAAATTTAAAGCATGGTGAATTCGCTGCTCTCCTACCTCAAATACAGGGCATGTTAATACTTGAGATCCTGTCTCAGGATCCGAACTATCAACTGCGGGGTTTGGGGCCCTCCCAGCATATGGAGGTGGCCTTGTTATTTGGACATTTACATCCTCTGGTGATAGAAAGGTGTTAGTAACAGTCTCCTGTAGAGGAGGCGCTGTTGGTTGGACACTTATGCCCTCTAGTGATAGAAAGTTGTTAGTAGCAGTTTCCTTTTGTAACTTTGCCCCTGATGGCTTTTTCTGCCCTAAGCTTTGTTCCTCTATCTTTGTCTGAACTGAAGTCCTTGGACTAAGCAAACCAGATATGAACGTCCTCAATGGCAATGTGCCAACTGGCAGAGTCCCTGGGCTGTTCTTTCCCCCCCTTTTAAATATTCACCATGATGGTTCCATTATGGTATATTTAACAACTCCTTAAAAATCCATGGGCTACATTTTTGTATTGTATCAACGTATGCCCTGACTGTTCTTGACTTTACTGAGATGCTTCCTTCCTCTAACAATTTACTTAACACTCTTCAGTGTGTTTTCTTACTAATTTCTGATCCCGTATTTCTACTATAATACAACCCAACAAGACGATGCCAAACAAAACCGCGACAGAATAAAATAAAAAGTGAACAACAAAAAGTCATTATAGCCTTTATATCCTACTGACATGTGCATCCGTCCTTTCTCCCTATCTGTTCCTCAGAAGTAAATAATTTTTTCTCAGATGTGAGCGGTTTTTCATCCATCTCACTCATCTCCATGGAGAGGCAACAAAAGTGAAGCAAAACAAAAGAGGAATCTTAAAATGTCTACCCATCCTCTCACCCTTCCCTCAGGGGCGAGCAGTTTACCTTTTCACTTACCCTCAGTGGCTCCCCGTGCAAGCCACCAAATGCTGCAGTCTGGCTGGGCACGATTCAAGAGCCACTTTTCAAAAGAAACAAACTTTATTTTTAGAACCACACATGCCAAACAAAACAGCTCCTCAGGAAAAACCCTCAGAGCCCAACTGCCACCACTGGCTTCCTTGCAAAGTTTCTGTCACACCCACAAGCCTCTCCACCTCCCACAATCCTCCTGCTCTTGAGGCCATTTGGCTGGGTCAGGTGGGTGGAGCCAAAAAAATCCCACAATGAGCAGCTCTGTGGTCTGAAAGGGCAGGGAAACTGCCCAATGAGCATCACCGCAGAGGAGCCAATCAGCTTGATGTTGCTGGCGCTTCTGTGAGCCAATCATCAGCTGGCAGTCGGAAAGAGCGGAAGAAAAAGCTCAATGAGCATCTCCATTGTGCATCACCGCAGAGGAGCCAATCAGCTAGATGTTGCTGGGGCCGCTGTGAGCCAATAATCATCTGGCAGGGGAATGTTGCTGGTAGCTGGAAGTTTGATGGGGCCCCTTAAGCTGTGGCTCTCAACAAATTGGTGTCTCCTTTCTCTGTAGACTATTCAGCACATGTATTCTTATATGCACATATAGAATCCTACCTGTTATCACACGTACATTTTTGTGAGGTTGCTGACTAGGCAGATACAAGTTATGAGAAGAGATCACTCCTCTTAAATACTGTTGGAATTGAAAATTCAACCTATGGGTGAGCTTGCTAGTAGAACAACATTATATATAGATCCATTTTAAGTGAAATAAATATTTTTGCACCTGTGGATGATACATATTTCATGATGAATTTCGATTGGCAAATATATTGCTAGTTTTAATGTCTGTGTGTGTGTGTGTGTGTGTGTGTGTGTGTGTGTGTGTGTATATATATATATATATATATATATATATATATATACTCTCCAAATTTTTCAAAATATGAACTATATGAATCTTATTATACACTCCTTAAAATCATTCATATTTATGTATGTGGATTTATGATCAACTTTTCACAAGATTATTCTCAGAAATATTCATCCACCTTAAATACAGATTTGTTTCCTAGTACTGAAGACTAACTTCAGTGAATGGTGCACACAAATCCTAATATTTCTACAGTAAAACCTAGTTCAACATCAATGCAAGCATTTTCCTATGGGACATGATGTGTATTTTGTGGTTCGTTTTTATTAAACAGTGGTACATTACTATTTCTTCAGTTTATGCACAACATATGATATATAATTCATCCCCAAGTTCACAAATTTGTAGGCATTTGTTTCAATTTCAATCACCTCCTGCTTCAGAACACATATATTCCTCCAGGGTTCTTTACTGGTCTTGTCATGAGACTTTTTTCCAAACACATTATTTTTGATTTTCATAATCATATTTGAAGCAAAACTTACACACTCTTCATGATAAACCATAACCCTAATATTACCGTTAGATTTATAACTGGTTGTAATGAATGTATGAATATCAATTTAAGATTTCCAGTATATTTTCAGATATGAAATCAATCCACTATTTAAAGTTGGAAGCAGTTATATTATTTATTCACAGTATGGTCTATTCATACATTATTTCTATATCCATTGACACAGGGTACTCCACTTTGTTCCCCCAATATTTATACGTCTTCAAAATATTGCTCCCAGTAATGGTGGAAGAAATGCTCATGTCACCTGATCTACATATAAATTTTAACACAGTAATATTCTGAACACAGAAAGCAAAAGTCACTCTTATGATTGTAGCAAATCCTAAAAGGAAAGTGAGCATGGATTACTAAAAATATCCATGTCCCGGTTGCTTAGTGCTCTAAAATGTAAATCCTATTGATAAATCCTATGTATTTGTTTCTTTCTAAGATTATATATTCAAACTCAACCCTGTGGAAAATGTCTAATCCTATCCCTCACTTTATACATTGCCTGATTTTTTAATGTCTCTATTGATATCTGCTTTCCTACATATTTTCCCCATTTCATCATTGTGTCTGACTCTTCACATGTGCTGATATTTCATTCACTCTCTTATTGAAAACCAATTGCTAAAAAACTTTTGGTCCAAATCCTATGCTCATTGTTGTTTCTAAACCTAGAGAATATTGTCCTAAACCTACAAACTTTCCCTTTGTGACTGGATGTTCTCTTCAACTTTCAATCATCCAAGGTACAAGGTCCTATGTCATTGTATATCGATTTATCTGAGACATCTGTGCAGAACATAATTCAAAGCTAAGTAACCCACTCAAGGGCCCAATGCCCATCTGAGCTTCAAATCTTGCCTAGATTTCTGTTTTCATACTTTTATTTTACCTATATATTCTTGTAAATATTGCAGATTCCCAGTACGAATATTCATCCTGCAGAATGATTCCTAACCCAAATCGAACGTGTTATTAACCCTAACCATACACTGTTCCCTCAATCTAACTTTACAGAAGAGCAGGGACAGTGTGACCAGAAAAGTCTCAGTGGAGAAACCCTGCTTTGGGCCTTTTGCTTACCTATTTTTCTGTTGCCCTGAATGTCAGGAAGGTCTTTACCTCAGGCTAAACCTTTGTGAAGCCTGAAGAAATCAGTTTTCAAATGGAAATGAATGGGCATCACCTATGGCTCTTTGCTTAATTTCTTTGGAAAGGGATGTGTCTGAATCAGCCTCTTGGCCCTTTTGAGGCTGTGACTTAGATTCTCAGCACCTGATGGATCTAAAGAAAGATCCCATGTGTGCATCCAAAACCAAAATGGCAAAAAGTTCAGTCATTTTGGATGAAGTATCTTCCCTTCCTCTGTTAGATTCCTGACCTCCATCAATTGAGAATAGGTATCCTTTGGGTCATATGATTTCTTCAATCCCTGAAGAGGTGCTTGGGTTTCTCATGATTCCAATTCACATGAAGAATCTGTACCTATCAATCAGAAGTAGTCAGTCAATATTGCTCCCAGAAATGGTGGAAGAAATATTCATGTCACTTGATCTTCATATACATTTATTCACAGAAATATACTGGACACTAAATTCAAAGTTCATATTTATGATTGTACCAAAGCCAAAATGGAAAATTAACATGGATTACTAAAATCATCCATGTCCAAGATTACTTATGCTCTCAAATGTCAGTCTTATTGATGAGTACATATTTGTTTCTTCCTAAGATTGCATATTCAAACTCAACCCTTTGAAAATGTCTAAGCCTATCTCTCACTTTTTACTTTTCCTGATTTGATAATGTCTCTATTGATATCTGCTTACCTACATATTTTTCCCACTTCATCATTGTGACAGACTCTTCACATGTGCTGACATTTAAATTTATTTTCTAACCGAAACCCTATTGCTAAAGAAATTTTGTTTCAAATCATATACTCACCCTTCTTCCTATACCTACCTACTATCTTCCTATTCCTACTGACTATCCATTTTTGACTGGATGTTCGCTTCTAAATTCAATCATCGAAGGTACAAGGTCCTATGCCATTGTATATTGATTTATCTGAGACATCTGTGCAGAATGTAATTCAATGCTAAGTATCACAATCAAGGGCCCAATGCCCTTCTGGGCTTCCAATCTTACTTGGATTTCTGTTTTCATACACACAGTTCACCTCTATATTCTTATAAATTTCGCAGGTTGCCAATACCATTATTCATTCACAAAATAATTCCTAACCCAAATTGAACCTGTTATTAACCCTAAACATACAGTGTTCCCTCAATCTTACTTTACAGAATAGCAGGGACAGAGGTGGTCTTATTATACTGGAATGTAGGGATCCTCTACCTGCTGAGAACTTCAAAGGTCCATGCTGAAAGGATCCCTGGAGAATATGTAGGCAGTTATGAAGGACCTGAGAGAGCACAAGTCATCTTCCATGGCAAACAACCTGGTCAGGATGAAGGGTTGTGTCTTAATCAGCCTCTCTCTTCTTAATGTAGAGAAGATGGACCAAATCAGGCCTGTAAGGAGAGCTGTTCCCAGGTGCCTATGGTTGATACACCATTTTAACTTGTGAAATTGTCACATTAAGTAGGAGAAGCCTCCATCTCATGGGACCCTTGGAAGCAACTGTTAGGACAAAGTGGTTGCCAAGGCAGTGACCTCATTCAGATCCTGAAGGAAGTGACCTCACCTCACTTCCTCGGTGATGGAAATTGGCATCCAGGAAGCCAGGCACACAGAGCCAGTCCCAGTCCCACTCCCAGTGGTGTCACTAGTTTTGAATTACCAAGGACAGAGTCAGTCTATCATGGTACCTACAGATGTGAGAATGGCCATATGCCACGAAAGCTCTGAAGAGGGGGCTTGTATGAGAAAACAGATAGTGGCTCACCACTGGCTTCTGACAAGTCTCAGTGAAGAAACCCTGCTTTGGTACTTTTAATTACCGATTGTTCTGTTGCTCTGAATGTCAGGAAGTTTTTTGCCTCAGGCCACCCCTTTGGGAAGCCTGAAGAAAAGAGTTTTCAAATGGAAATGAATGGGCATCATCTGTGGCTCCTTGCTTAATTGCTTTGGAAAGGGATGTGTCTGAATCAGCCTCTTGGCCCTGTGTGAGGCTATGGCTTATATTCTCAGCACCTGATGGATCTTAAGAAACATCCCACGTTTGCATCCAAAACCAAAAGAGCCAAAAGAGCAGTCATTGTGGATGAAGTCTCTCACCTTCCTCTGTAAGGTTCCTGACGTCCATCTATGAGAATAGGGATCCTTTGTGTCCAATGAGTTCTTCAAAGCCCTGCAGAGACTAGACCATACGTTCATAGGTTTCTCATGACTCCAATTAACATAAAGAATCTAAACCCCACAGTCATTAGGCCTCAAAATGGAGAAGCAGAGCAGTATTAAGGGCAGGCCTCTTTGATCACTCCTGGTTCACAGGAAGGGTGTCCCAGCCACACTGACTTTAGGCAAATGGGGGCAAGGGACCTTATTTTGGATACTGTCTTTGGCTGTGCCCCTCATGAAAAACTACAGCCTGAGGTTATGATGAGTGTCGATATGAAAGAAGATGAGGGCCATGTGGAAGTGTTTTCGTTTTAATTGTGGTCATTTTTGTGGCTGTTGGAAAAGATGATGGGTCCACCTGGTCTTGAACACTGGTGTGATTCCCCTTAAAGACTGAGTTATGGAATGGGCCTCAAAGAAGTATTGCCATGTATTGTGTTGTGATTTTAGAATGCCACGCATGAGAGTTGCCCTTGGAAACTGAGATCTAGGCCCAGGGTGGCTTTCCACAGAGCACTGGGAATCTCAGGAAGAATATCACACGATTTTATTCTTAAAGAATTGGCAGCCATAGTTGCAAGTCAAAACACAAATGGACCACACATTGTAGACCTCAAACGCCTGGCTTAATGTGACCTTTTTGCCTGTCTTTGGGAAGCCTTGCCTTTTAGAATTCTCCAGAGCTTTTATTGAAATGAGCTTCCTCTCCATTTAATGGTTCCTCAATGAATTGAAACCCACAGTGCCTCCAACTTCATCCTTGAAAAATGGCTGATAAATACCATGAAATTTTTGAAATTCCCATTACCACTTCGCACTGTAGAATCTTTGGATGTCCTATTGATGATCACGAGTGTACCAGACAGTGCCTGATTGACTGGGTTTCATGAAAATGGTGTAGAACAGAGATGGCAGTAATTTGGAGTCTGCTGAGTAGTCGGCCTAGAGAAGTGGTGTGAAGGTGTGTGCTAAAACATCTGTGGTTGGGTGATGTGGATCTGCCATTGGCTTTCAAATGGTTTGTGACTGACATGGTGCAGCCCCCAGACCCTTGTATGTAAAGGCATGTTGTTATATGGAGAGGTTTCAGTGCAATGTTTAGAATCAGATTGCTAAGATGAAGGGGGCAAGCTATGTGGGATAGAAGCCTGATTGGTGCATTCTCCTGCAGACCCTTACCCACCACATGTGACAGAACTTCCTCCAGTACTGTGTCCCAGTTGAACTCTTCGTATTTCATGAAGCAAATACCAAACTCCCAGTGCAGCTGCAAGAAACACAACAAAAAGTGGAGGATGAGCAAATGGCTTCCAAACTGAAAGACACTTAGCCCCCAGTGACAACAGTTTACCTACAAAGAGAGAATTCAGCACTGCTGCCTCAAGTCCTTTGGAAAATAAGAAACCATGTCCTCCAGGTCACATATATGCAGACCCAGCTTGATGCTCTCACTACAAAGGGAGCTAAAGCTCCTGACAACAACATATATTTCAAGTGCCCAACCTCAGAGGCAGTTTCTCAAGAAGTCTTTAGTCCAGCAGAGCTCCATGTTTGTGGAGTTTTACCCTCTCCCTTACATTTGGAAACTCCTCTACCACCTCCAAGGTTGTGAACTCCTGAGCATTTTCCATTCTTGATGTGTATTCACAGATATTCTAACTCTTTTCTCCTCTAATTGTGTCTTACTTGGGGTGAAGGTAATGTCAAGGCATTGTTCTGAATGAGAGTGGGAAGATTTTTGGGTAGCACATATTTGCATACACATTGGATTCTTCCTCCAATTTTCCATTTGAAATACTGAATCCCTGACTGTAAGGGGTAGAAGGAATTCTCCTTCAAAGAATAGCCTGACACTTACAAGAAACAGCCCCCAGGGAGACATCCTGTCTAGGAGACATCCTGCAGTCATCTGTGTTCCTGAGACATCCTGTGGCCATCTGTCTTCCTGAAATATCCTGAGGTTATCTCACCTTGTGAAGACATCCAGGAACTGCCGATAAGAGGGCTTTCAAATCTCCAGCATATAAATTCCCCTGTGTGAACAATAAAAGTTTGCAGCTTGATCAGAACTTTTGTCTTGCTGTCATCTCTCATGTCTCTTGTCCCTTCATTCCTCCCCATCTAGGTTCGCTACCCACGTTGATGTGTCCTGCAGGCCGGGACAACTGGCGCCTAACGACTGGGGCTCGAGCCTTTGACTGAGGGGGAACCCCGTCCTCCTGGAAGATTTGGACAAGCGGAGCTCGCGATTACCTCAGCAGACACCACTGAGAGACAGATCCAGGAGGAGAGTGGGGATGACACACAGTGAGTGACCCACCATGGAACAAGCAGTTTTGTCACATGATTTGTTTTTGTCAGGCCACAAGGAATCCTTAAATACATGGGGGGCACGTGTTAAGAAAAATGACTTAAAATTTTTCTTTTCATACATCGAAGAATTGTTTCCATGGTTTCCCCTTGAAGGGACCATTGATGGTAAAAGATGGCTTAAAATAGGAGACATTTTAAAAGATTATTATGAATCCTTTGGCCCAGAAAAAGTGTCTGTTCCTACCTTTTCTTTCTGGAAAAAAATTAGTGAAATTCTTAAAAGTTCACCCTTTGACAATGGTACCTTAATACTTGTCAGGATTGGGGAAGAGACTATGCAAAAGACCTCTCATCCCTTCTCGGCATGCCCATCAGTTTGTATAGACATAGACCCTTCTTAGTCTCCCCAGGACCCTGGGAACCTTCCTGATCTTCCTCAAAATCCCACCCTAATGAATAAGGCTCCAATGGTTTCCAACCGCCTTTATGCAGTTTTAAATCCCGGAGAAACATTGACCCCTGGGGAGGAGGCTACCTTGGAGAAGGAAGCAGCTCGCTACCATTCAGAAGACCCGCCACCTCTCAAGACCCTGCCACAGCCTATAGGACTTACACATTCCCCTCCATCCTATATCCCTCCTGCCTTTTGTGCTCTGGCCCTTCAGGGGCCAAATGTCACCCCAGATATCTTTTCCCCACTTCCCTTGCCTAACCTGGCTCCCTTGAGAGAGTCTCTCCAACATGGACGGGAACAGATCCAATTTTTAAAAGAACAAAGATCCCTTGACTCTGAGCTCTCTTCATTAGCCTTAGGAATGGAGTCAACACAAGCTGGCCCACAGTGGTCTAATACAAAGGCGAAGCTGCTCCATCGGCCTGTGCTCGCCTTCCCAGTCACCACCAATCAGATAGATAAGCCTGCCCAGGCTGAGGTCAAAGACTTAGAAGAGGATCAAGAGGAGGAAGCGGGGGAAATGGATCAAGGAGATCAGGACTTAGAGGATGAGGAGTTCACCCCTAGGCAGGAAGGAACTCAGAGTGTCTACAAAAAATTTAGCCTCCATTTTCTTGAAAAACTTAAAAAGGCTTGTGCTCACTATGGCCCCACTGTGCCCTACACATTGGCTTTATTAGAAAGCCACAGCACACAATGACTTACTCCCAATGATTGGAAATTTTTAGACCGAGCTGCCCTCAGTGCCGGAGACTTCCTGCTATGGAATGCAGATTTCAAAGAGCCCTGTCAGAAACTGCTCAAAAAATTTAACAAAGGCCTCCTCTAAATCCTGGACTTATGTTAAGCTAGTGAGCAATGCAACTTTTGACACTAAAACTAAACAGGCACGTTTCCCTGCTGGACTTTTTGCGCAGATTTAGATGGCTGGCTTTCATGCTTGGAGACACCTCCCTGAAAGGGCCTCGGCTATCACTTCCCTGGCAAGAATTCCACAAGGGCCCGACGAGCCTTATAGCGACTTTGTTCCCCGGCTTAACCTAGCTGCGGAAGGCTTGCTTGGACCAAGCGAAAGCGAAAGCACCTTTGTAAAACATCTTGCCTTTGAAAATGCCAACCCGGCATGTCAGGATGTTCTTCGACATCATAAGGATAAAGGGAAACTTTCTGAATTTATTAGAGTCTGTGCAGGGGTGGGTGCAGCCCATGCCATGGGTCTCACTTTAGTGCAGCATTTACCAAGGCCTTTTACAATCCTGGCTCACGTATTTGCTTTACTTGTAAACAACCAGGCCATTTTGCACGCAAGTGTCCGACAGGCAAACAAAGAGTAAGAATAGCGTCTCCTCAAACTGGAGCTAAACCGCCCCCAGCTACACTTTGTCCTTGATATGGTAAAGGTCATCACTGGGCCAGTGAGTGTAGATCAATGACAAATGCCCTCTGACAGCCTATTTCTTCCTGCTTCTCAGGAAACTCCCTGGGGCAATAAGATTTGTTTTCTCCCAAACTCCCAACCTACCTCAAAATCCTTCTCCACAATTGGCTCCCTCCAACTACCCACTCCAGGCAGTGCAGGATTGGACCTCTGTGCCACCACTGATACAATATTAGACTCAATGCAAGGGCCCCAGATAATACCAAATGGAATTATGGGTCCCCCTCCATCTCATACTTGTGCCCTTATTCTTGGAAGAGCCTCTACTACCTTACAAGGTGTTCAGGTATTCCCTGGCATTAATGATAATGATTTCACTGGAGAAATAAAAATACTGGCCACAGTTATTAATAGAGTTGCGGCCATCCCAGGAGGAAAAAGTCTTGCAAAATTAATACTCCTTCCCGTAGATTAAGGGGCACTTCCACCACCCAAACCTACTGTGGGGGACTGCCTCCTTGGGCTTCTCTGAGGTATATTGGGTTCATCCCATTTCTCATAATAGACACACCCTTACCTTACTTATTGAAGAAAAGGAATTCCAAGCAATTTTAGTTATTGGAGCTGATGCGACAATTAGTTCTCAAAAATACTGGCGTTCAGGTTGGTCCCTCACCCCATCCTTGACTGACCTTAAAGGGATAGGAAAGTCAAAAATCCTCTGATCAGCTCTACTGCTCTTAGCTGGACTGATAAAGAGGGTAATAAAGGAACTGTCACTTCTTTCGTTGTTCCTGACCTCCCTGTTTACCTATGGGCCCGAGATATTTTGAGTCAAATGGAAGTTATTCTTGCCAGTCCCAATTCCATGGTGACTCATCAAATGCTCCGTATGAATTTTGTCCCTGGTACAGGCCTTGGGAGGCTGAGACAAGGACTGGTGGAGCCTATACAACCCATAAAAAAAAATACCTATGGACTTGGATATTTGGATTTTTAGTGTCGGTCTCTGACCCTCCTGTACCCCATGGAGATAAAATTATTTGGGAGACTCAGACTCTTGTGTGGGTGGATCAGTGGCCCCTTACCCAAGAAAATTTGGAGGCTGCCTCCATGTTAGTGAAGGAACAGCTGGCAGCCCGCCATGTAGTGCCCTCAACCTCACCATCGTACACTCCTATTTTTGTTATCAAGAAAAAATCAGGCAATTGGCGCCTTTTACAAGATTTGTGTGCCATTAATAAAGTTATACTCCAGATGGGAGCACTAGAGCCAGACATTCCCACACCAGTGGCTATTCACAAAAACTATTGTAAAATGGCTATGGACTTAAAAGATTGCTTTTTTACCATTCCTTTACATCCTGAGGATAGACCCTATTTTGCCTTTAGTCTTTCTTGCATTAATTTTCAGGGCCCTATGCAGAGACTTTAATGAAAGGATCTTCCCCAAGGTATGGCCAACAGCCCTACTCTTTGCCAAAAATACGTTGTTCAAGCAGTAGACCCTGTGAGAGAGCGAGGGCCACAAATTTATATTTTACATTATATGAATGATTTGTTAATTGCTGCACCTAATACCCATGACCTTAATAATTGTTACTTGGACTTTTACAAAATCCTCACTACCTTGGGATTACAGATAGCTCCTAATAAGGTTCAAACACAAGACTCTTATAAGAGTTTGGGCCTTAAAATTCTAGAAAATCAGATCCAAATTTCTAAAATACAACTACGTGTGGACCATCTTCACACCCTTAAAGATTTTCAGAAATTACTGAGGGATATTTAATGGCTAATAACATATTTAAAATTATGCACTTGTGTACTTTTGACCCTTAATGATATTTTGAGAGGTAATTCCCACCCCTCCTCCCCTCAAAATCTCACGCCCAAGGCATGACAGGCATTAAACCAAGTCACAGAAGTCATTGCCCAACAATTTGTTACACACATTTCTTATAACCTTCCTCTGGTTCTGGTTATTTTACACACTCCTCATACACTCACAGGAATATTTTGGCAGCGAGATCCAAATTTTAAAAATAAAGACTGCCCCTTGTTTTGGGTCCATTTACCCACCACATCCTCGAAGGTTATTACTGTTTATCTTGCTCAGGTAGCTTCTATTATTTTTAAAGGTCATTTGATTTCTCTACAACATTTTGGCAAAGACCCTGATAATATTTTTATTCCATATACTAAGGACCAAACCCAATTTTTACTAGAGACAAGGGATGAATGGGGTATTGCCCTATCAGGCTTTTGGGAACAGTTGATCACCACCTCCCCAATGACCCCCTTTTACATTTTGTCCAGTTACATCCATTTACTTTTCCTGAAATTACTCAAAAGTCTTCCATTCCTCAAGCCCTTACTGTCTTTACAGACGGGTCCTGTAATGGCCGAGCGGTCTTTGTTGTCAATGACCAGCCTACCACCTTTGATACTGTCTATCAGTCACCACAGTTTGTGGAATTGTTTGACATAACACAAGTTTTTATAACATTTTTGATAATCCTGTTAATATTTATAAAGACAGTGCCTACATTGCTCATTCTGTGCACCTGGTGGTGATTTCACCCCCCATTAAGGCTTCTAACAATGCGGCCTTTCTGTTTCACCAGCTTCAGCAGCTAATTCAGGCCAGACAACACCCATTTTTCTTAGAGCACATCGGGCACACTCTGATCTTCCCAGCCCTCTAATTCAAGGTAATGCCCAAGCTGATGCAGCAACTCATTCCATCTTTCCAATTTTTGTTGACTCCATTCAAAAGGCCACGGAGTTACAATCTACACCATTTAAATGTCCAGAGCCTTTGATTACTTTGTAAAATTACCAGGCAACAGGCACGAGAAATAGTAAAAGCATGCCCTGGTTGCGCTGTCTCCCTCCCCATTCAACACTTGGGAGTTAACCCCCGAGGATTACTGCCCGATCAGTTTTGGCAAATGGATGTTACTCATTTTCTTGAATTTGTAATAACCAAATATATACACATTTCTGTAGATACGTTCAGTGGCTTTATTTTTGCATCACCACATTCTGGCCAGGCTACCAAAGATGTCCTTTCTCATCTTGTTTCAGCCTTTTCTGTTATGGGTAAACCAATACATATTAAAACAGATATTTATCCTACATATACCATTGCCAAGTTTAAACAGTTTTGTGCTACCTTGCAAATTTGTCCTACTACTAGAATTCCATACAACCCCCAGGGCCAAGGCATTGTGGAACTTGCCCATCTTAACTTAAAAACTTGGCTAACCCTTCTTAAGGCTTCCTCCCTTGTATTTACCACACCCAGGCATCGCCTTAACAATGCATTATTTGCCCTTATTTTTCTTACCCTAGACAATAAAGGCCATTCGGCAGCAGACAGACACTGGCATCCCTCGTCCAATTCTGTTAGCTCACCTGTTATGTGACACAATCCCCTTACAAATAAATGGAAAGGCCCAGATTCTGTCCTCATCTGGGGAGGAGGCTCAGCTTGTGTTTTGGACAAAGATCAAACAGCCCCAAGATGGTTACCAGAACTCCTGGTTAAACAAGTTAATGACTTACCTCAAAACAGGGACAGAGGCACTCCTCATGAGGACAAAATTTCCTCTTTTTCAGATGCAGCCAACAATCTGCCAGCCTAGGAATAACAGTTCCTGTGGGCACAGGTACACTGGCTTAGGCACGTCTATTCACTCTTACCATCGCCTGTCTCAACAAATTATAAACTCTATCAGGAACAACTGATAAAAACTCTATCAGGAACCATTAAAGATTTGCAGGACCAAATAGACTCCCTGGCAGAAGTGTTCCTTCAAAAAAGACAAGGCTTAAATTTGCTGACAGCTAACCAGGAGGTATTTGCTTGGCCTTAGGGGAACGATGCTGCATTTATGCCAATAATTTTGGCATAGTATGCACTAAAATTAAGCAGCTTCAAGAAGATCTAGAAAAGAGACGAAGGGAAATATTTGAAAATTCCCTCTGGACTGGGCTTAATGGATTTTTACCCTACCTTCTTCCCCTATTAGGCCCTTTGTTGGGTTTACATTTAATGGTGTCCCTAGGACCCTGCATTATAAACAGGCTAGTACAATTTATTAAAGAACAGATTAATATTTTGGCCTCTAAGCCCATACAGGTCCACTATCATCGCCTGGATATGGCAGACCGTGCTGCCAACATTTAAAAGGATGTTCTACCCTCCTCACAAGCTTATTTCTTAAGTTTACATGCCCACAGATCTCGCTTTCTTACATAAAACTCTAAGTAACAGCTCTGACCAACCATCTTCTGCCCTTGCCATAAGGGTTCGTCCTCCATGGGCCCCTCTGCTTGGGGGAGGATGCACCCATGGAGTGAGGACGTTAGGCCATAATAACGGAGGGTGCATGAAGGACTGCAGGAGGATGGATCCATGGTTCCCAAAACCCAAGTCTTCTGAGTGACACGCTCTGGTGCATGGCAGTTGGCATGCTTCCCCCTCAAAGCCTTCTCCTCAAAAAACATGCCAAGGCCACCACAAAATCTCCTAGTAAACATGCTCGATCAGATCAGGAGATATTCTAAGGCCTGCTAGAGAAACAGAGCCTCTATAACCCCCTAAAACATTGGCCTGTAAGGTATGGTCAAATATTTTATATAAGAAAGGGAGGAGATGTCAGGGGCTAGAAGGAAGTTCTCCTTCAAAGAATAGCCTGACACTTACAAGAAACAGCCCCCTGCGAGATATCCTGCCTGGGAGAAATCCTGCAGCCATCTATCACCCTGAGACATCCTGCAGCTATCCGTCTTCCTGAAATATCCTGAGGTTATCTCACCTTGTGAAGACATCCAGCAACTGCCGATAAGAGAGCTTTCTCATCTGCAGCATATAAATACACTGTGAGAACTATAAAAGTTTTCAGCATGATCAGAACTGTTGTCTTGCTGTCATCTCTCATGACTCTTGTCCCTTCAGTCCTCCCCAACAAGGTTCAACACCCACGTTGAAGTGTCCAGCCGGCCCGGACACCTGACACTAAACCATAACCTACTAGATTCTGACTACTAATACTAATATGATGGAGAAAAATGATCCAAACAGAATGGAAATACAAGCAGTACAGAGAAGGCATGGTGTATAGTTGGACTTGCCTTTTGAATGATATAGGGTAGGTGTTATAAATCTAGCTAATTTTTAATTGAAATAGTTCTCCACATGTTTTTAAAGTTAATAAATATGTGAATACCTGTCTCCCTTTCTCTGTAGCCAATTCAGCACATGTATTTTTATATGCACATATAGAATCCTACCTGGTATCACGCGTATATTCTTCTGAGGTGTCTGACTTGGCAAATAAAAATTGTGAGAAGAGATCACTCCTACTAAACTCTGTTGGAACTGAAAATTCAACCTATGGGTGAGCCTCCTAGTAGAACAACATTATACATAAATACATGTTCAGTAAAATAAATATTTTTGCATCTGTGGCTGATGTACATTTCATAAAGAATTTCGATTGGCATATATATTGCTACATTTTATTGTCTGTTTTTGTTTTTTTTTAATATATATATATATATATATATATATATATATATATATATATATATATATATACATATATATGTACACTCTCCAAATTTTTCCAAATATAAAATATATGTGTCTTATATACACTACCTAAATTCATTCATGTTCATGTATGTGGATTTATAATCAACATTTTACAAGATTATTCTCAGAAATATTCATCCACCTGAAATACATATTTGTTTCCTATTACTGAAAACTAACTTCAGTGAATGGTGCATACAATCCTTATATTTCTACATTAACTGACCCTGTTTAACATCAATGCAAGTAGATTCCTATGGGACATGATGTGTATTTTGAAGTTCATTTTATTCAACACTGGTACAATAGAATTTCTACAGTTTACGAACATCATAGGACATATATTTCATCCATAAGTTCACAAATTTATAGGCATTTGATTCACTTTCAATCATTTACTGATTCAGAACACATGTATTCCTCCAGGTTTCTTGACTGGTCTTTTCATGAGACTTCATTTCAAACACATTATTTTCGATTTCCATAATCATTTTGAAGCAAAACTCACACACTCTTCATGGTAAAACATAACCCTAATATTACCATTAGATGTATTACTGGTTGGAATGAATAATTGTATATCAATATAAGATTTTCTGTATATATTCAGATATCAATTCAATCCATTATTTAAAGTTGGAAACAATTATATTTTTTATTCACAGTATGGTCTATTCATGCATTATCTCTACATTCACAGACACAGGGTACATCTATTTGTAACCCCAATACTAATTTATTCGTCTTCAAAATGTTGCTCCCAGAAATGGTGGAAGAAATACTCATGTCACCTGATCTACGTATGCATTTATCACAGTAATATTCTGGACACAAAAAACAGAGGTCACACTTATGATTGTACCAAAGCCTAAATGGAAAGTGAGCATGGATTACTAAAAACATTCATGTCCAGGTTGCCTAATGCTCTCAAATGTCAATTCTATTTATGACAACATATTTGTTTCTTCCTAAGACTATATATTCAACCTCAACCCTGTTGCAAATGTCTAATCCTATCACTCACTTTATACTTTCCCTGATTTCCTAATGTCTCTATTGATGTCTGCTTTCCTAAATATTCTCACCAGTTCACCATTTTGACTAACACTTCACATGTACTGACATTGACATTCACTGTCTATGTGATACCCTATTGCTAACGAACTTTTGGTCCAATTCCTGTACTCACTCTTCTTCTGAAACGTATAGAATATCTTCCTAATCCTACCGACTATCCCAGTTTGAGTGGATACTCACTTCTACATTCAATCATCCAAGGTACAAGGTCCTATGCCATTGATTATTGATTTATCTGAAACATCTTTGCAGAACATGTATCAAAGCTAAGTATCCCAATCAAGAGTGCAATGCCGTTATGGGATTCCAAACTCACCTAGATTTCTGTTTTCATACTTATATTTCACCTATATATTCTTATAAATATCACAGGTTCCCAATACCATTATTCATCAAGCAGAATGATTCCTAACCCAAATCAAACCTGTTTTTAAGCGAAACCATACACTGTTCCCTCAATCTAACTTTACAGAAGAGCAGGGAGAGTGTTGGTCCTAAAATAGAGGAATGTAGGGAATCTTCCACCTGTTGAAAAACTCAAAGTTTCATGCAGAAGTGATCCCTGGAGAAGATATAGGCACCACTGAAGGACCTGAGAGAGCAAAAGTCAACTTCCATGGCAAACAACCTGGTCAGGATGAAAGGTTGTTACTGAATCAGCCTCTCTGTTCTTTTTTTTTATTATTGGTTGTTTAAAACCTTACAAATCTTTTGACATAACATATTCATACATTAGCATACATTAGCTTCAAGGGATTTATGAACTCCCATTTTTACCCCAGATACAGATTGAAGAATCACATCGGTTACACATCCACATTTTTACATAATGCCATACTAGTAATTGTTGTATTCTACTACCGTTCCTATCCTCTACTATCCCCCCTCCCCTCCCCTCCCATCTTCTCTGTTTACCCCATCTACTCTAATTCTTTTCTCACCTTGTTTATTTTCCCATTCCATTCACAACCTCTAATATGTAATTTAGTATAACAATGAGGGTCTCCCTCCATTTTCATGCAATTCCCCTTTTCTCTCTCTTTCCCTCCCACCTCATGTCTCTGTTTAATGTTAAACTTTTCTTCCTGCTCTTCCTCCCTGCTCTATTCTTAGTTGCTCTCATTATATCAAAGAAGACATTTGGTATTTGTTTTTTAGGGATTGGCTAGCTTCACTAAGCATAATCTGCTCTAGTGCCACCCATTAGAATATGGACCCAAACAGTCCTGTTTGGAGAGCTGGTCCCGGGTGCCTATGGTTGATATACATTCTAACTTGTGAAAGTGTCACAGGACGTAGGGGCAGCCTCCATCTCATGGGACCCTTGGAAGCAACTGTTAGGACAAAGTGGTTGCTAAGGCAGTGACCTCATTCAGTTCCTGAAGGAAGTGACCTCACCTCACTTACTTGGTGATGGAACTCTAAGACCTTGGGATCCAGGAAGACAGGCACCCAGAGCTTGTCCCAGTCCCAGTCCCAGTGGTCTCACTTGTTTGGATATACCAAGGACAGAGTCAGTCTTTCTTGGTACCTACTGATATGAGAATGGCCAAATGCCAGAAAAGCTCTGAAGAGGGGCCTTTCCTGAGAAAGCAGATAGTGGTTCACCACTGGCTCCTGACATCTTCACAGAGTTGGTTAAGGAGACCAGATCTGAGAATGGACAGGCCATTTCGGGGGAACATACTATGGCCAACCAGTCAGAGGACACTCTGGATGGTCACAGACCTACATTGGGGAAGGAGGTGCCTCTGTGTGTTTGTGGATTTGTCTCATGTTCTGAGAATAGATGGAAAAGGCGGTGTGTTTGGTTTTGAGTGAATTGTTTCTAGTAAGTCATTTGACAAGGCGAGTGTTTCTATTTCTGTGTATCCCACTGTGTCCATGGTTATAGACATTAGAAAAGAGAATGCATCAATTGATGTGTCCTGTCTAGTAGAAAGCTTCCCATAATTTATTCTGCCAAATTGATGAATGGATTTTGGCTTGCCTTATCGATGGGTAACACGTGCTATCTTCCAAAGTTCCTGCGTTCTTCCTGAATTCTGGCCACTCTACAGAATAGGCTCATGGTTTTGTGTCCAAGATATGTACCACTTCCAAGCCCCTTTACATGGCCATGTACTGGATAGCTGAAGGGAATGGCGAGCATCTCAGAAAACTCAGATATCAGTGTGACCAATAAAGTTTCAGTGGAGAAACCCTGCTTTGCTTACCTATTTTTCTGTTGCCCTGAATGTCAGGAAGGTCTTTGCCTCAGGCCACACCTTTGTGAAGCCTGAAGAAAACAGGTTTCAAATGGAAATGAATGGGCATCACCTGTGCCTCTTTGCTTAATTGCTTTGGAAAGGGATGTGTCTGAATCAGCCTCTTTGCCCTGTTTGAGGCAATGGCTTAGATTCTCAGCACCTGATGTATCTTAAGAATGATCCCATGTGTGCATCCAAAACCAAAATGGCCAAAAGAGCAGTCATTGTGGATGAAGTCTCTCCCCTACCTCTGTTAGGTTCCTGACCTCCATCAAGTGAGAATAGGGATCCTTTTAGTCAAATGATTTCTTCAAAGCCCTGCAGAAGCTAGCCGATAAGTGCTTGGGTTTTCTAATGACTCCAATTCACAAAAAAAAATAAACCCCACAGTCAGTGGGCCTCAAATTGGAGAAGCAGAGAAGTATTAACAGCAGGCCTATTTGATCACTACTGGTTCACAGGAAGTGTGTCCAGGCAACCCTGATTTTAGGTCATTAAGGGGCAAGGGAGATTATTTTGGAGACTGTCTTGGGCTTCGCCCCTCATGGAAACATCCAGCCAGAGGTTATGATGAGTGTCTATATGAAAGATTATGAGGGTCATGTGGGAGTGTTTTGATTTTAATTGTGGCCATTTGTTTGGTGGTTGGAAGAGATGACTGGGTCCACCTTGACATGAACTCTGGTGTGATTCCCCTTAGAGACTGAGTTCTGGAACTGAACTCAGAGAATTATGCCCATGAATTGTGTTGGGATATTAGGAGGCCATGCATGAGAGTCTCCCTTGAAAACTGAGATCTAGGCCCAGGGTGGCTTTCAACAGAGCACTGGGAATCACAGCCAAGATATCACGTGATTTTATTCTGAAAGACTTGGCAGCCATAGTTGAGAGTCGAAACACACATGGACCTCATTGTAGACCATAACGGGCCTGGCTTCATGTGACCATTTGGCGACATTTTGAGAAGCCTTGCCTGTGAGAATTCTCTAAAGCTTTCATTGAAATGTGCTTCGTCTACATTTAATGGTTCTGGAGTGAATTTTAACCCACAGTGCCTCCAACATCATCATTGAAAAATGGCTACAAAAATTCCATAAAATTTTTGAAATTCCCATGACCAGGTGGCAATGGAGGACCTTTGGATGTCCTGTTGCTGATCATGAGTATACCAGACAGTGCTATTATTGACTGGGTTTTATGAAAATCGTGTAGAACAGAGATGCCAATAAGTTGGAGCCTGCTGAGTAGTGGGCCTAGAGCCGTGGTGGTCAGGTGTGTGATAAAACATCTGTGGTGGGGCCTTGTGGATCTTCCATTGGCTTCCAAATGGCTTGTGACTGACATGGTGCAGCCAGCAGTCCCTTCTATGTAAAGGCATCTTGTAATATTGAGAGATTTCAGGGCAATATTCAGAATCAAGTTGCTATGGTCAATGGGGCAATATATGTGGGCTAGAAGTATGTTTGGTGCATTCTCCTGCAGAAACTGACCCACCACATGTGACAGAACTCCCTCCAGCACTGTGACCCACTAGAACTCCTTGTATTTTTGAATCAAAAAGCAAACTCCCAGTGCAGCAGCAAGAAAAACCATGAAATTTGGAGGATGACCAAATGGCTTCACAGTCCACATGGGGAGACACTTAGACCCCAGTGGTCACAGTTTACCTACAAAGAGCAAATTCAGCACTGCTGCCTCATCTTCACTGGAAAATAAGAAACCATGTCCTCCATGTCACATAGATGCAGACCCAGCTTTGATGGTCTCACTACAAATGAAGCTGAAGCTCCAGAAAACAACATATTTTTCAGATGCCCAACCTCAGAGGCAGTTCTTCAAGAAGTCTTTAGGCCAGCAGAGCTCCATGTTTGTGCAGTGTTTACCCTGTCCCTTACTTTTGGGAACTCCTCTACCACCTCCAGTGTTGTGAACTACTGAGCATATTCCATTCCAGATATGTATTCACAGAATTTCTAACACTTCTCCTCTAATTGTGTCTTACTTGGGGCAAAAGTAATGTCAAGCCATAGTTCTTGATGAGAGTGGGAACATTTTTGTGTAGCACATATTTGCATACACATTGGATTCATTTTCCAATTTTCCATTTGAAATACTGAATCCCTGACACTAACCCCTACCCTACTAGACTCTGACTACTAATCGTAATATCATGGAGAATAATAACCCAATCAGAATAGAAATACAAGCAGTTCATAGGAGGCATGTTTGGTATTGTTGGACTTGCCTTTTGCATTATATACGGTAGGAGTTATTAATCTAGTCAATTTTTTTGTTGAAATAGTTCTCCATGTGTTTTTAAAGTTAACAAATATGTGAATTTATGTCTCCCTTTCTCTGTAGCCTAGTCAGCAAATGTATTTTTATATGCATATATAGAATCCTACCTGGTATCACACGTACATTTTTGTGAGGTGGCTGACTTGGCAGATACAAATTGTTAGAAGATATCACTGCTCCTAAACGCTGTTGAAACTGAAAATTCAACCTATGGGTGAGCCTCCTATTTGAACAACATTATGCATAAATCCATTTTCAGTAAAATTAATATTTTTGGATCTGTGGATGATATGTATTTCATGATAAATTTCGGTTGGCATACATAATGCTACATTGTAATGTCTCTCTGTGTATATATATATATATATATATATATATATATATATATATATATACTCTCCAGATTTTTCAAAATATGAAATATATGTGCCTTATTGTGCACTCCCCAAATTCATTCATATTCATGTATGTGGATTTATAATCAACTTTTCAAAAGATTATTCTCAGAAATATTCATCAACCTGAAATACATATTGGTTGCCTAGTACTGAAAACTATCTTCAGTAAATGGTGCATACAAAACCTAATATTTCGACATTGCAAGTTGGCCGCAAAAAGAGTGCATCACACCCAGTGTACCACGCCACATTGCAGGTGAATAACGAGTTAGAATGACAAAAGACTATCTTGTTAGGATCTTACAGAAAAAATGGGTGTGCACCAAAAGCTAAAAGAATGATTTCCACCAACAAGGTCCGGTAATTGAGTCTCAAACGCGAGCCGAATATGCAACCGGAGATCCGGGCTTACTGATCCATGCGGCCCGCCCCGTGGCTGCAGACGTCGGGGCACCACCGAGAAGCGACTAGCATTCAGGGAGAAACGTTGCTGCAGATTCTGTGGAATCCTGCCGGCTGACCCCCCACTGAGCCCCAGGCCGAGTTCGGGATTTCAGTCAGGGAATGAAGCGCTACAGTTCTATCCCATCACAACGGAAACTCCACCAAGGAAACCAACGGCCACCATCTTGGAGAGGTGAAGTAACCACCGGCACTCTCCCACAGATTGCAACAATAAAACAGTTGTGTGTTTTCCGCTAATCTCCCATACAGTAGAAAATTTGCATAAAATCTCTCCTAAGCTTTCCAGGGGAGGGATTTTTCAGAGAGAGCCTGCATAAAGATGGGGGGGGGGAACTAGAGGCACCTGACCTTCAACTCCCCCTCCCATCAGTGGTGAAAACGAAATCTGTCTAGCCAGCGATGGGGGGAGGGGCAAACGGAAAAAATAAAAACAATAGAGTGCTGGGTTTCCCAATAGACACAATCCACACCCAAGAAACGGCACCCCAGAGTACAGTTTGAGCTGCCGAGGGCATTACTCAGGGGAAATCTGGTCTAGCAGGAGAAACCAGGACTAGCAAGAGAAACCAGGGGACTAGAGGCCAGGCCCGTGTGACTGGGCGCCTGGAGAACGCTCGCCCGCCGGCAACAGCCGGCCTGCTGCAGGTGCGACTGGACGGCTGGAGACCGCCTGCCCACCAGTGACCAATCGCCTGCAATATGCCCGCCCTAATGGGTGGCTAGAGATCGGACAACCGCCGGTGACAGCCCGCCCGCTGACTGCTCGACTGGACAGCTTGTTACCGCCTGCATGCCGGCAATCGGGAGCTGAAACCAAACAGAGACAGTACAGTCCCACACCCCGATGCGAACACCCGGACAAAGAGCCTGGGGCCCACCATAGCAGAGAGGTGACATCACTGGAGCTCGGCCGTCGGAATTCCTTCCCAGTGGAATCCACTTTAGCATGAACAGTCTACCAACACAAAGGAGAGACAATAGAGATATATAAAACCAAAACAAATATATACAAGACAGCAGAAACACAGCAATCAAATGGAGCTGGAAAGTAATGTGAACTTCATGAAGAAACAAGGGAAAGAGGTGTACAAATAATGCCGGACAACTTAATTCTACAGGAGGACCTAGAATCATCAGAAACAGGGATAGGGAAAAAACTCAATGCATCCCTAACTCAGATGAAAAGAAATATTAGAGAAGACATGAGGCAGCAAGTCCAAGCAATAAAAGGATATTTTGAAAATGAATTAAACAAACAAATTCAAGTGGCAAAGAACGAGCTTTACCAAAAGACAGAGATCTTAAAAAAAATCAAACAGTAATCCTAGGAATGCAGAAAAATATAAACCACATTAAAAACTCAAACAAGAATATTGTAAATAGACTAGATCAAGTAGAAGTCAGAAGATCAGATAATGAAGACAAAGTTTATCAACTTGAAAAGAATATAGTCAACACAGAAAAGATGCTTATATCCCATGAGGAATCTATTTAAGAGATGTGGGATGTCATAAAAAAAACAAATTTGAGAGTCATCAGGATAGAAGAAGGCATAGAGATTCAAACCAAATGAATGGACAACATATTAAATGAAATAATTCTAGAAAACTTCCCAGAGATGAAAGATGGAATGGATTGCCAAATCCTTGAAGCCTACATGACCTCAAACATTCAAAACCATAATAGACCAACTCCAAGACATAGAATTATGAAGATAGCCAACACACAGAACAAGGAGAGAATATTAAAAACTAAAAGAGAAATGAGGCAGATTACATTCTGGGGTAAACCAATTAGGTTAACAACTGATTTTTCATCACAAACTTTGAAAGCGAGTAGATCCTGGAACAATGTATTTCAAACGCTGAAAAATAATGGATTCCAACCAAGAATACTGTATCCAGCAAAATTAAGTTTGGGATTTGACAATGAAATTAGTGTCTTTCACGATAAACAAAAGCTAAAAGAATTTTCAAAAAGAACACCAGCACTGCAAAGCATTTTGAGCAAAATAGTACAAGAAGAGGAATTGAAAAATAGTGCCCCAAACTAACAGCGGGAGGTATCTCAGTAAAGGGGGAGGAATATAACCAAAAAGTAAAAACTAGCCAAACTAAAAAAAAATAAATAAATAAACATGAATGAAAGTAAAAATCATATTTCAATTGTAACCTTAAATGTTAATGGCATAAACTAACCAATCAAGAGACTTAGGTTAGTAACCTGAATCAAAAAAACAAATCCAACAGTCTGTTGCCTTCAGGAGACTCATATGATACGTAAAGATATACACAGGCTGAACGTAAAAGGTTGGGATAATTCATACCACTCACATGGCACTCAGAAGCAAGCAGGAGTAGCCATACTCATATCAAATAAAATCAATTTCAAACCTATGTTAATCAAAAGGGATAACGAAGGACACTATATACTGTTAAAAGGAACCATCCAACAACAAGACATAACAATTATCAATTTGTATGCACCAAACAATTGAGCTGCAACACTCATGAAACAAACTCTCCTCAAGTTAAAGAGTCAAATAGACTACAACACAATAACTACGGGTGACTTCAACACACTGATCTCGCCATTAGACAGATCCTCTAGACAAAAACTGAATAAAGAAACTATGGAATTCAACAGCACAATAAATAACCTAGACTTAACCAACATATATAGAATATATCAACCATCATCAAGTGGATACACGTTCTTCTCAGCAGCACAAGGATCCTACTCAAAGATAGATCATATATTATGCCATAGGGCAACGCTTAGTAAATATAAAGGCGTGGAGATAATACCATGCACCATATCTGATCATATTGGAATGAAACTGGAAATCAATGAAAAAAGAAGGAAGGAAAAATCCTACATCATATGGAAAAATGAACAATATTCTACTGAATGATCAATGGGTTACAGAAGACATAAAGGAGGATATAAAAAATTCTTAGAGACAAATGACAATACAGACACAACATACTGGAATCTATGGGACACAGTGAAAGCATTTTTAAGAGGAAAATTCATTTCTTGGAGTTCTTTCCTCAAAAAAAAAAAAAAAAACAAATAAATGAACTCACAATACACCTCAAAAACCTAGAAAAAGAAAAGGAAAAGAACAGCAAATGTAGTAGAAAACAAGAAATAATTAAAATTAGAGCAGAAATCAACGAAATTGAAACCAAAAAAAACCATTGAAAAAAATGATAAAACTAAAAGTTGGTTCTTTGAAAACATAAATAAGATTGACAGGCCCTTAGCCATGCTAACGAAGAGAAGAAGAAAGAGAACTCATACGGCATGAAAAAGGCATTATCAAAACAGACACTATAGAAATACAGAAGATAATTAGAAAGTATTTTGAATCCCTATATTCAAATCAAATAGAAGATAGTGAAGATAACAATAAATTTCTTAAGTCATACGATGTGCCCAGATTGAGTCAGGAAGACACACACAATTTAAACAGACCAATAACAAAGGAAGAAATACAAGAAGCCATCAAAAGACTACCAACCAAAAAAAGCCCTGGAGCGGATGGGTATAGAGCGGAGCTCTACAAAACCTTAAAAGAATTAATACCAATACTTTTCAAGCTATTTCAAGAAATAGAAAAAGAAGGTGCTCTTTCAAATTCATTCTATGAGGCCAAAATCACCCTGATCCCGAAACCAGACAAAAACACTTCAAAGAAAGAAAACTACAGACCAATATCTCTAATGAACTAGGATGCAAAAATTCTCAATAAAATCCTGGTGAATGTAATACAAAAGCATATCAAAAAATTGTGCACCATGATCAAGTAGGATTCATCCCAGGGATGCAAGGCTAGTTCAATATACGGAAATCAATAAATGCTATTCACCACATCAATAGACTTAAAGACAAGAACCATATGATCATCTTGATAGATGCAGAAAAAACATTCGACAAACTTCATCCTCCCTTTATGTTCAAAACACTAGAAAAACTAGGGATAACAGGAACTTACCTCAAGATTGTAAAAGCTATATATGCTAAACCTCAGGCTAGCATCATCGTAAATTCAGAAAAACTGAAGGCATTCCCTCCAAAATCTGGAACAAGACTGGGATGCCCTCTATCACCACTTCTATTCGATTTAGTTCTTGAAATACTAGCCAGAGCAATTAGACAGACAAAAGAAATTAAAGACATAAAAATAGGAAAAGAAGAACTTAAATTATCGCTATTTCCAGATGACATGATAATATATTTAACAGACTCAAAAGGGTCTACAAAGCAACTGCTAGAGTTAATAAATGAATTCAGCAAAGTGGCAAGATATAAAGTCAGCACGCATTAATCAAAGGCATTCCTGTATATCAGCAGCAAAACTTCTGAAATGGAAATGAGGAAAACCACTCCATTCACTATATCCACAAATAAAATAAGATACTTGGGAATCATCCTAACGAAGGAAGTGAAAGATTTATATAATGAAAACTACAGAACCCTAAGGAGAGAGATAGAAGAAGATCTTAGAAGATGGAAAAATGTACCCTGTTCATGAATAGGCAGAACTAACATCATCAAAATGTTGATATTACACAAAGTTCTCTACAGGTTTAAATCGGTGCCAATAAAAATCCCAACGGCATTTCTTGTAGAAATGATAAAGCAATCATGAAATTCATATGGAAAAACAAAAGACCCTGAATACTAAAAGCAATTCTAAGCAGGAAGTGTGAATCTGGAGGTATAGCGATACAAGAGTTCAAACTGTACTACAAAGCAATAGTAATAAAAACATCGTGGTACTGGTACCAAAACAGGCAGCTTGACCAATGGTATAGAATAGAGGACACAGAAACCAATTCACAAAATTACAACTTTCTTATATTTGATAAAGGGGCTAAAAACATGCAATGGAGGAAAGATAGCATCTTCAACAGATGGTGCTGGGAAAATTGGAAATCCACATGCAACATAATGAAACTGAATCCCTTTCTCTCACCATGCACAAAAGTTAACTCAAAATGGATCCAGGAGCTAGATATCAAATTAGAGACACTGCGTCTAATAGAAGAAAAAGTTGGCTACGATCTACATACTGTGGGGTCGGGTTCCACATTCTTTAATAGGATGCCCATAGCCCAAGAGTTAATAACAAGAATAAACAAATGGGACTTACTTAAACTAATTTTTTTTTCTCAGCAAGAGAAACAATAAGAGAGGTAAATAGAGAGCCTACATCCTGGGAACAAATTTTTACTCCTTACACTTCAGATAGAGCCCTAATATCCAGAATATACAAAGAACTCAAAAAATTAAACAATAAGATAACAAAAAACCCAATCAACAAATGGGCCAAGGACCTGAACAGACACTTCACAGAGGAGGACATTCAATCAATGAACAAGTATGTGAAAAAATGCTCACCATCTCTAGCAGTCAGAGAAATGCAAATCAAAACCACCCTAAGTTACCATCTCACTCCAGTAAGATCGACAGCCATTATGAAGTCAAACAAAATAAGTGTTGGTGAGAATGTGGGGAAAAGGGTACACTTGTACACTGCTGGTGGGACTGCAAATTGGTGAGGCCAATTTGGAAAGTACTATGGTGATACCTGGGAATGGATCCACCATTTGACCCAGCTATCACCCTTCTCGAACTATTTCCTGATGATCTTAAAAGAGCGTACTATAGAGATACTGCCACATCAATAATCATAGCTGCGCAATTCACAATAGCTACACTGTGGAACCAACCTAGATGCCCTTCAATAGATGAATGGATAAAAAAAATGTGGCTTTTATACAAAATGGAGTATTACTGTTCATTAAAAAATGACAAAATCATAGAATTTGCAGGGAAATGGATGGCATTAGAGCAGATTATGCTAGGCGAAGCTAGCCAATCCTTAAAAAAACAAATGCCAAATGTCTTCTTTGATATTAAAAGAGCAACTAAGAACAGAACATCGAGGAAGAGCATGAGGAAAAGTTTAACATTAAACAAAGACGAGTGGGGGGAGAGAAAGGGAGAGAGAAGGGAAAGCATATGGAAATAGTAGGAGACCCTCAATGTTACACAAAATTACATATAAGAGGATTTGAGGGGAAATGGGGGGAAACAATGGAGAGAATTGAAAAACAGCAGATGAGGTAGAGAAGGAAGATGGGAGGGGAGGGGAGGGGGGATCGTGGGCGATAGGAAAGGTCGCAGAATACAACAGTCACTAATATGCTATTATGTAAAAATGTGAATGTGTAACCAATGTGATTCTGCAATTCATATTTGGGGAAAAAATGGGAGTTCATAACCCAATTGAGTCAAATGTATCAAAGATGATATATCATGAGCTTTGTAATGTTTGGAACAACCAATGGAAATAAATAAATAAATAACGGTTTAAAATTGAGTGGGAAGAAATCAGCTAAAAATGGGTTGAGATGCATTCATTTTGCTAAGCAGAAACTTTGTTTTGTTTAGTTGTAACTATCACAAATTTATTTTACCAGGAAATTGGCTTTTGAAAATGCACATAAATTGATATTAAAGGATAATTCACCTACCTTCACGAAAAATTCATAGCATTTCCTATATTTTTCATATTTTATTTTTTTTCGTGAATATTTTGTCATGGACCAGGTCTAGTCTTAGGCTATTCTTCCAGAATACTACCTCATCTGACAAATTCGTACAATGTGTTGGATTGTTGTTTTCACCTTTTATTTAATAGTTTCTAGCTGAAAATGTGTATTTTCTTTATCTTTATTTGAACATATATACCCAACAATATCTTTGCATTTTATGTTTTACTGGGGAAAAGACTGATCAAAATCTCTTTGTTATATGTATCAACAATCAGACATTTAGAGCACGCAATTATTCTTAATTTTGCATGAAAATATCTTTGTACTATTTTCTTATACAGATTTAGAATTATTAATAATGTCCCTACTGTAATAAGTAATTACTTACAAGAAGAATTAAACAATTGACTTTATATCAATTATGAATATGAAAAGTGCTAAAATAAGCATTTGGCAATTAATACACAATTGATAGAAATTGAAATCACAAGAAAGCCATTTAAAATGTCAGTGCATATGGTCCTTAAATAATAGGTTATTCAAAAAACTTTTTCTAATTCATAAGATTTAATATGCCGTACTACAGCTTAATGTGATATAAAACCTTAAATTATCAGTATTGATAAAAAAGAATGATACCTGTTTATTTAAATATGTTTATTTGATTTTCACTGTAAGATGTTAATTCTGGAAGGCTTGAGAATTAAGAAAGTTTTGGTCTATATTATTTTTAACAGGCTAATCAAAGTACTTTTAAATATATATGTATGTATATATATATAATATGTAATGCATATGCATTAATATAGATACATATGTATAAAATGTATTTTAATATATCTATCAGGTGATTATAATTATTAAATTTTCTCAAGAAAAAAACAATGACTATAAAAAACAGTCTTAAATTTAAATTTCATAGCATACTACTGTTTGTAATGACATGAGAGAAAAACAGATATGAAAGGAAAACGAAAAAGGAAGAGAGAGAAGGGGGAAAATGAGGAAGAAAGTGAGTAAAGATGAGGGAGAGGCGTGTTCGATGTAAAGATAAAAGTGGAGGGGCTGGGTTTGTGGTTCAGTGGTAACATGCTTTTCTAGCATGTGTGGGACACTGGGTTCTATTCTAAGCACCACATACAAATAAACAAAATGAAGGTCAATCACAACTGAAAAAATAAAAAATAAAAAAGTAGAAATATTACCAAAACTCCAAGCTTTTATGAATGTTAAATTTAAAAAAAAAATTTTTTACATAGCCTTATGTAATTTCTAGACTATCCAAGAGTCATTAAATGTTAGATTATTAGTGCGATAACTAAAAATCCATTGCTCTTTCCTCAACATTCTGTGGCATGCTAGTGGTAAAATAAATTCTGTTATAACACCAAAAAAAAAATCTAATATTTCTATAGTAACTGACCCAGTTTAATATCAAGGCTAGTAGATTCCTATGGGACATGATGTGTATTTTGACATTCATTTTTATTCAACACTGGAACATTACTATTTCTTCAGTTTATGCACATCATAGGATATATATTTCATCCACAAGTTCGCTAATTTATACGCATTTGTTTCACTTTCAGTCACTTCCTGCTTCAGAACACATGTATTTCTCTATGTTTCTTGACTGCTCTTTTCATGAGACTTCTTTCCAAACACATTATTTTTGATTTCCATTATCACATTTGAAGCAAAACTCACACACCCGTCATGATAAACCAAACCCTAATATTACCATTAGATGTACAACTAGCTGGAATGAATGATTTTATATCAATATAAGATTTCTTACTTAGTTTCAGATATCAATTAAATCCATTATTTAAAGTGGAACCAGTTATATTATTTATTCACAGTATGGTCTTTTCATGCATTATCTCTATATTCATAGACACAGGGTACACCTCTTTGTACCCCCAATACTAATTTATACGTCTTCAAAATATTGCTTCCAGAAATGGTGGAAGAAATGCACATGTCACCTGATTTACATATACATTTTATCACAGTAATATTCTGGACACAAAAAGCAAAGGTGACACTTATGATTTTACCAAACCTAAATGGAAAGTGAACATGGATTACTAAAAACACAAGTCCAGGTTGCCTAATGCTCTCAAATGTGAATCCTATTCTTGACTACATATTTGTTTCTTCCTAAGATTATATATTCAACCTCAAGCCCCTTGAAAATGTCTAATCTTATCACTCACTTTATCATTTGCCTGATTTCCTAATGTCTCTATTGATATGTGCTTTCCTATATATTTTCCTCAGATTATCATTGTGACTGACTCTTCACATGTGCTCACATTTACATTCAATCTCTACCAGAAGCCCTATTGCTAAAGAACTTTTGGTCCAAATCCTATACTCACTCTTCGTTCTAAACCTACCGACTATCTTTCTAATAATACCGACTATCCCTTTTTGACTAGAAGTTCTCTTTGACATTCCATCATGCAAGGTACAAAGTCCGATGCCATTGAACATCGATTTATCTGAGACATTTCTGCAGAACATAATTCAAAGCTAAGTATCCCAATAAAGGGCCCAATGCCCTTCTGGGCTTCAAATCTTACCTAGATTTCTGTTTTCATTCTTATATTTCACTTTTACATTCTTGTAAATATTACAGGTTCCAATTACCATTATTCATCCTGCAGAATGATTCTTAACCCAAATCAAACTTTTATTAACCGTAACCATACACTCTTCCCTCAATCAAACTTTATAGAAGAGCAGGGACAGAGTTGCTTTTACAATACAGGAATGTAGGGGTTCTTAAACCTGCTGAGATCCTCAAAGGTCCATGCAGAAATGATCCCTGGAGAAGATGTAGGCAGCTATGAAGGAGTTGAGAGAGCAAAAGTCATCTTGCATGGCAAACCCCCTTGTCAGGATGAAGGGATGCGTCTGAATCAGTCTCTCTATTCTAAATGTAGAGAAGATGGACCAAACCAGGCCTGTGTGGGGAGATGTTCCCAGGCGCCTATGTTTAATATATCATTCTATCTTGTGAAATTGTCACCGAAAGTAGGGGCAGCCTCTATCTCATGGGACCCTTGGAAGCAAATGTTAAAACAAAGTGATTGCCAAGGTTGTGACCTCATGCAGTTCCTGAAAAAAAGTGACCTACCTCACTTCCTTGGTGATGTAACTCTCTCAACTTGGGATCCAAGATGCCAGGCTCCCAGAGCCAGTCGCAGTCCCAATCCCAGTGGGCTCACTTGTTTGGATGTACCAAGGACAGAGTCAGTATTTCTTGGTATCTACTGATGTGAGGATTGCCAAATGCCAGGACAGATCTGAAGAGGGGCCTTTCCTGAGAAAGCAGGTAGTGGCTCACCACTGGCTCCTGAGAACTTCACAGAGTTGGCAAAGGAGACAGATCTGAGACAGGACAGGACATTTCATTGGAACATAATATGTCCCAACAGACAGAGGACACTCCAGATAGTCAGAGACCTACTTGCGGGAAGGAGATGCCTTTGTGAGTGTGAGTGTCAGTTTGTGGTTTTGTCTCATGTTCTGAGAATAGGTAGGAAAGACAGTTTGTTTGGTTTGGAATAGACTGTTTCTAGTAAGTCTTTTGACAAGGTGAGTGATTCTATGTCTGTGTATCCCACTGTGTCCGTGGTTGTAGACATTAGAAAAGAGAATGCATCAATGGATATGTCCTGTCTAGTAGAAAGCTTCCCAGCATTCATCCTGCCCAATTTATTAATGAATTGCAGCTTGCCTTATGGATGGACAACACCTAATATCTTCCTAAGTTTCTGTTTTCTTCCTGAATTCTGGACAATCTGCAGAATAGGCTCATGGTTTTGTGTCCAAGATATGTACCACCTCCAAGCTCTGTGACATGGCCATGCAATGGATAGTGGTAAGGAATGGGAGCATCTCAGAAAACTCAGATATCAGTGTGACCAGGAAATTCTCAGTGGAGAAACCCTGCTTTGGGCCATTCTCTTACCTATGTTTCTGTTGCCCTGAATGTCAGGAAGGTCTTTTCCTCAGGCCACCCCTTTGTGAAGCCTGAAGAAAACTGTTTTCAAATGAAAATGAATGGCCATAACCTGTGGCTCTATGCTTAATTTCTTTGGAAAGGGATGTGTCTTAATCAGCCTCTTGGACCTGTGTGAGGTAGTGGCTTAGATTCTCAGCACCTGATGGATCTAAAGAAAGATCCCATGTGTGCATCCAAACCAAAATGGCAAAAAAGATCAGTTATGGTGGATGAAGTGTCTTGCCTTCCTTTGTTAGGTTCCTGACCTACAGCAAGTGAGAATAGGGATCCTTTGGGTCAAATTAAATCTTCAAAGCCCTAAAGAAGTGCTTGGGTTTTCTTATTATTCCAAGTCACATAAAGAATCTATACCTGACAGGCAGTAGGCTTCAAAATGGAGAAGCAGAGCAGTATTAGCTGCAGTCCTATTTTATCACTCCTGGTTCAAATGAAGGGTGTTCAGGCCCCCATGACTTTAGGCAAATGAGGGGTAAGAGAGCTTATTTTGGACACTAACACATACCCCACTAGACTCTGACTACTAATCCTAACATGATGGAGAATAATAACCAAAACAGAATAGAAATACAAGCAGTTCAGAGGAGTCATGTTATATAATTGGACTTGCCTTTTGCATTATATAGGGTAGGAATTATAAATCTAGTCAATTTTTAATTAAAACAGTTCTCCATGTGTTTTTAAAGTCAATAAATATGTGAATTCCTCTCTCCCTTTCTCTGTGGCCTATTCAGCACATGTGTTTTTATATGCACATATAGAATCCTACCTGGTATCACATATACATACTTGAGAGGTTGCTGACTTGGCAGATGCAAATTGTGAGAAGAGATCACTCCTCTTAATGCTGTTGGAACTGAAAATTCAAACTATTGGTGACCTTCCTGGCTGAACAAAATTATATGTAAATCCATGTTCAGTAAAAAGTATATTTTGGGATGTGTGGATTATATATATTTCATGATAAATTTCGATTGGCATATATATTGCTACTTTTTAATGTCTGTGTGAGTGTGTGTGTGTATATATATAGGCATATATATATATGTATCTATCTATCTATCTATCTATCTATATATATATATATATATATATATATATATATATAATATATACACTCTCCAGTTTTTTGAAAATATGAAATATATGTGTCTTATTATACACTCCCTAAATTTATTCATGTTCATGTATGTGGATTTATTATCAACTTTTCACAAGATTATTCTCAGAAATATTCATCCACCTGAAATACATATTTGTTTCCTAGTACTGAAAACTAACTTCAGTGAATGATGCATACAAATCCTAATATTTCTACAGTTACTGACCAAGTTTAACATCAATGCAAGTAGATTCCTATGGGACATGATATGTATTTTGATGTTCATTTTCATTCAACACTGGTACATTACTATTTCTTCAGTTTATGCACATCATAAGATATATATTTCATCCACAAGTTCGCTAATTTATATCAATTTGTTTCACTTTCAATCACTTCCTTCATCAGAACACATGTATTCCTCCATGTTTCTTGACTAGTCTCTTCATGAGACTTCTTTACAAACACATTATTTTCGATTTCCATAATTACTTTTGAAGCAAAACTCACACACCCTTAATGACAAACCATAACCCTAATATTACCATTAGATGTATAACTGATAGGAATGAATGACTGTGTATCAATATAAGATTTCTTATATATTTTAAGATATCAATTTAATCCATTATTTAAAGTGGAATCAGTTATATTATTTATCCACAGTATCATCTATTCATGCATTATCTCTATATTCATAGACACAGGGTACACCTCTTTGTACCCGCAATACTAATTTATACGTCTTCAAAATATTGCTCCCTGAAATGGTGGAAAAAATACTTATGTCACCTGATCTACATATACATTGTATCACAGTACTATTTTGGATACAAAATGCAAAGATCACACATATGTTTGTACAAAAGCCTAAATTGAATGGGAGCATGGATTACTAAAAACGTTGATGTCTAGGTTGCCTAATTCTCTCAAATGTCCATCCTATTGGTGACTACATATTTGTTTCTTCGAAGATTATATAGTCAATATCAACCCTGTTAAAATGTCTAATCCTATCACTCACTTTATACTTTGCCTGATTTCCTACTGTCTCTATTGATGTTTCCTTTCCTACATATTTTCCCCAGTTTACCTATGTGACTGACTCTTCACATGTGCTGACATTGACATTCATTCTATTACCGAAACCCTACTGATAAAGAACTTTTGGTCCATATCCTGTACTCACACTTCTTGCAAAACCTACCGACTATCTTCCTAATCCTATGGACTATCCCTGTTTGAGTGGATGTTCTGTTCTACAATCTATCATCCAAGGTACAAGGTCCTATGTCATTGATTATCGATTTATCTGAGACATCACTGCAGAACGTAATTCAAAGCTAAGTATCCCAATCAAAGGCCCAATGCCAATATAGACTTTAAATCTTACTACATTTCTGTTTTCATACATATTTTTCAACTCTATATTCTTATATATATGACAGATTCCCAATACCATTATTCATCCAGCAAAATGATTCCTAACCCAAAACAAACATGTAATTAACCCTAACCATAAACTGTTCCCTCAATCTACCTTTACAAAAGAGCAGGGACAGAGTTGGTCTTTCAATACAGGAAAGTAGGGGATTGTCCACCTGCTGAGAACCTCAAAGGTCCATGCAGAATTGATCCCTGGAGAAGATGTAGGCAGGTATGAAGGTCCTGAAAGATCAAAAGTCATCTTCCAGGGCAAACAACCTGGTCAGGATGAAGGCTTTTGTCTGAATCAGCCTCTCTCTTCTTAATGTAGAGAAAATGGACCAAATGAGGCCTGTGTGGAGAGCTGTTCCTGGGTGCCTATTGTTGATATACCATTCTAACTTGTGAAAGTGTCACAGAAATACGGTCAGCCTACATGTCATGGGACCCTTGGATGCATGTGTTAGGACAAACTGGTTGCCAAGGCAGTAACCTCATTCAGTTCCTGAAAGAAGTTACCTCACCTCACTTTTTTGGTGATGGCACTTTCTGAACTTGGGATCCAGGAAGCCAGGCACCTAGAGCCTGTCTCAGTCCTAGGCCTAGTGGTCTCACTTGTTTGATTTAACAAGGACAGAGTCAGTCTTTCTTGGTATCTACTGATACGAGGATGGACAAATGACAGGAAAGCTCTGAAGAGGGGCCTTTCCTGAGAAAGAAGGTAGTGGCTCACTGCTGGCTCCTGACAACTTCACAGAATTGGCCATGGACACCAGATGTGAAATAGGAGAGGCCATTTCATGGGAACATAGTATGGCCTATCAGTCAGAGAACACTCCGGATAGTCACAAACCTACTTGGAGGAAGGAGGTGCTTATCTGGCTGTGGTTGTGGGTTTGTGTTTTTTTTCTCATGCTCTGAGAATATGTCCGAAAGGCGGTTTGTTTGGTTTGGAGTAAAGTGTTTCCAGAAAGTCGTATGAAAAGGCGAGTGTTTCTATGTCTGTGTATCTCACTGTGTCCGTGGTTGTAGACATTAGCAAAGAGAATGCATCAATGGATGAGTCTTGTCTAGTAGAAAGCTTCCCAGCATTCATCCTTCCCAATTTATGAATGGACTGCGGCTTGCCTTATGGATTGGCAACACCTGCTATCTTCCTAAGTTACTGTTTGCTTCCTGAATTCTGGCCACTCTCCAGAATAGGCTCATGGTTTTGTGTCCAAGATATGTACCACCTCCAAGCTCTGTGACACGGCCATGTATTGGTTAAATGAAGGGCATGGAGAGCATCTCAGAAAACTCAGATATCAGTGTGATCAGTAAAGACTCAGTGGAGAAACCATGCTTTGGGCCTTTTCCTTACCTATTATTCTGTTGCCCTGAATGTCAGGAAAGTCTTTGCCTCAGGCCACCCTTTTTGAAGCCTGAAGAAAAGTTTTCAACTGCAAATGAAGGGGCATCAACTGTGGCTCTTTGCTTAATTGCTTTGGAAAGGGATATGTCTTAATCAGCCTCTTGGCCTTGTGTAATTCTGTGGCTTAGATTGTCTGCACCTGATGGATCTAAAGAGAGATCCCATGTATGCATCCAAAAGCAAAATGTCCAAAAGAGCAATCATTGTGAATGAAGTCTCTCTCCTTCCTTGGTAAGGTTCCTGACCTCCATCAAGTGAGAATAGGGCTCCTTTGGGTCAAATAAGTTCTTCAAAGCCCTGCAGATTCTAGCCCATAGGTGATTGGGTTTTCTCATGACTCCAATTCACATGAAGAATCTAAATCCCACCATCAGTAGGCCTCAAATTTAAGAAGCAGAACAAAATAAACGGCAGGCCTATTTGATCACTGTTAGTTCACAGGAAGGGTGTCCAGGCCACCCTGACTTTAGGCAAATGAGGGGCAAGGGAGCTTATTTTGGACACTGTCTTGGGGTGCGCCCCTCAAGGAAACCTCCAGCCAGAGGTTATGATGAGTGTCTGTATGGAAGAAAATGAGGGCCATGTGGGAGTGTTTTGGTTTTAATTGTAGTCATTTTTGTGGCGGTTAGTAGAGATGACATGGTCCACATTGGCTGTAACTTTGGTGGGATTCCGCATAAAGACTGAGTTCTCGTACTGAACTCAGAGAAGTATTGCCATGAATAGTGTTTGAATTTTAGGAGGTCACACATGAGATTCGCCCTTGGAAACTGAGATCTAGGCCCAGGGTAGCTATTCACAGAGCACTGGAAATCTCAGCCAGGATAACACATGATTTTATTCTGAAGAACTTGGCAACCATTGTTGAGAGTCAAAACACACATGGACCTCACATTGTAGATCTCAATGTTCCTGGATTCATGTGACCTTTTGGCCACTCTTTGGGAAGCCTTTCCTGTGAGAGATCTCCAGATATTTCATTGAAATGAGCTTCCTCACCATTTAATAGTTCCAGAATGCCTCCAACTTCATCCTTGAAAAATGGCTAGGTCAATATATCATGAAATTTTAAAAATTACCATGACAAGTTGGCACTGGAGATTCTTTGGATATCCTGTGGCTGATCATGAGAATAACAGTCAGTGCCTTGATTGACTGGTTTTCATAAAAATTGTGCAGAACAGAGATGCCAGGAAGTTGGAGCCTGTTGAGGAGTGGGCCTAGAGCAGTGGTGGGCAGGTGTGTGATAAAACATCTGCGGTGTGGTCATGTGGATCTGCCTTTGACTTCCAAATGTCTTGTGACTGATATGGTGCAGCCAGCAGTCCCTTCAATGTAAAGGCATCTTGTTATATGCAGAGGTTTTAGGGAAATATTTAGAATCAGGTTGCTATGGTCAAGGGGGCAACTATGTGGGATATACGCCTGGTTGGTGCATTCTCCTGCAGACCCTGACCCACCACACGTGACAGAACTCCCTCACGCACAGAGTAACAGTTGAATTCTTTGTATTTCATGAAACAAATACCAAAATCTCAGTGCAGCAGCAAGAAACACCACGAAAAGTGGAGAATGACCAAATAGCTTCACAGTCCCATGTGGATACACTTAGCCCCCCGTGTCCACAGTTTACCTAAAAGAGAGTATTCAGCACTGCTGACTCATGTTCAGTGGAAAATAAGAAACCATGTCCTCCAGGTCACATAGATGAAGACCCTGATTTGATGGTCTCACTACAAACGAAGCTGAAGCTCCCGACAACAACATATATTTCAAGTGCCCAACCTCAGAGGCAGTTTCTCAAGAAGTCTTTAGTCCACCAGAGCTCCATGTTTTTGGAATGATTACACTGTCCCTTACTTTTGGAATCTCCTCTACCTCCTCCAAGGTTGTGAACTCCTGAGCATATTCCATTCCAGATATTTATTCACAGATTTTCTAACTCTTCTCTTCTAATTGTGTCTTACTCTGGGCGATTGTAATGTCAAGGCATTGTTCTGGATGAGAGTGGGAAGATTTTTGTGTACCACATATTTACATACACATTGGATTCATTTTCCAATTTTCCTTTCAAAATACTGAATACCTCACACTAACACCTACCCTACTAGACTCTGACAACTAATCCTAATAAGACGGAGAAAAATAAACCAAAAAAATAGAAATACAAGCAGTTCAGAGAAGGCATGGTGTATAGTGGAATTGCCTTTTGCATTATTTAGGGTAGGAGTTATAAATCTAGTCAATTATTTGTTAAAATATTTCCCCATGTGTTTTAAAGTTAACAAATATGTGAATTCCTGTTTCCCTGTCTCTGTAGCCTATTCAGCACATGTATTTTTACATGAAATTATAGAATCTTACCTGATACCATACGTACATTCTTGTGAAGTGGCTGACTTGGCAGATACAAATTTTAGGAGATCACTCCTCCTAAACGCTTTAGAACTGAAAATTGAACCTATGCGTGAGATTCCTAGTTGAACAACATTATACATAAATCCATGTTAAATAAAATAAATATTTTTGGATCTCTGGATGATATAAATTTCATGGTGAATTTCATATAGCATATATTATGCTATTTTTAAATGTCTGTGTGTTTGTGTGTGTGTATGTGTATATATATATATATATATATATATATATATATATATATATATATTCTCCAGATTTTTCAAAATATGAAATATGTGTCTTATTATACACTCCCTTAACTCATTCATATTCAAGTATGTGGATTTATAATCAAATTTTCTCAAGAGTTTTCTCAAAATATTCATTCTCCTGATATACATATTTGTTTCTTAGTACTGAAAACTAACTTTAGTGAATGGTGCATACAAATCCTAATATTTCTACAGTAACTGACCTAGGTTAACATCAATTCAAGTAGATTCCTATGGGACATGATGTGTATTTGGATGTTGATTTTATTCAACACTGGTACATTACTATTTCTTCAATTTATTCACATCATGGGATATATATTTCATCGACAAGTTCGCAAGTTTATAGGCATTTGTTTCACTTTCAATCATTTTCTTCTTCAGATCACATGTATTCCTCCATGTTTCTTGACTGGTCTTTTTATGAGACTTCTTTCCAAACACATTATTTTCGATTTCTATGATCACTTTTGAAGCAATACTCACACACCTTTCATGATAATCCATAACCCTAATATTACATTAAAATGTATTACTGGTTGGAATGAATGATACTATATCAATACAAGATTTCTTATAATATTTCATATATTAATTCAATCCATTATTTAAAGTGGGAACAGTTAAATTATTTATTCAAAATGTGGTCTATTCATGCATTATGTCTATATTCAGGGACACAGGGTACACTTATTTGTACCCCCAATACTAATTTATAGGTCTTGAAAACCTTATTCCCAGTAATGCTTAAAGAAATGCTCATGTCACCTTATCCACATATACATTCCATGACAGTAATATTCTGGACAAAAAATGCAAAGGTCACACTTATGATTGTACCAAAGCCTAAAAGGAAAGTGAACATGGATTACTAAAAGCATCCATGTCCAGGTTTCCTAATGCTCTCAAATGTCAATCCTAATGGTCACTGCATATTTGTTTCTTCTTAAGATTATATATTCAAACTCAACAGTGTACAAAATGTCTAATCCTATCACTCACTTTATACTTTTCCTGATTTTGTAAAGTCTCTATTATTATCTGCTTTTCTACATATTTTTCAAAGTTCATCATTGTGACTGAATTTTCATATGTGCTGACATTTACATTCACTCTCTAACTGAAACCCTATTGCTAAAGAAATTTCCGTCCAAATCCTGTACTCACTCTTCTTCCTAAACCTACCGACTATCTACCTAATCCTACCGACTATCCCTTTTTGACTGGATGTTCTCTTCCTCATTCAATCATCCAATGTACAAGGTCCTATGCCATTGTAAATGGATTTATCTGAGACATCTGTGCAGAACCTAATTCAACACTACCTATCCCAATCAAGGGCCCAATGCCCTTCTGGGCTTCAAATCCTAGATTTCTGTTTTCATACATATATTTTACCAATATAATTTAATAAATATCGCATGTTCCCAATACCATTATTCATTGCGCAGAATGATTCCTAACCCAAATCGAACCTGTTATTACCCAAACCATACACTGTTCCCTCAATCTAACTTTAAGAAAAGCAGGGACAGAGTTGGTCTTACAATACAGGAGTGTAGGGAAACTTCCACCTGCTGAGAACCTCAAAGGTCCATGCAGAAATGATCCATGGAGAAGATGTAGGCAGCTATGAAGGACCTGAGGGAGGAAAAGTCAACTTCCATGCTAAACAACCTGGTCATGATGAAGGGATGTGTCTGAATCAGCCTCTTTCATCTTAATATAGAGAAGATGGACCAAACCAGGCCTGTGTGGAGAGCTGTTCCCGGGTGCCTATGGTTGATATATCATTCTAACTTGTGAAAATGTCAGAGCGAGTAGGTGCATCCTCCATCTCATGGGACTCTTAGAAGCAACTTTTAGGACATAGTTGTTGCCAAGGCAGTGACCTCATTTAGTTCCTGAAGAAAGTGACCTCACCTCACTTCCTTGATAATGGAACTCTCTGAACTTGGGATACAGGAAGTCAGGCACCCAGAGCCAATCCCAGTTCATGTCCCAGTGGTCAAACTTGTTTGGATTTTCCAAGGACAGAGACAATCTTTCTTGGTACCTACTGATGTGAGGATGGCCTAATGCCAGGAAGGTCTGAGGAGGGGCCTTTCCTGAGAAAGAAGGTAGTGGCTCACCGCTGGCTCCTAACAGCTTCACAGAGTTGGACATGGAGACCAGATCTGAGACAGGACAGCCCATTATGGGGGAATATATTATGGCCCACCAGTCAAAGGACACTCCATATTTTCACAGACCTACTTGGGGGACTGTGTGGGTGTGGGTGTGGGTGTGGGTTTGTGGTTTTGTCTCATGTTCTGAGAATAGGTAGGAAAGTCGTTTTGTTTGGTTTGGTGTGAATTGTTTCTAGTAAGTCTTTTGACAAGGCGAGTGTTTCTATGTCTGTGTATCCCACTGTGTCCATAGTTGTAGACATTAGAAAAGAGAACACATCAATACATATGTCCTATCTAGTAGAAATCTTACCAGCATTCATCCTGTCCTATTTATGAATGGTCTGCGGCTTGCCATATGGATCGGCCACTCCTAATATCTTCCTAAGTTCCTATTTTCTTTCTGAATTTTGGCCAATCTCCAGAATAGGCTCATGGTTTTGTGTCCAAGATATGTACCACCTTTAAGCTCTGTGACATGGCCATGTACTGGATAGATGAAGGCAATGGTGAGCATTTCAGAAAACTCAGATATCATTGTGACCAGGAAAGTCTCAGTGGAGAAACCCTGCTTTGGGCCTTTTGCTTACCTATTGTACTATTGCCCTGAATGTCAGGAAAATCTTTGCCTCAGGCCACCCCTTTGTGAAGACTGAGAGTTCCAAATGGAAATGAATGGGCATCACCTATGGCTCTTTGCTTAATTGCTTTGGAAAGGGATGTGTCTGAATCAGCTTCTTGGCCCTGTGTGAGGTTGTGGCTTAGATTCTCAGCACCTAATTGATCTAAAAAAATCCCATGTGTGCATCCAAAACCAAAATAGCCAAAAGAGCTGTCATTGTGGATGAAGTCTCTCACCTTCCTCTGTAAGGTTCCTGACCTCCATCTTTGAGAATAGGGATCCTTTGTGTCAAATGAGTTCTTCAAATCACTACAGAGGCTAGGTCATAGGTGCTTGGGTTTTCTCATGACCCCAATTAACATAAGGAATCTAAACCCCACAGACATTAGGCCACAAAATGGAGAATCAGAGCAGTATTAAGGGCACGCCTCTTTGATCACTCCTGGTTCACAGGAAGGGTGTCCCTGCCACACTGACTTTAGGCAAATGGGGGAAAGGGACCTTATTTTGGATACTGTCTTTGGCTTTGGCCCTCATGGAAACCTACAGCCTGAGGTTATGATTATGTCTATATGGAAGAAGATGAGGGCCATGTGGGAGTGTTTTGGTTTTAATTGTGGTCATTTTTGTGGCTGTTGGAAGAGATGACTGGGTCCACCTGGGCTTGAACACTGGTGTGATTCCCCTTAGAGACTGAGTTATGGAACTGACCTCAAAGAAGTATTGCCATGTATTGTGTTGGGATTTTAGGAGGCCACACATGAGAGTCGCCCTTGGAAACTGAGTTCAAGGCCCAGGGTGGTTTTCCACAGAGCACTGGGAATCTCTGGAAGGATATCACATGATTTTATTCTTAAAGAATTTGCAGCCATAGTTGCAAGTCAACACACAAAAGGATCACACATTGTAGACCTCAAACGCCTGGCTTAATGTGACCTTTTAGCCTGTCGTTGGGAAGCATTGCCTGTTAGAATTCTCCAGAGATTTCATTGAAATGAGCTTCCTCTCCATTTAATGGTTCCTGAATGAATTAAACCCCACAGTGCCTCAAACTTCATCCTTGAAAAAAGGCTAGATAAATACCATTAAATTTTTGAAATTCCCATGAACAGGTGTCATTGGAGAACCTTTGGATGTCTTATAGATGATCATGAGTGTACCAGACAGTGCCTTGATTGACTGTGTTTCATGAAAATCGTGTAGAACAGAGATGCCAGTAATTTGGAGCCTGATGAGTAGTCAGCCTAGAGCAGTGGAGTGTAGGTGTTTGTTAAAACATCTGTGATGGGGTCATGTGGATCTGCCATTGGCTTCCAAATGGTTTGTGACTGACATGGTGCAGTCCCCATACCCTTGTATGTAAAGGCATCTTGTTATACGGAGAGGTTTCAGGGCAATGTTTAGAATCAGATTGCTATTGTCAAGGGGGCAAGCTATGTGGGATAGAAGCCTGGTTGGTGCACTCTCCTGCAGACCCTTAACCAACACACGTGACAGAACTCCCTCCAGCACTCTGTCCTAGTTGACCTCCTCGTATTTCATGAAGCAAATACCAAACTCCCAGTGTAGCTGCAAGAAACACCATGAGAAGTAGAGGAAGACCAAATGGCTTCAAAGTCCACACTGGGAGACACTTTGCCACCAAATGGCAACAAATTACCTACAAAGAGAGAATTCAGCCCTGCTGCCTCATGTTTATTGGAAAATAAGAAACCATGTGATCCAGGTCACACAGATGCAGACCCAGATTTGATGGTCTCACTACAAAGGAAGTTAAAACTCCTGACAACAACATATATTTCAAGTGCCCAACCTCAGAGGCAGTTTCTCAAGAAGTCTTTAGGCCAACAGAGCTCCATGTTTGTGGAGTTTTTACCATGTACCTTACTTTTTGAAACACCTCTACCACCTCCAAGGTTGTTAACTACTGAGCATTTTCCATTCCAGATGTGTATTCACAGATTTTCTAACTCTTCTCCTCTTATTGTGTCTTACTTGGGGTGAAGGTAATGTCAAGGCATTGTTCTGAATGAGAGTGGGAAGACTTTTGGGTAGCATATATGTGCATACACATTGGATTCATTTTCCAATTTTCTATTCGAAATACTGAATCCCTGACTGTCAGAGGTAGAAGGAATTCTCCTTCAAAGAATAGCCTGACACTTACAAGAAACAGCCACCAGGAGACATCCTGTCTGGGAGACATCCTGTAGCCATCTGTCTCCCTGAGACATCCTGCGGCCATCTGTCTTTCTGAAACTTCCTGAGGTTATCTCACCTTGTGAAGACATCCAGGAACTGCCAATAAGAGAGATTTCCAAGATCCAGCATACAAATACCCCTGTGTGAACAATAAAAGTTTGCAGCTTGATCAGATCTCCTGTCTTGCTGTCATCTCTCGTGTCTCTTGTCCCTTCATTCCTCCCTATCTAGGTTCGCTGCCCACATTGATGTGTCCTTTTGGCCGGGACATCTGGCGCCCACCGACTGGGGCTCGAGCTTTTGATTGAGGGGGACCCCGTCCTCCTGGAAGATTTGGTCAAGCGGAGCTTGCAATAACCGCAGAAGACACCACCGAGAGACAGATCCAGGAGGAGGGTGGGGATGACCCACGGTGATTGACCCACCATGGGACAAGCAGTTTCGTCACATGATTTGTTTTTGTCAGGCTACAAGGAGTCCTTCCAGACATGGGGGCACGTGTTAAGAAAAAAGACTTAAATTTTTTTCTTTTCACACATAGGAGAGCAGTGTCCATGGTTTCCTCTTGAACGGACCATTGATGCTAAAAGATGGCTTAGAGTAGGAGACTGTTTAAAAGATTATTATGAATCCTTTGGCCCAGAAAAAGTGCCTGTTCCCCCCTTTTCTTACTGGAACTTAATTAATAAAATTCTTAAAAGTTCACCCTTTGACAATGGTACCTTAAAACTTGTCAAGGTTGGGGAAGAGACTATGCAAATACTTCTCGTATCCCCTCGGCATGCCCATCAGTTGGTATAGACATAGACCCTTCTCAGGCTCCCCAGGACCGTGGGAACCTTCCTGGTCCCCCTCAGAATACCACCCTAATGAATAAGGCTCCAATGGTTACCAACTGCCTTAATCCAGTTTTAAATCCCGGAGACTCTTTGTCCCCTGTAGAGGAGGCTACCTTGGAGAAGGAAGCAGCTCGCTACCATTCAGAAGACCCTCCACCTCTCAAGATCCTGCCACAGCCTATAGGACTTACACATCCACCTCCCTCCTATATCCCTCCTGCCTTTTGTGCTCTGGCCCTTCAGGGTACAAATGCCCCCCCCCCAGATATTTTTTCCTTACTTCCCTTGCCTAAACTGGCTCCTTTGTGAGCATCCTTCCAACATAGACAGGAACAGATCCAACCTTTAAAAGAATTAAGATCCCTTCACTCTGAGCTCTGTTCAGTAGCCTTAGGTATGGAGTCAAAACAACTGGCCGACAGTGGTCTAATACAAAGGCGAAGCCACTCCATCGACCTGTGCTCGCCTTCCCAGTCACCACCAGTCTGATAGATAAGCCTGCCCAGGCTGAGGTCAAAGACTTAGACGAGGATCAAGAGGAGGAAGCAGGGAAATGAATTAAGGAGATCAGGACTCAGAGGATGAGGAGTTCAGTCCTAGGGAGGTAGGAACCCAGAGTCTACAAAAAATTAAGCCTGCATTTTCCTGAAAAACTTAAAAAGCCTTGTGCTCACTATGGCCCCATTGCACCCTACACGTTGGCTTTATTAGAAAGCCACAGCACACAATGACTTACTCCCAATGATTGGAAATTTTTAGACCAAGCTACCCTCAGTGCCAGAGACTTCCTGTTATGGAATGCAGATTTCAAAGAGCACTGTTCGGAAACTGCTCAAAAAATTTTAACTAAGGCCTCCTCTAAATCCGGGACTTATTTTAAGCTAGTGGGCAATGAGCCTTTTGACAATAAAAATAAACAGGCACATTTCCCTGCTGAACATGTGATGCAGATTTAGATGGCTGGCTTACATGCTTGGAGACACCTCCCTCAAAAAGCCTCAGCTACCACTTCCCTGGCAAAAATTCGACAAGGGCCCGATGAGCCTTATAGCGACTTTGTTCCCCGGCTTAACCTAGCTGTGGAATGCTTGCTTGGACCAAGCAAAAGCAAAAGCGCTTTTGTAGAACATCTTGCCTTTGAAAACGCCAATCCAGCATGTCAGGATGTTCTTCAACCACATAAGGATAAAGGGAAACTTTCTGACTTTATTAGACTCTATGCAGGGGTAGGTGCAGCCCATGCCATGGGTCTTGCCCTAGGTGACACCTTTACCAAGACCTTTCACAATCCTGGCTCACGTACTTGCTTTACTTGTAAACAACCTGGCCATTTTGCACGCAAGTGTCCGACAGGCAAACAAAGCCTAGGAATAGCGTCTCCTTCAACTGGGGCTATACCGCCCCAAGCTACCCTTTGCCCTAGATGTGGTAAAGGTCATCACTGGGCGAGTGAGTGTAGATCTAAGACAAATGCCCTCAGACAGCCTATTTTTTCTTGCTTCTTGGGAAACTCCCTGCAGGGCCAGCCCCGGGCCATGACATCCCCCAGGACAAACCCAGGGGCAATAAGATTTGTTCCCTCCCAAACTCCCAACCTACCTCAAAATTCTTCTCCACAATTGCCTCCCTCCAACTAGCCACTCCAGGCAGCGCAGGATTGGACCTCTGTGCCACCACCGATACTATATTAGACTCAATGGAAGGGCCCCAGATAATACCCACTGGAATTATGGGTCCCCCTCCATCTCATATGTGTGCCCTTATTTTTGGAAGAGCCTCTACTAACTTACATGGTGTTCAGGTCTTCCATGGCATTAATAATAATGATTTCACTGGAGAAAAAAAATACTGGCCACAGCTATTAATGGAGTTGTGGCCATCCCAGCACGAACAAGTCTTGCACAATTAATACTCCTTCCCTTGAATCCAGGAGGCACTTCCACTGCCCAAACCTACCACGGAAGACTGCCTCCTTGGGCTGCTCTGATGTCAATTGGGTTCAACCCGTTTCTCACAATAGACCCACCATTTCCTTACTTATTGAAGGAAAGGAATTCCAAGGAATTCTAGATACTGGAGCTGATGCCACAATTTTTTCTCAAAAATATTGGCCATCATCTTGGACCCTCACCCCATCCTTGACTGATCTAAAAGGGATCGGACAGTCAAAAAATCCTCTGGTCAGCCCTACAGCTATTAGCTGGACTGATAAAGAGGGTAATAAGGGAATTGTCACTCCTTTCGTTGTTCCTGACCTCCCTGTTAACCTATGGGCCCGAGATATTTTGAGTCAAATGAAAGTTATTCATGCCAGTCCCAATTCCATGGTGACTCATCAAATGCTTCGTATAAATTTTGTCCCTGGTACAGGCCTTGGGAGACTGAGACAAGGACCGGTTGAGCCAATAAAACCCATACAAAGAACAAATACATATGGACTTGGGTATTCTGATTTTTAGTGTCGGTCTCTGACTCTCCTGTACCCCATGGAGATAAAATTATTTGGGAGACTCAGACTCTTGTGTGGGTGGATCAATGGCCCCTTACCCAAGAAAATTTGGAGGCTGCCTCCATGTTAGTGCAGGAACAGCTGGCAGCCGGCCATGTAGAGCCCTCAACCTCACCATCGAATACTCCAATTTTTGTTATCAAGTAAAAATCAGGCAAGTGGTTCCTTTTACAATATTTGTGTGCCATTAATAAAGTTATGTGCCCAATAAGAGCACTACAGCCAGGCATTCCCACACCAGTGGCTATTCCCAAAAACTATTGTAAAATGATTATTGACTTAAAAGATTGTTTTTTTTTACCATTCCTTTACATCCTGAGGATAGACACTATTTTGCCTTTAGTCTCCCTCGCATTAATTTTCAGGGCTCTATGCAGAGATTTCAATGGAAGGTTCTTCCCCAAGGTATGGCCAACAGCCCTAGTCTTTGCCAAAAATATCTTGCTCAAGCAGTAGACCCTGTGAGAGAGCTATGGCCACAAATTTATATTTTACATTAAATGGATGATTTGTTAATTTCTGCACCAAATAACCATGACCTTAATAATTGTTACTTGAACCTTTACAAAATCCTCACTACCTTGGGACTAAAGATAGCTCCTAATAAGGTTAAAACACAGGACTGTTATACCTATTTGGGTCTTAAACTTCAAGATAATGAGATCCAAATTCCTAAGATACAACTATGGGTGGACCATCTTCACACCCTTAATGATTTTCAAAAATTACTGGGAAATATTCAATGGCAAAAAATATATTTAAAATTACCCAATTGTGTACTTTTGTCCCTTAATGATATTTTTAGAGGTGATTCCCACTCCTCCTCCCCTCAAAAGCTTACTCCCGAGGCATGACAGGCATTAAACTAAGTCACAGAAGTCATTGCCAAACAGTTTTTTACAGAACATTCTTATAACCTTCCTCTGGTTCTGGTTATTTTACACACTCCTCATACACCCACTGGAATATTTCGGCAGCGAAATACACATTTTAGAAATAAAGGCTGCCTTTGCTTTGGGTCCATTTACCCACCACATTCTTCAAGGTTATTACTGTTTTTATTGCTCAGGTAGCTTCTATTATTTTTAAATGTCGTTTGCTGTCTCGACAACATTTTGGCAAAGACCGTGATAATATTTTAATTTCATATACTGAAGACCAAACCCAATTTTTACTACAGACAGAGGATGAATGGCGTATTGCCTTATCAGGATTTTTGGGAACAATTGATAACCACCTCCCCAATGACCCCGTTTTACATTTTGTCCAGTTACATCCATTTATTTTTGCCAAAATTACTCAAAAGGCTTCCATTCCTCAAGCCCTTACTGTCTTTACAGACAGTTCCAGTAATGGCCGAGTAGTCTTTGTTGTCAATAACCAGCCTACCACCTTTGATACTTTGATAATGAATGATAATTCAGCACAGTTTGTGGAATTGTTTGCCATAACACAAGTTTTTATTACATTTTTTGATAATCCTGTTAATATTTATACATACAGTGCCTACATTGCTCATTCTGTGCCCCTGCTTGAGATTTCACCCACCATTAAGGCTTCTTCCAATGTGGCCCATCGGTTTCACCAGCTTCAGCAGCTAATTCAGGACAGACAAAACCCATTTTTCTTAGGACACATCAGGGCACACTCTAATCTTCCCAGCCCTCTAACACAAGGTAATGCCCAAGCTGATGCAGCAACTCGTTTCATCTTTCCAATTTTTGTTGCCTCCATTCAAAAGGCCATGGAGTTACACAATCTTTACCATGTAAATTCCCAGAACCTTTGATAACTATGTAAAATTACCAGGCAACAGGCACGAGAAAGAGTAAAAGCATGCCCTGGTTGCCCTGTCTCCCTCCCCATTCAACACTTGGGAGTTAACCCTCGAAGATTACTGTCCAATCAGTTTTGGCAAATGGATGTTACTCATTTTTCTGAATTTGGAAAAACCAAATATATACACGTTTCTGAAGATACCTTCAGCGGCCTTATTATTGCATCACCACATTCTGGAGAGGCTATCAAAGATGTCCTTTCTCATCTTGTTTCAGCGTTTTCCATAATGGGTAAACCAACACATATTAAAAAAAGATAATTGTCCTGCATATACCAGTGCCAAGTTTAAGCAGTTTTGTGCTACCTCGCAAATTTGTCATACTACTGGAATTCCATACAAGCCTCAGGCATTGTGGAACGTGCCCACCTTACCTAAAGACTTGGCTAACCCGCATTAATGCTTCTGCACTTGTATTTACCACTCACAGGCATCGCCTTAATCATGCATTATTAGCCCTTATTTTTCTTTCCCTAGACAATGTAGGCCATTCGGCTGCAGACTGACACTGGCAATCCTCGTCCAATTCTGTTAGCCCACCTGTTATGTGGCGCAATCCCCTTACAAATAAATGGAAAAGCCCAGGTCCTGTCCTCATCTGTGGACGAGGCTCAGCTTGTGTTTTGGACCAAGAGCAAGCAGCCCCAAGATGGTTACCAGAACGCCTGGTTAAACAGGTTAATGGCTTACCTCAACACGGGGATGGAGGCCCTCCCACTGAGGACAAATTTTCCTCTTTTTCAGATGCAGCCAACAATCTGTGTGAGGATCCTACTTAAGGCACTTCTGCTGAACAGGATTGTACACGGAGGCTTTGGCCCTCCACCTTCCAACATCATGGAGTACCTTTTTGGCCCTCCCTGTGAATGCAAGGGAGGATCTTGGACTCAGGCTCCCACTAGTTTGACCCAGACTGCTGACTGTGTGACTAAGGTGGCTTACCTCCGGGCCGAGGTTGACCATCAACTCAGAGGAGTTCATCAGCCTAAATTGGTATGTGTTAACAAGCCAAAGATTATTCCCCCTAGTACAAGTAAAGCTCTCCAAAATTTTTCTGCAACTTGAAGGCATACCCAAGTGATGCATGCCACTTGTTATGCATCGGCCTCAATTTGTGTTAACAAGCAGGGAGAACAATTTTTTGAAGCCTCCCTAACTAAAACTCATGCAGCAGGAGGGACCACTATTCATTATACCCCCGTTCTTTTTGACCGGGGAGGAGAAGGCAAATACACCAAGCTACAGTCAGCTGGGTGCCAATGCCCTGTTGGTAAACCCTCCTGCTGTCCCATTAAGGCACCTACAGGGCTCACTGATGGTGGAGGATTCCCTTATGCTGTCAAGCATCCTCAGATAATCAAACTTTTGAAACCCCAAATCCCTGAACTCACATATCATCCCTTAATATAGCCAAAATGCCAGCTCCCAGGTTTAGATAACAATACATTAGATATTTTGGAAACTACCTTCTCCTTGCTTAATAATTCCAACCCCACCTTTGCTGGTGATTGCTGGCTCTCCAGGACAACAGGGGCAATCATGCCTATGGCAGTTCTTATTAATTCTATCATAGACGATGATAATACATGCCAACCCAGATTTCCTTTTAAAGTACAGTCTATAGGCACTTTTACAATATGTCTTTTAGGCGCGATGCAAAATAATACCTATGATATTGATGTTGGTGTTACTTCCTTTGGAAATTGCTCAACAGTACAAAACTATTCCTCACCCACCATATCTCTTTCTCCCTCCAATGGCACAGTTTTTATGTGTGGAGGAGACTCGGCCTTCCCGAGGCTTCCATCGAATTGGACAGTTGGCTGTGTTCTTGCCTTATTACTCCCTGATATAACTATTGTCCCAGGAGATGAAACTCTATGCATTCCTAGTCTAGACACCTTAGTCAAAAGACACAGGCGGGCAATACAGGCCTTACCACTCCTTGCCAGCCTTGGAATAACAGCTGCTGTGGGCACAGGTACAGCTGGCTTAGGCATGGCTATACACTCTTAGCGTCGCCTGTCTCAACAACTTATAAATGATGTAAAAACTATCAGGAACCATTAAAGATTTGCAGGACCTAGTAGACTCCCTGGCAGAAGTGTTCCTTCACATGTTGATGTGTCTGGCCGGCCAGGACAACTGACACTAACCCATACCCTACTACACTCTGACTACTAATCCTAATATGATGGAGAAAAATAACCCAAACAGAATAGAAATACAAGCAGTTCAGAGGAGGCATGGTGTATATTTGGACTTGCCTTTTGCATGATATAGGGTAGGTGTTATAAATCTAGTTAATTTTTAATTGAAATCGTTCTCCATGTGTTTTTAAAGTTAACAAATATGTGAATTCCTTTCTCCATTTCTCTGTAGCCTATTCAGCACATGTATTTTTATCTGCACATATAGAATCCTACTTGGAATCACACGTACATTCTTGTGAGGAGGCTGACTTGGCAGATACAAATTGTGAGAAGAGATCACTCCCCATAAACGCTGTTGGAACTCAAAATTCAATCTATGGGTGAGTTTCTTAGTAGAACAACATTTTACATAAATCCATGTTCAGTAAAATAAATATTTTTGCATCTATGGATGATATATATTTCATGATGAATTTCGTTTGGCATATATATTGCTACCTTTTATTGTCTCTGTGTGTGTTTTGTATATATATACACTCTCCAGATTTTTCAAAATATAAAATATATGTGTCTTATATACACTCCCTAAATTCATTTATGTTCATGTATTTGGATTTACAATCAACTTTTCACAAGATTATTCTCAGAAATATTCAACCACCTGAAATACATATTTGTTTTCTAGTACTGAAAACTAACTTAAGTGAATGGTGCATACAATCCTATTATTTCTACAGTGACTGACACAGTTTAACATCAATGCAAGTAGAAATCTATCGGACATGATGTGTATTTTGAAGTTCATTTTATTCAACACTGGTACATTACAATTTCTTCAGTTTATTCACATCATAGGATATATATATCATCCACAAGTTCACAAATTTATACGCATTTGATTCATTTTAATCATTTCCTGCTTCAGAACACATGTATTACTCCTAGTTTCCTGAATGGTCTTTTCATGACACTTATTTCCAAACACATTCATTTCGGTTTTCATAATCATTTTGAAGCAAAACTCACACATTCTTCATGATATACCATAACACTAATTTTACCATTATATGTGTAACTGATTGGAATGAATGATTGTATATCAATATAAGATTCCCTGTATATTTTCTGATATCAATTCAATCCATTATTTAAAGTTTGAACCACTTTTATTATTTATTCACAGTATGGTCTATTAATGCATTATTTCTATATTTATAGACACAGGGTACATCTATTTGTATCCCCAATACTAATTTATTCATCTTCAAAATGTAGCTCCCAGAAATGTTGGAAGAAATACTCATGTCACCTGATCTACATATACATTTTATCACAGTAATATTCTGGACACAAAATGAAAATGTCACACTTATGATTGTACCAAAGCCTAAGTGAAAGTGAGCATGCGTTACTAAAAACATCCATGTCCAGGTTGCCTAATGCTCTCCAATGTCAATCCTATTGGTGAATACTTATTTGTTTCTTCCTAAGATTATATATTCAACCTCAATCCTGTTGAAAATGTCTAATCCTACCACACAATTTATACTTTGCCTGATTTCCTAATGTCTCTATTGATATCTGCTTCCCTACATATTATCCCAGTTCATTATTGTGACTGACTCTTCACATGTGCTGACATTTACATTCACTCTCTACCCGAAAGCCTATTGCTAAAGAACTTTTGGTCCCACTCTAATACTCACTCTTCTTTCTAAACCTACTGACTTTCGTCATAATCCTACCGACTATCACTTTTTGACTGGATGTTCTCGTTGACATTCAATCATCCAAGGTACAAGGTCCTATGCAATTGTATATCGATTCATCTGAGACATCTGTGCAGAATATAATTCAAAGCTAAGTATCCCACTCAAAGGCCTAATGCCTTTCTGGGCTTCAAATCTTACCTGGATTTCTGTTTTCAAACTTATATTTCCCCTGTATATTCTTGAAAATATTGCAGGTTCCCAATACCATTAATCATCTTGCACAATGATTCTGAACCCAAATAGAACCTGTTATTAACCGTAACCATACACTCTTTTCTCAAATTCACTTTACAGAAGAGCAGGAACAGAGTTCGTCTTACAATGCAGGAATGTAGGGTATCTTCCACCTGCTGAGAACCTAAAAGGTCCATGCAGAAATGATCCCTGGATAAGATGTAGGCAGCTATTGAGGAACTAAGAGAGCAAAAGTCATCTTCCAATGCAAAAACCCTGGTCAGAATGAAGGGATGTGTCTGAATCAGCCTCTCTCTTCTTAATGTAGAGAAGATGGACCAAACCAGGCCTGTGTGGAGAGCTGTTCCTGAGTGCCTATGGTTTACATACCATTCTAACTTGTGAAAGTGTCACAGGAAGTAGGGGCAGCCTCCATCTCATGGGACACTTGGAAGCAACTGAAGCAACTGTTAGGACAAAGTGGTTGTCACGGCAGTGACATCACTCAGTTCCTAAAAGAATTGACCTACTTAACTTCCTTTTGATGGAACTCTCTGAACTTGGTAACCAGGAAGCCAGGCACCCAGAGCCAGCCCCAGTCCCAGTCCCAGTGGGCTCAATTGTTTGGATTTACCATGGACATAGTCAGTCTTTCTTGGTACCTACTGATGTGAGGATGGTCAAATGACAGAATAGCTATGAAGACTGTCCTTTCCTGGGAAAGTAGGTAGTTGCTCACCACTGGCTGCTGGAAACTTCACCGAGTTGAAAAAGGAGACAAGATCTGAGACCGTACAGGCCATTTCGGGGGAACGAAGTATGGCTCAGCAGTCAGAGGACACTCCATATAGTCACAGACCTACTTGGGGGAAGGAGGTGCCTTTTTGAGTGTGGGTGTGAGTATGTGGTTTTGTCTCATGTTCTGAGAATAGGTAGGAAAGTCGGTTTGTTTGTTTTGGGGTAGACTGTTTCTTGTATGTCGTTTGGCAAGGCGAGTGTTTCTATGTCTGTGTATCCTACTGTGTCAGTGGTTGTAGACAATAGAAAAGAGAATGCATCAACGGATGTGTTGTGTCTAGTAGAAAGTTCCCAGCATTCATCCTGCCCAATGTATGAATAGAGAGTGGGCAGCCTTATTGATGTGCAAAACCTATTATATTCCTATGTTCCAGTTTCCTTCCTGAATTCTCTCAACTCTCCAGAATAGGCTCATGGTTTTGTGTCCAAGATATGTACCACCTCCAAGCTCTGTGAAATGGCCATGTACTGAATAGCTGAAGGAATTGTGAGCATCTCAGAAAACTCAGATATCAGTGTGAATAGAAAAGTCTCAGTGGAGAAACCCTGTTTTGGGCCTTTTACTTACCTATTTTTCTGTTGCCCTGAATGTCAGAAAGGTCTTTGCCTCAGGTCACACTTTGTGAAGCCTGAAGAAAATAGTTTTCAAATGGAAATGAATGGGCATCACCTGTGGCTCTTTGCTTAATTGCTTTGGAAATGGATGTGTCTGAATCAGCATCTTGGCCCTGTGTCAGGTTGTGGCTTAGATTCTCAAAACCAGATGGATATAAAAAAGATGCCATGTGTGCATCCAAAACCAAAATGGCAAAAAGATCAGTTATGGTGGATGAAGCTTCTTGCCTTTCTCTATTAGTTTCCTGACATCCGTCAAGTGAGAATAGGAATCCTTTGGGTAAAATTAGTACTTCAAAGCCCTGCAGAGGTGCTTGGGTTTCCTCATGACTCCAAATCACATAAAGAATCTATACCTGACTGTCAGTAGGCCTCAAATTGGAGAATCAGAGCAGTATTAAGAGCAGGCCTATTTGATCACTCCTGGTTCACAGGAAAGGTGTCCCGGCCACAATGACTTTAGGCAAATGAGGGGCAAGGGAACTTATTTTGGACACTGTCTTTGGATGTGCCCCTCATGGAAACCTCCAGCCAGAGGTTATGATGAGTATCTATATGGAAGAATATGAGTGCTATGTGGAAATGTTTTGGTTTTAATTGTGGTCATTAGTGTGGTGGTTGGAAAAGATGACTGGGTCCACCGGGGTTTAAACTCTGATGTGATTCCCCTTTGAGACTGCATTGTGGAACTGACCTCAGAGAAGAATTGCCATGATTTGTGTTGGCATTTTTGGAGGCCATGCATGAGAGTCGCCCTTGGAAACTGAGATCTATACCAAGGTTGGCTTTCCACAGAGCACAGGGAATCTCAGCCATGATACCATATGATTTTATTCTCAAAGCCTTGGCATCCATAGTTGAGAGTCAAAACACACATGGACCTCACATTGTAGACCTCTACGGGCCTGGCTTCATGTAACCTTTTGCCCACTCTTTGGGAAGCCTTGCCTGTGAAATTTCTCCAGAGCTTTCATTGAAATGATCTTCCTCAAACTTTAATGGTTCCTGAATGAATTGAAACCCACAGTGCCTCCAACTTTATCATTGAAAAATGGCTTCATAAATACCATGACATTCTTGAAATTCCCTTGACCAGGTGGCACTGGAGAACCTTGGATGTCCTGTTGCTAATTTGAGTGTACAAGACAGTGCCTTGATTGACTGGGTTTCATGATAATGGTGTAGAACAGAGATGTCAGTACGTTGGAGCCTCCTGATTAGTGGTCATAGAACAGTTTTGTGCATGTGTGTGATAAAACATCTGTGGTGGGGCCATGTGGATCTGCCATTTACTTCCAAATGGGTTGTGACTGACATGGTGCAGCCAGCAGAACCTTGTATGTAAAGGCATCTTGTTATATGGGGAAATTTCAGGGCAATGTTCAGAATCAGGTTTCTATGGTCAAGGGGGCAACCTATGTGGGATAGAAGCCTATTTGGTGCATTCTCCTGCAGACCCTGACACACGACACCTGACAGAACTCCCTCCAGCACTGTGTCCCAGTTGAACTTTTTGTATTTTGAGAAGCAAATACCAAACTCCCAGTGCAGCAGCAAGAAACACCACAAAAAGTGGTGGATGACCACATAGCTTCACAGTCCACACGGAGAGACACTTAGCCTCCAGTGGCCACAGATATCTATAAAGAGAGAATTCAGCACTGCTGCCTAATGTTCATTGGAATATAAGAGACCATGTCCTCCAGGTCACATATATGCAGACCCAGCTTTGATGGTCTCACTACAAAGGAAGATAAAGCTCCTGACAACAACATATATTTCAAGTGCCCAACCTCAGAGGAAGTTTCTCAAGAAGTCTTTAGGCCAACAGAGCTCCATGATTGTGGAGTTTTATCCTGTCCCTTACTTTTGGAAACTCCTCTTGCACCTCCAAAGTTGTGAACTCCTGAGCAATTTCCATTCCAGATATGTATTCACAAATTTTATAACTCTTCTCCTCTAATTGTGTCTTAATTGGGGCGAAGGTAATGTCAAGTAATTGTTCTGGATGAGAGTGGGAGGATTTTTGTGTAGCACATATTTGCATACACATTGGATTCATTTTCCAATTTTCCATTTGAAATACTGAATCACTGACACTACCCCATACCCTACTAAACTCTGTCTACTAATCCTAATATGATGGAGAAAAATAACCAAAACAGAATTGAAATACAAGCAGTACAGAAGGGGCACAGTGTATAGTTGGACTTGCCTTTTGCATTATATAGGGTAGGAGTTATAAATCTACTCATTTTTTGTTGAAATAGTTCTCAATGTGTTTTTAAAGTTAACAAATATATGAATTCCTGTCTCCCTTTCGCTGTAGCGTATTCTGCACATGTATTTTTATAAGCACATGTTTAATCCTACCTGGTACCACATGTACACTATTGTGAGGTACCTGAATTGGCAGATACAAATTGTGAGAAGAGATCACCCCTCCTAAACGCTGTTGGAACTGAACATTAACCCTATGGGTGAGCTTCCTAGCTGAACAACATTATATATAAATCCATGTTCAGAAAAATGAATATTTTTGATCTGTGGATGATATATATTTCATGGTGAATTTCAATTGGCATATAGTGCTAATTTTTAATATCTGTGTGTGTTTATATATATATATATATATATATATATATATATATATATATATATATACTCTCCAGATATTTCAAAATATGAAATATATGTGTCTTAGTATACATTTCGTAAATTCATTCATATTCATGTATGTGGATTTATAATAATCTTTTCACAAGATTATTTTCAGAAATATTCATCCACCTGGAATACCTATTTGTTTCCAACACTGAAAACTAACTTAAGTGAATGGTGTATACAAATCCTAATATTTCTACAGGAACTGACTCAGTTTAACATCAATGCAAGTAGACTCCTATGGGACATGATGTGTATTTTGAAGTTCATTTTTTTCAACACTTGCACGTTACTATTTATTTAGTTTATGCACATCATTGGATATATATTTCATCCATAAGTTTGCAATTTTGTTGGCATTTGTTTCACTTTCAATCACTTTCTACTTCAGAACACATATATTTCTCCATGTTTCTTGACTGGTCTTTTCATGAGAATTCTTTCCAAAGACATTATTTTTGATTTCCATAATTACTTTTGAAGGAAATCTCACACACCCTAGATAATGAACCATAACCCTAATATTACCATTAGATGTACAACTGGTTGGAATGAATGATTGTATATCAATAAATGATTTCTTATATATTTTCAGATATCAATTCAATACATTATTTAAAGTGGAAACTGTTATATTATTTAAACACAGTATTGTCTATTCATGCATTATCTCTATATTCATAGACACAGGGTACACGTCTTTATAACCCCAATACTAATTATTAGGTCTTCAAAATATTCCTCCCAGAAATGGTGGAAGAAATACTCATGTCACCTAACCTACATAAACATTTTATCACAGTAATATTCTGGACACAAAGAGCAAAGGTCACACTAATGATTGTACCAATGGAATGGTCGAGTGAGCATTTTAGAAAGAGACCACCAAGAGACTGTCTCATGCAACAGCAAAGTGTGTATTGGGGGTCCAGCATGCTGCAGCTCAGAACTCACTTGAATTTAGCAGAGAGCCATGAGAACAGCTTAAGCAGAGCTTATATACTTTCTTTGGAGAAGGCAGGGTGTGAAGTTTATTGATGGGTCAGGGTGAGTGGGCAGTTTGCTTGCAAATGTGTGAGGGAGTACATTCTGCAGTTTGGCTGATGGGGACAACAAATTCTGGGAAAAAGATTAGCAAACAGTTCTCAAGATTTCAACAGTGTTTTGTTAAGCATACAGAAAAATAGGAAGTGACAAGTACCTATTTAATTAACATTTCATTCCCCACTTCTTGTTCTGGTTACTTTTAATCAAAAAAGTGATCATTGGGGGGTGTCACATTTTATGTCTGCTAGTGAGGTATATTGTTGTCTGATTACCATAAGTTTAACTTGTCCAATTTGAGCTTGGAGAAAGGAAACTACACGGTTGAGCAAACAGGGCCCTACAGTTAGCAATAATATGAGGATTATTACTGGACTGGCCAAAGCAGATAAAAGCGTAGTTAACCCCAGGGACTGTGTGAACCAAGACTCAAACCACGCTTTTTGAGCCTCTGTCTCTCGTTGACGCTCTTCAAGGCGTTTTCTTAATTTACTCATAGATTCTTTTACAACTCCAGTATTGTCGGCACACAAAAAAAAAACATTCTTCCCTCATTGCAGCACAAAGGTCCCCTCTCTCATGAAGAGGAGGTCCAACCATCGCCTGTTCTGTGAAACTACTTCGGAGAGAGAGGTTAAAGATTCCTGTAAAGCTGGGATTGAGGTTTTTAATATCTTTAAGCTTTGGTCTATTGCTGCTTCTCATTGAGTCATTTGTTGTGTCCCATGGACTAGGGCAGTGGTTCCTGTGCCCACCCCTGCAGCAACTCTTATACCAAATAGGATGGCTAAAGTGAGGGATACAGGTTCCCAGCGTAACCGGGTTTTATGCCCCCCTTTTTGAACTTTAAATGAACCTGTGTCATGATAGAGCACTCTGGGAAACATCTGCACCATTACATAATTAATCACATCTGTTGACCATTTTATGAACACATAAACAATAATTAAGTATATAGAATTATACTGTTGTAGGAATAGACAAGGAAAGGCACCTAAGATAGCACCAAAGTTAGGGAAGCAGTCCTATTTGTTTGCAAAAGAATGTAGAGAGCATTGCTTCTGTTGTAATCAATAAATCCTCTGAACCCCAAGTTTAGGTTGTTTCAGAATTTTGTACCCAACATGTAACGGAATGGGCTCAGAAGATCACAGTCTGCAGAAGTTCACAAAAAGCAGTTTTTGTTTCTGTTTTATTTCTTCTATTTTGGCAAGTTAACTTTTTAAGGACACCTGGGAGGGGGAGAGCTTTTGTCTTCTCTTTTATTTTTCTCCCTGCCAGCTGTTAAAATGGAGCCCAGTTGGTAACTTCTTTATCTTAGAAATGTAGCAATCTCTGTGAAGCTCCAGCTCAAGGCCAGAGGCCTTGTTCACATATTTTGTGATAAACTAGTAAGGGGTGTCTAGCTTAGGAGTGCTGATTTTTCCAGCCAGTGGCAACTAGAACAGGGCAACAAGAAAAGAGGAAGTTTATCTACATTGAACTCTTTCATAGGGATTCTTTTGCTGAAAGTCCTGAAGTCAGTCATGGTGAAGACTTCTGGAGAAAGTCACTTAAGAATTTTCTGTGGTCTTGGTACAGAGGGGGAAGAGTGGAAGGCAGGGGGTGAGAGCAGCTCCGTGGATCTGAGAATCAGGAAGGAGAGATTAAAAGAATAATGGGAAAGGGGTTTGGGATTTTGCTAGCAAAAAAACTTGAGCAGTAGAGCAAGTAGAGCAGAGGGGAAGATGGGAGTGAGTATCTCAAAAAGCCTGTGAGGCATTTTAAATTCTTAGTAACCTGTATTCAGTGTTGACAATGCAACTTTAAAGGCAATTTTCATTACATCTTGGATAGGGGTCTGAGGGCTCTTCTCAGCTGGTTTGAGCTTTGGGTTAGCAGGTAAGAGGACCTGTTGGGACCCATTGTGGGCACTGACAGGAGAATAGAGGAGTGTCTGGGTTTAGGGGTACCTAAGTACCTGCTACCTCAGCAAGGGGGCAATGGTCTGAGAAAGGGTAGAGGTTTGGGTTTTTGATCTAGTAATTCGGGGGAGAAATCAAATTCCTGAGGTGGAAGTGACAGCAGAGAGTCTGGAGCAGAAATCTGAGGGTGAGGATCTATTAGAGAAGCATAGTTCAGGATGTGAGCAAAGGAGGAAAAAGGCCTACACATAGGGGAATTTCCTTCAACCCTTTTGAGCACTTGCTGAAGTTAAAAAGTCCATGCAGAATTTGAGGATCTAGAGACCCCTCTGTGGGACATGGATTTTGGTTGTCTAATTGGTAATATGGCCAATGCTGTGTACTGAATTTGATGAGGAGTTTGGGTTCCAGCAGGCAGCCCCTGTATGCTCACATCGCCATGACTTACAGAAGAAGTTGGCTTTTCCCCACACAGCCACGGCTGTTTGTGGATTTGATAGTCCACCGGGCAAACATAGTAATCGAGGCTAGACAAACTGCATCTGGCTCACGTATCCCTACATCCATAATGTTGGTTTCCATTACCTATGGTACGAAAGGGATTTAATGGAATTTTAGTGGAATCCTGTTCATCAGGGCTATCCCAATATGAAAGACCTATAGGTAGCTGACAAATGTCTGGGTGGAGGGATGGCCACCAGGTCCCTCAGGGGGCTGTATTCGAGGTAGACCATACTTGTTTTCTAGTAGGATTTGTGATCAGCCATTGCTGCTGAACGGGCTGATGATGGTTAGGACTACTGGTGGCCAAGGGGAGAGTCTATAGCCTATCCACATGGCGAACACACAGTTTGAAAGGGTTACCAGTCTTTTCCAGCTTCCAGCCAGAGTGGGGACATGGCGCAGGCTTGAGATGAGAGGCATTGATCCACGAAGTGATTCCGTCTACCTTTACCACTGTAGGTGTTATAAGTAGCACCTGGTATGGTCCTTTCCACTGGGGTTTCAGGGATGACACCTGATGTCGTCTTTAGTAGATGAGGTCTCTTACTTGATATTGATGTGGAGTCCCATCATACCCTGGTTGATAGGAAGGGGCCAGCTGTTTCAACAAGTATCGCTGAGTTCTTTAAAGAGCTTTAAGTCTGTCAAGCAAGGGGGTGTGGAAGGGATCGTTAGGTCTTAGAGTTGGGGTTAGGTCCCTTACTGGAGCAGGGGCACCATAGAGAATTTCATAGGGGGTGAGGTTAGACAAAGAAACAGAGGGAGTATTTCTTGCATGAAACAGTGCATAAGGCAGGAGCATAGTCCAATCTTTTATGCCAGTTTCTAAGCTTAATTTCGTTAAGGTCACTTTAATGGTTCTTTTTATTTTTTTACCTGTCCTGAGCTCTGGGGTGTATAAGCACAATGTAACTTTTAATAAATCCCCAGGATTCTGGCTAACCCCAGACTTACCTGGGCCATGAACGCCGGTCCATTATCAGACCCATATTACCTTAGGCAGGCAGAATCTTGGAAAAATATCTTTCAGGATCTTTTTGACCACCATTTGTGCCGTTTTTTTTTCTTTTCTTTTTTTTCTTCTTTTTTTTTTTTGTTGGAGAGGCTTCAATCCATCCTGAAAATGTATCTACAAAGACTAGGAGATATTTAAGTCCATACATTGCTGGCTTAATTTCAGTAAAGTCAACTTCCCAATTCCCAGAATTGTCCTGGTCTGGTTCCTCATAGGTGCTTTCCTGCAAAAAGCTTGGAAGTGTAAGCATTAACCAATTGACAGACCCGACAGGCTTTTGTTACCCATTCAGTTCTTCCCTTTCTCTGTGAATCGGTTAGTGGAAAACTCTGTTCTTGATCCTTCAGGAATGCCTGCAATTTCTTTGAACCAAGGTGAGTGAGTTGATATACATTTTAACTTAGTGTAGGGCTTTCTGAAATTGCAGGCTGAGCTCAGTGAAGTTGAGGGTTCAGTGTCAGAGTCCTTAGGTGTTATCAAAAGCTTCCTGGTTCTCAGGGGTTCATTGGAAATGGGCATCTCCCTTTAGCACCGGGTATAAAGGAGCAGCTAATGATGCAAATCCAGATATCCATAACCTGCAAAAGCCAGCAGTCCCAAGAAACTGTCTGAGTTGTCTGCTGTTAGATCTTTGTGGTATCTGCACAATAGTTTGTTTTCTTTGCTCAGTGAGCCATCCTTTACCGCCCCTAAGTGAATAGACCAGGAAGATTACTTCATGCTGGCAAATTTGGGCCTTTTTGGCAGAAGCTCTATACGCCAGTTTAGCAAGCTCAGATAATAGTGCTTGGGTCCCAGATTCACAGTTTTCCTTGGTGTTGGCTGCCAGTAGCAGGCCATCCACATGTTGAAGCAGGGTGTGTAGTTCTGAAGTTGTTGAGATCTCTGTGGAGAGCTTCATCAAAGAGAGTGGGGGAGTTTTTGAACCCCTGTTCAAGTCTAGTCCAAGTTAGTTGACCAGACGTTCCGGTTTCTGGGTCTACCCACTCGAAAACAAACAGCAACTGACTATCTTTATGCAGAGGCAAGCAAAATAAAGAATCTTTTAAGTACAGAACAGTATACCATTTCTGCTCAGGGTTCAGAGTGCTAGGCAGATTGCACAGATTAGGTACCATGGGGTGAATGTCCTGCACTCTGTTGTTGATCTCTCGTAGGTCTTTAACGGGGTGATAGTCCCCGGTTCCTGGCATTTTTTAATGGTAGCAGGGGAGAGTTGCAGGCTGATTAACAGGGCCTTAGGACCCCTACGACCAGATATTTCTGAATATGGGGCCTTATCCCATCTTTAGATTTTTGCCCAGAGTATATTTTTTGACATTGATTGGAGAGGCTGAGGTTTTTAACTCCACTGTTATTGGAGGTTTTTTAATGGGCAGGCCTAAGCCAGCAGTTTTTGTCCAGGCATCTGGGTAATATGTTATCCAATTCTGGGGTAACTTGCCTGTTTGATCAGTCTTGTGGGGTGTGAAGTGTTGATGTTCATCTTCTACTGACAGTTAAAGCTGTGACTATAGGAGTTTTTACTTAAGGATTTATAATTTTAACTTGGGGGCCTTCAGGGTTAAAAGTTATTCTGGCCCGGAGCTTGGTGAGCAGATCTCGGCCCATTAATAGGGCTGGGCATCTTGGGATTACTAGGAAGGAGTGATGGATTTTTCCTTTCCCCAGTCCATGATCCTCTTAGTTGTCTATGCCCGATGTTTACTGCCATTAGCCCCTTGAAATAGAGACCTTTTATTTGATGGAGGGCCCAATGGGGCTTTAAGGGCTGAGTATACTGCCCCTGTATCCACTTCAAAGTGTACTGGGGTCCCCTCCACTTCAAAAGTTACCCTGAGCTCGGGAAGAGGATCTGAGCCCCGACTTTCTTTGTCATTCTCCAGAGTCAGAATGTCTGGCTGGTGTGGCTGTCTCTTTATAGGGCTCTTTTTGGCCCAGTGTCCTTTTTCTTTTGAGTAGGCACATTGATCTGAGGCCAGGGGTGGCTTTTGGCGTGGGCCCAGGTATCCCTTCCTGTATCTCTGTTTCTTAATTTCTGTCCTATTTTTTGTTGTGACCAGGACCTTAGTCAATGCATTAGTCTATCTTTTGCTTCTCGCATCCTCTCTTTGCTCCCTTTCTTTCTTCCTCCTTTGTTCCTTCTCTTCCTCAGTTTATCTCTTATAGTTTACTTTTTAGGCTTCTCTGACTAAATCTCTCAAAGCCATATCTTGTAATCCATCTAAGCATTGTAACTTTCTTTTAGTATCCAGGGCAGCTTGCCCAATGAAGGCCATCATGACAGATGGCTTTTGATCCTCTGCCTGAGGATCGAAAGGAGTATATCTCCTATATGCCTCCATAATTCTCTCTAGAAACATAGAGGGAGATTTATCAGGCCCTTGAATAATCTCTCTAACCTTGGCCCAATTAGTTGGTCACCTTAGCGGCTGCTTGGAGACCCGCTATTAGAGCCCGGCAATAAGTGGAAGGATGCTCCCTACCTTCAAATGTGTTGGTGTCCCAGTTGGGTTGGTTCAATGGGAAGTCGGCTTTGATTATGTGGGAAGATGTGTCGGTCACCCATCTTGTCCGAGGATATTTTTTTTTAGCTTCCAGGAGGTTTTTCTCTTGTTCCTCTGTCATGAAGAGAGTCTGTAGGAGTTGTTGGCAGTCATCCCAAGTAGGCAGGTGTGACAACGCTGGCAAGTTCTTTGAGTTCTTTTACCGGGGCCAGCTTTGTCCAGGGAAGGAGTGGCTTTGTGTGCTGCCGGGTAGTAATCTGGAGGGCACTGGGCCGGCCTAGCTTCCTCCAATGGTGGAGAGGCTGAGTCAGCAGCAAGGGAATCACTTAGAGGGTGTTGGGTGTTGGGGGAAGAGGGTAGGAGATAAGGAGGGTGCGGAGAGTCTAGTTGAGTCTTGAGACTCAGGAAGAACAAAGGGTGGAGGAGGAGGAGCAGAGGTTTTGAGAGATAGAATCCTGGTGGAAGATGGAGGAGTGGGGGCAGGGACAAGGAAAGGCTTCACAAATGGAGTAGGAGATTTGCAGAGGTCCTGCAAAGTTAAGATATATGGCTGTTGATCTGGATGGCTATGTGGCCCCAGTTGAAAGACAATATTTCTGACTTTTTGAATTAGTGGGGAGTAGAAAGTTTCTTCAGGGGCCATCCGACTCCAAAGGTGGGTCATTTTGAGGCACGGAGAGTCTGCCAGTTCCGGCGTTTTACTGAAATAGAAAGATTCTGAGCCCTTAAGTGGACTTTGGTCCACTGAACAAGAGTCAGGGACAGAGGTATTGAAGTGCTCTGTCCCATAATGAAAGATATACAAACAGTGAAAGCAATGACACACAACACAGACAAGACAAGACAATAAAGACAGGCAATGGACGTCCAATACTGAGACCAGGACTGATTAGCCAGCAAAACCTGATGTGCTGGCAAAACCGAATCCGAAACAAAAAAATCACTGAGTCGAGGATAGTATTGTTCCTCTATTTTCCGAATCCTCTGGGGCATCCCCCAGGAACGTGATCTGCGGCTCTGTGACACTTCTGTCAGCCAGCATCTGAGAGAGCTCATGCTCATCACCGATAGCCATTTTGCAAAGCCCTAACCTGAAACCTGAAACACGAAAGAGGTACCTTACTTATCCTGATAGGAGCTCGTTGGGAGTCTTTCGTACACCGCTGATGGATCTTGCTGGGGGTTTCAGATGTGAAGTTCTGGCAAGCATTGGAGGAAGAGACCACCAAGAGACTGTCTCATGCGATAGTAAAGGGTTAATTGGGAGTCCAGCATGCTGGGGCTCAGACCTCACTTGGATAGAGCAGAGAGCCCTGAAACAGCTTAAGCAGAGCTTATATTTTTTCCATGAAGAGGACAGGGAGGGAAGTTTATTGATGGTTCCGGGCGACTGGTCGGTTTTCGAGCAAATGGGTGAGAGAGTACATTCTGCAGTTTGGCAGTTGGGGACAACACATTCTGGGAACAGGATTGGCAAACAGTTCTCAAGATTTCAACAGTGTTTTGTTAAGCATACAGAAAAATAGGAAGTGACAAGTACATATTTTATTCACCTTTCACCAAAGCCTAAAAGGAAAGTGAGCATGGATTACTAAAAACATCCATGTCCAGGTTGCCTAATGCTCTCAAATATCAATCGTATTGGTGACTACATATTTGTTTCTTCCTAAGATTTTCTATTCAACCTCAACCCTGTTCAAAATATCCAATTCTATCACTCACTTTATACTTTGGCTGAATTCCTAATGTCTCTATTGATTTCTGCTTTTCTACATATTTATCCCAGTTCATCATTGTGATTGACTCTTCACATGGGCTGATATATACATTCACTCTCTACCTGAAATCCTATTGCTAAAAAACTTTTGGTATCAATCCTATACTAACTCTTCCTTCTAAACCTACCGATTATCTTCCTAATCCTACTGACTATCGCTTTTTGACTGGATGTTCTCTTCGACATTCAATCATCCAAGATACAAGGTCCTATGACGCTGTATGTTGAATTATCTGAGACACCTGTGCAGAACATAATTCAAAGCTAAGTATCCCAATCAAGGGCCAAATGCACTTCTGGACTTCAAATTTTACCTAGATTTCTGTTTTCATACTTATATTTCACCTCTATATTCTTATTAACAAGGCAGGTTCCCAATACCATTATTCATCCTGCAGAATGATTACTAACATAAATCAAACATGTTATTAACCCTAACCATACACTGTTCACTCAATATAACTTTACAGAAGAGCAGGGACAGAGTTGGTCTTTCAATACAGGAATGTAGGGAATCTTCCACCTGCTGGGAACCTCAAAAGTCCATGCAGAAATTATCCCTTTAGAAGATGTAGGCAGCTATGAAGGACCTAAGAGAGCAAAAGTCATCTTCCATGGCAAACAACCTGGGCAGGATGAAGGGTTGTGTCTGAATCAGCCTCTCTGATCTTAATGTAGAGAGGATGGAACAAACCAGGCCTGTGTGGAGAGCTATTCCCAGGTGAGTAGGGTGGATACACTATTTGAACTTGTGAAAGTGTCACAAGAAGTAGGGGCAGCCTCCATCTCATGGGACCTATGGAAGCAACTGTTAGGACAAAGTGGTTGCCAAGGCAGTGACCTCATTCAGTTCCTGAAGGAAGTAACCTACCTCACTTCCTTGGGAAAAGAACTCTCTGAACTTGGAGTCCAGTAAGTCAGGCACTCAGAGCCACTCTCAGTCCCAGTTCCAGTAGGCACACTTGTTTGGATTTACCAAGGACAGTGTCAGTCTTTCTTGGTACCTACTGATGTGAGGATGGCCAAATGCCAGAAGAGCTCTGAAGAGGACCCTTTCCTCAGAAAGCAGGTAGTGGCTCACCACTGGCACCTGACAACTTCACATAGTTGACCAAGGAGACCAGATCTGAGACAGGACAGTCCATTTCCAGAAAACATACTAAGACCCACCAGTCAGAGGATACTCCGGATAGTCACAGACCTACTTGGGGGAAGGACATGACTTTGTGGGTGTGGGTGGGAGTTTATGGTTTTGTCTCATGTTCCGAGAATAGGGAGGAAAGGCGGTTTGTTTGGTTTGGAGCGGACTGTTTCAAGTAAGTCGTTTGACAAGATGAGTGTTTCTATGTCTGTATGTCCCACTGTGTTCGTGGTTGTAGACATTAGAGAAGAGAATGCATCAATGGATGTGTCCTGTCTAGTAGAAAGCTTCACAGCATTCATCCTGCCCAATTAATGAATGGACTTTGGCTTGCCTTATGGATGGGTAACACCTACTATCTTCCTAAGTTCCTGTTTTCTTCCTGAATTTGGGCCACTCTCCAGAATAGCCTCATGGTTTTGTGTCCAATATATGTACCATCTCCAAGCTCTGTGATATGGTCATGTACTGGATAGCTTAAGGGATTGGGGGAATATCAGAAAACTCAGATATCAGTGTGACCAAAAAAGTCTAAGTGGAGAAACCCGGCTTTGGGCCATTTGCTTACCTATTGTTCTGTTGCCCTGAATGTCAGGAAGGTCTTTGCCTCAGGTCACCCCTTTGGGACGCCTGAAGAAAACAGTTTTCAAATGGAAATTAATGGGCATCACCTGTAGCTCTTTGCTTAATTGCTTTGGAAAGGGATGTTTGTGAATCAGCCTCTTGGCCATGTGTGAGGATGTGGCTTATATTCTCAGCACCTCATGGATCTAAAGAAACATTCCATGTGTGCTTCCAAAACCAAAATGGCCCAAAAAGCAGTCTTTGTGGATGAAGACTCTTGCCTTTCTCTATAAGGTTCCTGACATCCATCTAGTGAGAATAGGGATTCTTTGTGTCAAATGAGTCCTTCAAAACTCTGCAGTGGCAAGTCTTTAGGTGCTTGGGTTTTTTCATGACTCCAATTCAGATAAAAAATCTAAACCCGACAGTCAGTAGGCCTCAAATTTGAGAAGCAGAGCAGTATTTACGTCAGGCCTATGGTCACTCCTGGTTCTCAGGAAGGGTGTCCAGGCAACCCTGACTTTAGGCAAATGAGGGGCTAGGAAGGTTATTTTGTACACTGTCTTGGGATGAGTCCCTCATGGAAAACTCCAGCCACAGGTTATGATGAGTGTCTATATGGAAAAAGATGAGGGCTTTGTGGGAGTGTTTTAGTTTTAATTGTGGTGATTTGTGTGGCGGTTGGAAGTGATGACTGGGTCTACCTGTGTTTGAACTCTGGTGTCATTCCTTTAGAGTCTGAGTTCTGGAACTGATCTCAGAGAAATATTGCCATGAATTGTGTTCAGATTTTAGGAGGCCACGCATGGGATTCGCCCTTGGAAACTGAGATCAAGGACCAGGTTGGTTTTCCACAGAGCCTGAGAATCTCAGCCAGGATATCACAAGATTTTTTTCTGAAAGATTAGGCATCCTTAGTTGAGAATCAAAACACCATGGACGTCACATTGTAGACCTTAATGGGCCTGGATGCATATGAGCTTTTGGCCACTCTATGGGAAGACTTGCCTGTGAGAGTACTCCACAGCTTTCATTGAAATGACCTTCTTCACCATTTTATGGTTCCTGAATTAACTGAAACCCACAGTGCCTCCAACTTCATCCATGAAAAATTGCTAGTTAAATACCATGAAATTTTTGAAATTCCCTTAACCAGGTGGCACTGGAGAGCCTTTGGATGTCTTGTTGCTGATCATGAGTGTACCATAGAATGCCTAGATTGTCTGGGTTTCATGAAAATGGTGTAGAACAAAAATGCCAGTAAGTTGGAGCCTGCAGAGTAGTGGGCCTATTGCAGTGGTGGGCAGGTGTGTGATAATACATCTGTGGTGTGGCCATGAGGATTTGCCATTGCCTTCCAAATGGCTTGTGAGTGACATGGTGCAACCAGCAGGCCCTTCTATGTAAAGGCATCTTTTTATATGGAGAGTTTTTAGGGCAAATTTCAGAGTCAGATTGCTATGGACAAGGGGGCAAGCTCTGTGGGATAGAAGCCTGGTTGGTGTATTCTCCTGCAGACTCTGACCCACCACAAGTGACAGAACTCCCTCCAGCACTGGGTCCCAGTTGAACTCATTGTATTTCATGAAGCAAATACCAAAATCGCAGTGCAGCAGCAAGAAACACCACTAAAAGTGGAGGATGACAAAATGTCTTCACAGTCCACATGGGGAGACACTTAGGACCCAGTGGCCACAGTTTACCTACAAAGAGAAAATTCAGCACTGCTGCCTCATGTTCATTAGAATATAAGAAACCATGTCCACCAGGTCACATAGATGGAGACCCAGCTTTGATGGTCCCACTAGAAAGGAAGCTAAAGGTCCTTACAACAACATATATTTCAAGTGCCCAACCTCAGAGGAAGTGTCTCAAGAAGTCTTTAGGCCATCAGAGCTCCATGTTTTGGGAGTGTTTTCCTGTTAGATCTGGACACAAGAAAAGACCACTGACACCAATAAAAATTAAATTAAATTAAGCTTATTATTTCCACTGGCCATGCTGCCTCTCCCTCCCAAAATGGCGGGAACAAGACAGAAACCCCAGCTTTCCTACAGCCCAGCTTCATGGACCAGAAATTTACACAAAATGGGCATTACAGATAACAGAACTCTGGCAAGCATTACACTAATGGTAATATATATATATATATATATATATATATATATATATATATATATATATATATATATATTTTTTTTTTTTTGTTGTTGTTGTTTTTTTTGCTGTCCCTACATCAGAATTTATGAGGACCATTAGAGCCTCAGAGATGGTTGTTGTCTGGCCAGGGAAGGCAAATATTTATGATATGTCACTAAAGTTTCAGAGAAGGCTGCTATCAGGTCAGAGAGCCAGACATGGCTTAGTTCAAAACACTGGCAGGCATTTCAAGCAGGTTCAGAATTTTCAGTAATTTATGGTAAAGCCAAAATTATCTTTTCATAGCTTTTTGGCAAGATGGCTTCCAATTTTAATAAAAGATCAGGTTGGGTCTATCATTCCCCCCTTTTCTCTGTGTCCCTTTCAAATCTTTGATAGATTAGGGGTAGAGCACTGAGGAAATTTTAATTCCTCAGGTAAAAGTCTCCAAATTTTTAGAACTCACCCAAAACCAGTCTCCCTGATTTTACCTGACTTAATTAATTACTTATATTGATAGTCTATTTATATTTGGCTCCATTGTTGTAAGAAGAGAGGCGTCACCCATTTTGGCTTCTTCTGAGCTGAGAGAGTGTGACGTGAGTAGGCATGGTGTGAGAGACATAAGTTGCCTTTTAGAAGTAGTTGAGGGACATGAGTTGCCTTTTAGAAGTGAGTTCGGTTTGAAGTCTGGTTGGGGAAGAACAGGTTGTAAAGTCATCTGGGGATTGGTTATTACAAGAGAGAAACAAAAACCATGAGTACTGAATAAATGTTGCAGCAGCTGGAACATGTCACTGTATAGAAGTTCCCTCTCCAGTCTTTAATATTCCCAGTTATCAAGACTGTCAATTTAATATTTAACTTTTAGTATTAGAGTTGTCCCTCCCCATAAGATATAGTTTAATAATTTAGTGTCATCTGATCTTGCAAAATCCTTTTACCAGTATGACCTCTGTGTCTAATAGAGAAACCTTTAATTTTGATACTCAGGACTGGATAATCGTACTAGCAAACACCAAGCTTACCTGTGTAGGTTAGGAATATCTTTAGGCCTTAAACTGAAAATTTCTGCCTCTGGCAGCTCTTCTTGATAGTCTCTTTTACTAAGTATCAGGCATTCCTGTCAGAGAATCCTTCTTACTTATTTTGGGAGGCTAACATAAAGTGTGTACCTTAAAATATTATTATTATTATTAAAAATGCCCAGGAATGGCTGTATTTTGGTTTTCACTGTCTTTGCTAAGTGTTTAAGATGAAGCATCCAAACTGACTTTTGTTTCTATCTATTGTTAACAGTCAGGTGAGCTTTTATGGGAGTCATAAACTGGGTAAACTTGAGAGCACTTTCTCAGTTCTGCTAGAGCCATTTGCGCTAGGTGGGTCCAGGTCTTGCTTGACCATGTGGCTTCCCTCGGAAGCATCAGGGATTTCTTCCTTCTCTGATGACTCTTCTCTTCATAGCAAATGCACTGATTGGCTTTCTGTTCTCCAGTGGTCTCATTAATCTCCCTGATGGGGAGTTCATATGGCCCAGAGTTGCAAAACTCTTTAGAGAAGTCCCCTGTTCCCTGGATTCAGACTGACTCAGAGGGCAAGAGCCAAATATTGGTTTCCTTGGCCCTTTTCATTTAATTTTAATTTAAAATCCTAATCTTAAGCATCCATCAAATAAATTTTAACAGCCTTATATTAAGAGCACTAGGCTTTAATGTCAATAACTTTATAATTATTTATCTTTTTATTAATTGGGATCTGTATTATTCTGTCTATCTTGTAGGTGATAACTTACTCTCTGAAATTAACCCATGTTTTGTTCTTAAAGAAACACTTCTTTAAAACACTAACAGGGAATCTTTAAATCACATATAAGAAAATTACAAAATAAAATTTTTTAACAACAGTAAAAATACTTAATTCGTGTAATAGCTACCCTGAATTTTTTGGCTGAGTCATACATTATATCCCATGTTTGAGATCCTAGGAATCTTGACATTAAAAAAGAACTTTTAACATAACTTTAAAGAAATAAAATCTGACCTACTGCTTTTGTAGTCATTCTCACATGAAATAAGATGGGACACACAGCCTTATCTCAGGTAAGGCAGGGCTCTTTATAAATCTTAAGTGTTTTAGTTCTAAAGCTGATCTTTATTTTTTAAATATTATTTGAAAAAGTTTACATAAATTGTTTGAGGTCACATGAACATTAGCTAACACTATATAATATCACTTTAATATATGAATTAAAGAAATGCTGAAAGTTTTTAACCTTTACATAGATTAGGCTCTCATTAACATAAAGTACATTTAAATTGTTCCCCAATGTAAAAAGTAAGATAAAACTTTACATATCTTATTGATCACAGGTGAATAAATCCCCAATATATTTTTTATCATAAAACTTCAGAACACCAGCTTGATATAATGCTCTTTTAAAATTTTTCCTTACAGACTTGCATACCTGTAAGATATGAGCACATTAGTAGCATCACAATTACATTGATGTTTCTACATTAACCAAGTTTAGCTTTTAAAGAAATGGCAGTACAGTGCTCTAAAATAACAGTTCTAATTTAATCAGTTGTTTAATTTCTATGGTTGCTTGCACAAGAAAAAATAAAACTTAATAAACACAATGTTATGGGTAAACTTATGTTTTAAGAAATTTTTGTCTCTTTAACACATGATTGATTATTACAATCTTTTACAGAATTTAGTCAAATTTATACAAACGTTAGTAAGTCAATCAGATATCTAACAAAAGTACTCATGAATGAGTAATACGATATCAAATTTACTTTACTTATTTATCAAAATATTAGACACATGTATTGAAGAGTGTAAACCATTTTTATGTTGAAGGAAAAGTCCTAGAACCAAGGCATATTAGACATTTTGTAGATATTAATATTTTATTAGATTTTTGAATATCTAGAATAACTTGAAAGCTTAAATTTAAAGACATTTATTTTTATCTGTTTATCAAATTTAATTGAACCATTTAAATCACGTGAATTGAAGATCTTTAGATCCACTTTTTAAAATTTGTTTTTATGAGTGCTTTTTTTATGAGTGCTCCTTATATATGTTAATTTGTGTATCATATATAAAATATACGGACATATGTATATATAGACATAAAACACATAACAAAATTGAGCACACATAATAATAGTTAAGGCCTTGTAGCATTTCGCAGGTGAAATCTCCATTGCAATGTTTCAAAAAGTCCACAGTTGGTCAAAGATAGTACTGATCAGAAAAACATTAACCTAGGTCTGTATGATCAACATCATGAGCTCAAAAAAAATAAAGTATCTAAGGAAAAAAATAAGAGTCCTAGAAAAAATGACTGGCCAGTAATTAGTAAATACCATACAATTTATCTTTTTTTCTCTTAGGCCTCAGATCAGTCTCCTACTAAGCTTGCAGGCTTCTTTCATTTGCCTTTCAAAATAAGTCATGGCTGAGGTCTGGAAGGAGCAGGAAAAAACTGCTTTTCTGAGCAGACACCTCAGGCCTAAGGCATTTTATCCACTATTGTCAGGTTAGGATGTTGAAAATTATGGTACAAGTTTAAGATACAATTCACAAAATTTTATATTTTTACATCTTGTTTTGTCAACAGATATCATACTATGATTTACAATCCTTGTCCAGATTAATGCTCTCGAACACACAGTGACATTTTCCCAGGCTACCCAATTCAAAATTGGTGAAAAAAAAAAAAAAGACTGAATGATTGGGAAGTTACTTGCCAACTTTGAAGTAGAGTTCTTTAGTTTTCCATCCTAAGTATTTAAGTTCTCTGGCATGAATTATTTGAAATCATAAACTAAACAATTACCTAAACCCGACTTTTAACTGCAAGATTTTGCAATGCTTCAAAAACCCATTCAGATACCAGATTGTTACAAGAAAACGTCATCATTTAGACACACATTCAGCTAAGATCATTCCCAAGAAACAATTTATAATATCAACACATTATTGCACATGTCTTAAACGGCCAGAAACAAAGACACAAGACAGACAGAAAGAAGGTCCAGACTATGGCTGTCAGACAGAATCCTTTAAACCTGAGCAGATAAGAAAAAAATCTTTTACACCAGTGGCACCATAGATGTCCACAAGAGGGGGGCAGATGTTTTAACAGAGGGGCAACCTGAAATGTACAATCAAGGTGACTTTAATGGTGACTTTAATGCATTTAGTGTCCCCTTATTTTTTTCTCTTTTTTAACAAGACAGAGGTGGCATAATCCTTACAGTGCAGGGAAGGAAGGAGGGAATTCCCTGAAGTAACAGGGCTTCAGCAGCTACTGGGAGTCCCTCAGTCCCTCCTTTTACTTACAGGATTATCTCCTCTGGTTCGGTTCCACCCAAGCTTGTTCCATCTAGTAACATTTCAGTAGTCAGCTCTAAAAATATTCCGGGACGGGGGGGGGGAGGGATTTATCAAAATTTGTAACTTAAAGTTCGGCTCCAGACCTTGAAGCCAATTAATGCCAATTTAATAATGAGGACAAGGTTTTTAGAAAAAGAAAAATGGAGGTTTATTGCTTTGGTAACAAAGAAGAAACACAGGGGACCCTGCCCAGAGGTTGTGACTCTCTTGATCTGGAGGGACAAGGGGTTTTAATGGAGTTTCACTTGTTAACCTGGGAGATACTCAGTTCTTAGGTCCCCAGCAGGCATTGCCCTCTACAGTGGGTGTACTCCAGGCAGCCAGCTAGGAGCTTCTCTCATCCTGCTTAACAAAGGGGGGTCAAATTCATCGCAGTTCCTTAAAACAGAGTCCGAAAAAATATCAGGCTTACTTTCTTTTTTACCCATTTTCACGTCCAATATACTTATGTTTTTACCACAGAAATCACAGAACAAAACACACAAAACAAACAAGAAAAGCATATAGAACACAGAACAAAACACAAAATACAGAAACCCTGACTTGAAAAAGAAAAACATAGGAGCAATGCAACGTCTTGCTAAAGCTCCGAAGTAGGACCGCGTACATGCCAGTCATCACCTCTCTACCATTCCAGATGAATTCCCTACAGAACAGAACAGAGGACAGAACGATTCTCATTACTGTACCGATAACGAGTATATGTGAGCCTCCCCAGGACACCTCTATTTCATCAGAACAGATCTCCCTTAAACGAATATCAGATGTTATAAAGGTGCCACTTAATTATTGAGGCCTCCTCCACCAGGTGATTGCTAGTAGTTTTAGTGCAGTGGTTCACCGCAGTGCTCCTGGGACCGAACGCTCACTCCATGACCTTGGAACATCTCAAGATGTGCACCCCCTAGAGTGGCTCTCCAGCCCGGAGTCCTGGAGGGAAGGCCAGATTCAGAATTTCCAGCAGTCTGGTCTTGTGATCTGGTTGGCAGGGTCATCTTGCTGGGGAACTCAAAAAGGTTAGATGAGGACGCAAAAAAAGAACACTGACTCCAACTAAAATCAAATTGAGGCAAGCTTATTATGTCAACCGGCTGGGCTGCCTCTCCATCCCAAAATGGCAGGAACAAGACCGCAACCCCGCCTTTCCTACAGCACAGCTATATAGCCCAGAAAGTTACACAAAATGTGGGTTACTGATAACAGAACTTTGACAAGCATCACACAAATGGTAGTTAATTAATTTATTTATTTATTTTTTGGTGGCCCCAATATCAGAAATTATGAGGACAAATAGAGCCTCAGAGAGGGTCGTTGTCTGGCCAGGAAAGGCCAAAATTTATGATGTGTCACTAAAGTTTCAGCGAGGACTGCTATCTGGTCAGAGAGTCAAGCATGGGTGAATTCAAGGCACGGGCAGGCATTCCAAGCAGGTTCAGAATTTGCAGTTATTTATAGTAAAGCCAAAATTAACTTTTTATGGCTTTGTGGCAAGATGGCTCGCAATTTTAATAAAAGATCACGTTGGGTCTATCAACCCGTGTCCCTTACTTTTGGAAACTGCTCTACCACCTCCAAGGTTGTGAACTCCTGAGCATTTTCCAGTACAGATATGTATTCACAGATTTTCTAACTCTTCCCCTCTAATTGTGTCTTACTTGGGGCAAAGATAATTTCAACGTATTGTGCTGGATGAGAGTGGAAAAATTTTTGTGCAGCACATATTTGCATACACATTGGATTCATTATCTAATTTTCCACTCAAAATACTGAATCCATGACACTAACCAAAACCAGACTAGACTCTGACTACTAATCCTAATATGATGGAGAAAAACAACCCAAAGAGAATAGAAATAGAAGCAGTTCATAGTAGGCATGGTGTATAGTTGGACTTGCCTTTTGCCTGATAAAGTGTTGGTGTTATAAATCTAGTCAATTTTTAATTGAAATAGTTCTCCATGTGTTTTGAAAGTTAACAAATATGTGAATTCCTGTCTCCCTTTCTCTGAAGCCTATTCAGCACATGTATTTTTTAGGTTCACATATAGAATCCTACATGGTATCACACATACATTCTTATGAGGTGGCTGACTTGGCAGATACAAATCGTAAAAAGAGATCACTTCTCCTAAACACTGTTTTAACAGAAAATTCAATCTATGGGTTTGCTTCCTAGTTGAACAACATTATACATAAATACAAGTTCAGTAAAATAAATAGTTTTGTATCTGTGAAAGATATATATTTCATGATAAATTTTGATTGGCATATGTATTGCTACTTTTTAATGTTCCTGTGTGTGTTTTGTGTGTGTGTGTGTGTGTGTGTGTGTGTGTGTGTGTGTATATATACACTCTCCAGATTTTTCAAAATATGAAATATATATGCCTTATTATACACTCCCTACATTCATTCATGTTCATGTATGTGGATTTATAATAAACTTTTCACAAGATTATTCTCAGAAATATTCATCCACCTGAAATATATATTTGTTTCTTAGTACTGAAAACTAACTTGAGTGAATGGTGCACACAAATCCTAATATTTCTACAGTATGTGACCCAGTTTAACATTAATGCAAGTAGATTCCTATGTGACGAGTTGTGTATTTTGACGTTCATTTTTATGCAACACTAGTACATTACTATTTCTTCAGTTTATGCACATCGTAAGATATATATTTTATCCACAAGTTCACAAATTTATAGACATTTGTTTCACTTTCAATTACTTCCTGCTTCAGAACACATGTATTCCTCCAGGTTTCTTTTTTTTTAATTTTTATTGTTGGTTGTTCAAAATATTACATAGTTTGTGATATATCATATTTCACACTTTGATTCAAGTGGATTATAAACTCCCATTTTTACCCTGCATACAGATTGCAGAAAAACATCAGTTACCCATCCATTGATTTACATATTGAAATACTAGTGTCTGTTGTATTCTGCTGCCTTTCCTATCCTCTACGATCCCCCTCTTCTTTCCTCCCCTCCCCTCTTCTCTCTCTACCCTCTCTACTGTTATTCATTTCTCTCCCTTGTTTTTTTTCCTCTTTCCCCTCACTTCTTCTTGTATGCAATTTTGTATAACCCTGAGGGTCTCTTTCCATTTCCATGCAATTTCCCTTCTCTCTTCCTTTTCCTCCCACCTCTTATCCCTGTTTAGTGTTAATCTTCTCAGGCTCTTTGTCCCTACTCTGTTATTAGTTACTCTCCTTATATCAAAGAAGACATTTGGCATTTGTTTTTCAGGGACTGGCTAGCTTCACTTAGCATAACCTGCTCTAATGCCATCCATTTCCCTGCAAATTCTATGATTTTGTCATTTTTTAATGAAGAGTAATACTCCATTTTGTATAAAAGCCACATTTTATTTATCTATTCGTCTATTGAAGGGCATCTAGGCTGGTTCCACAGTCTTGCTATTGTGAATTGTGCTGCTATGAACATCGATGTAACCGTGTCCCTGTAGCATGCTCTTTTTAGGTCTTTAGGGAATAGACCGAGAAGGTTAACAGCTGGGTCAAATGGTGGTTCCATTCCCAGCTTTCTAAGAAATCTCCATACTGCTTTCCAAATTTGATGCACCAATTTGCACTCCCACCAGCAATGTACAAGTGGACCCTTTTCCCCACATCCTCACCAGCACTTGTTGTTGTTTAACTTCATAATGGCTGCCAATCTTACTGGAGCAAGATGATATCTTAGGGTGGTTTTGATTTGCATTTCTCTGACTGCTAGAGATGGTGAGCATTTATTCATGTACATGTTGATTGATTGTATGTCTTCCTCTGAGAAGTGTCTGTTCAGGTCCTTGGCCCATTTGTTGATTGGGTTATTTGTTATCTAATTGTCTAATTTTTTGAGTTCTTTGTATACTCTGGATATTAGGGCTCTATCTGAAGTGTGAGGAGTAAAGATTTGTTCCCAAGATGTAGGCTACCTATTTACTTCTCTTATTGTTTCTTTTGCTGAGAAAAAACTTTTTAGTTTGAGTAAGTCTCATTTGTTGAATATAGTTATTAACTCTTGTGCTATGGGTGTCATATTAAGAAATTTGAAGCCCGACCCCACAGTATGTAGATCATAGCCAACTTTTTCTTGTGTCACACACTGTGTCTCTGATTTTATATCAAGCTCCTTGATCCATTTTGAGTTAACTTTTGTTCATGGCAAGAGAAAGGGATTCAGTTTCATTTTGTTGCATATGGATTTCCAGGTTTCCCAGCAACATTTGTTGAAGCTGCTATCATTTCTCCATTGTGTGCTTTCAGCCCCTTTATCAAATATAAGATAGTTGTAGTTTAGTGGATTGGTTTCTGTGTCCTCTATTCTGTACCATTTGTCCACCCGCCTGTTTTGGTACAGTACCATGCTGATTTTGTTACTATTGCTCTGTTGTATAGTTTGAAGTCTGGTATCGCTATACCGCCTGATTCACAGTCTTTTCATGAGACTTCATTCCAAACGCATTATTTTCTATTTCCATAATCACCTTTGAAGCAAAACTCACACACACTTCATGATCAACCATAACCCTAATATTATCATTAGATGTATAACTGGTTGGAATGAAGGATTGTACATCAATATAGATTTTCTGTATATTTTCAGATATCAATTCAATCCATTATTTAAAGTTGGAAAAAGTTATATTATTTGTTCACAGTATGGTCTATTCATGCATATGTCTATATTCATAGACACAGGGTACACCTTTTTATACCCCCAATACTTATTTATACATCTTCAAAATATTGCTCCCAGAAATGGTGGAAGAAATACTCATATCACCTGATGTACATATACATTTTATCAAAGTAATATTCTGGACACAATTACAAAGATCACACTTAAGTTTGTACCAAAGCCTAAATGGAAAGTGAGCATGGATCACGAAAAACATCCATGTCCAGGTTGCCTAATGCTCTCAAATGTCAAGCCGATTGGTGACTACATATTTGTTTCTTCCTAAGATTATATATTCAACATCAAGCCTGTTGAAAATGTCTAATCCTATCACTCAGTTTATACTTTGCCTGATTTCCTAATGTCTCTATTATTATCTGCTTTCCTTCATATTTTCCCCAGTTCATCATTGTGACTGACTCTTCACATGTGCTCACATTTACATTCACTCTGTACCCAAAACCCTATTGCTAAAGATTTTTTGGACCAAATCCTATATTCACTCTTCTGACTAATTCCTAATCCTACCGACTATCCCTTTTTGAGTGGGTGTTCTCTTCGACATCCAATCATCCAAGGTACAAGGAACGCTACCATTGTATATTGATTAATCTGAGACATCTGTGCAGAATATAATTCAAAACTAAGTATCCCAGTCAAGGGCCCAAAGACCTTCTGGGCTTCAAATTTTACCTAGATTTCTGTATTCATACTTATATTACACTTATATTCCTATGAATATTGCAGGTTCCCAATACCATGATTCATCCCGTAGAATGATTCCTAACCCAAATGGAACATGATATTAACCCTAACCATACACTGTTCCCTCAATCTAACTTTACGAAAGAGCAGGGACAGAGTTGGTCTTACAATACAGGAATGTAGGGGATCCTCCACCTGCTGAGAACCTCAAAGGTCAATAAAGAAATGATCCCTGGAGAAGATAAAGGCAGCTATGAAGGACCAGTGAAAGCAAAAGTCATATTCCATGGCAAACAACTTGGTCAGATGAAGGGATGTGTCTGAATCAACATTTCTCTTCTTAATGTATAGAAGATGAACCAAACCAGGCTTGAACTCTGGTGTGATTCCCCTTACAGACTGAGTTCTGGAACTGACATCAGATAAATATTGCCATTAATTGTGTTAGGATTTTAGGAGGCAATGCATGAGAGTAGCCCTTGGAAAGAAAACTGAGATCTAGGAACAGGGTGGCTTTCCACAGAGCACTGGGAATCTCAGCCAGGATATCACATGATTTTATTTTGAAAGTCAAAACACACATGAACCTCACATTGTAGACTGCAATAGGCCTGGCTTCATGTGACCTATTGGCCACTTTTTGGGAAGCCTTGCCTGTGAGAGTTCTTCAGAGTTTTCATTGAAGTGAGCTTCCCCACCATTTAATGGTTCCTGAATGAATTGTAACCCACAGTGCCTTCAAAATCTTCCTTGAAAAACGGCTAGATAAATTCCATGAAATTTTTGAAATTCCCAAGACCAGGTGGCACTGGATAACCTTTGGATGTCCTGTTGCTGATCATGAGTGTACAAGACAGTGCCTTGATTTACTGGGTTTCATGAAAATGGTGTAGAACAGATTTGCCAGTAAGTTGGAGCCTGCTGATTAGTGGGCCTAGAGCAGTGGTGTGCAGGTGTGTGATAATACATCTGTGGTGGGGCCATGTGGATCTGCCATTAGCTTCCAAATGGCTTGTGACTGACATGGTGTAGCCAACAGATACTTATTTGTAAATGCATCTTGTTATATGGAGAGATTTCAGGGCAATGTTCAGAATCATGTTGCTATGTATAAGGGGGCAAGCTCTGTGGGATATTAGCCTGGTTGATGCATTCCCCTGCAGACCCTGACCCAACACACGTGACAGAACCCCCTCCAGCACTGTGTCCCAGTTGAACTCCTTGTATTTTGTGAAGCAAATATGAAATTCCCAGTGCAGCAGTAAGAAAATCCACGAAAAGTGGAGGATTAAAAAATGGCTTCACTGTCCACACGGGGAGACTCTTAGCCCACAGTGGCCACATTTTACCAACAAAGAGCGAATTCAGCACTGCTGCCTCATGTTCATTGGAAAAGAAGAAACCATGTCCTCCAGGTCACACAGATGCAGACGCAGCTCTGATGGTCTCATTAGAAAAGAATCTAAAGCTCCTGACAACAATATATATTTCAAGTGCCAAACCTCAGAGGCAGTTCTTCAAGAAGTCTTTAGGCCGAAAGAGCTCCATGTTTGTGGAATGTTTACCCTATCCCTTACTTTTGGAAACTATTCTACCACATCCAATGTTGTGAAACCCTGAGCATTTTCCATTCCAGATATATATTAACAGATTTTTTTACTCTTCTCCTCTATTTGTGTGTTATTTGGGGCAAAAGTAATGTCAAGGCATTATTCTGGATGAGAGTGGGAAGATTGTTGTGTAGCACATATTTGCATACACATTTGATTCATTTTCCTATTTTCCATTCAAAATACTGCATCCCTGACACTAATCCATACCCTACTAGACTCTGACTACTAATCCTAATATGATAAGGAAAACAACAAAACAGAATAGAAATTCAAAATTTCAGAAGAGGCATGGTGTATAGTTGGACTTGCCTTTTGCAGGATAAAGGGCAGCTGTAAAAATCTAGTAAATTTTTAATTGAAATAGTTCTCCATTTTTTGTAAAGTTAACAAATATGTGAATTTCTGTCTCCCTTTCTCTGTAGCCTCTTCAGCACATGTATTTTTATATGCACATATAGAATCCTACCTGGTATAACACGTACATTTTTGTGAGGTGGCTGACTTGGCAAATACAAATTGTGAGAAGAGATCACTCCCCAGAAACACTGTTGGAAGTGAAAATTCACCCTATGTGTAAGCTTCCTAAGAGATCAAGATTATACATAAATTCATGTTCAGTAAAATAAATATTTTTTCATCTGTGGATGATATATATTTCATGATGAATTTCGATTGGAATATATATTGCTAATTGTTAATGTCTCTGTGGTTTTTTTTTGTATATATATACACACTCTCCAAACTATTCAAAATATGAAATATATTATCTACATATACATTTTATTACAGAAATATTCTGGGCAAAAAATGCAAAAGACACAATATTATGGTACCAAAGCCTAAATGGAAAGTGAACATGGATTACTAAAAACATCCATGTCCAGGTTGCCTAATGCTCTCAAATGTCAATCATATTGGTGACTACATATTTGTTGCTTCCTAAAATTATATATTCAAACTCAACCCTGTTGAAAATGTCTAGTCCTATGATTCACTTTATACTTTGCCTGATTTCCTAATCTCTCTAATGATATCTGCTTTCCTACATATTTTTCCAAGTTCACCATTGTTACTGACACTTCACATGTGCTGACATTGACATTCACTCTCTAAACAAAACCCTATTGTTAAAGAACTTTTATTCCAAATCCTATACACACTCTTCTTCCTAAAACTTCCAACTATCTTCCTATTCCTACCTACTATCCCTTTTTGACTAGATGTTCTCTTTGACATTCAATCATCCAAGGTACAAGATCCTATGCCATTGTATATCGATTTATCTGAGATATCTTAGTAGAATGTAATTCAAAGTAAAGTATCCCAATCAAGGGCCCAATGCCCTTCTGGGCTTCAAATCTTACTTAGATTTCTGTTTTCATACATATATTTCACCTCTATATTCTTATAAATCTTAAAGGTTATCAATATTATAATTCATGCAGCAGAATGACTCTTAACCCAAATCAAAAATGTTATTAACCCTTACCATACACAGTTCCCTCAATCTAACTTTACAGAAGAGCAGGGACAGAGTTGGTCTTAAAATACAGGAATGTAGGTGGTCTTCCTCCAGCTGAGAACCTCAAAGGTCCATGAAGAAATGATCCCCGAAGAAGATGTAGGCAGATATGAAGGACCTGAGTGAGAAAAAGTCATCTTTCATGGCAAAAACCTGGTCAGGATAAAGGGTAGTGTCTGAATAAGCCCCTCTTTTCTTAATGTAGAGAAGATGGACAAAACCAGGCCTGTGTGGAGAGCTGTTCCCGGGTGCCTATGGTTGATATTGCATTCTAACTTGTGAAAGTGTCACAGGAAGTAGGGGCAGCCTCCATCTCATGGGACCATTGGAAGCAACTATTAGGACAAAGTGGTTTCCAAGGTAGTGGCCTCATTCAGTTTCTGAAAGAAGTGACCTCACCACACTTCCTTGGTGATGGAACTCTCTGAACATGGGATCCAGGAAGCCAGGCACCCAGAGCCAGTCCCAGTCCTAGTCCCAGTCCCAGTGGTCGCACTTGTTTGGATTTACCATGGACATATTCACTCTTTCTTGGTACCTACTGATGTGAAGATTGCCAAATGTGAGAAAAGCTCTGAAGAGGGGTCTTACCTGAGAAAGCAGGTAGTGGCTCATCGCTGACTCTTGACAACTTCACAGAGTTGGACAAGGAGATCAGTTCTGAGACAGAACAGGTCATTTCAGGGGAACATAGTGTGGCCCACCAGTCAGAGGACACTCCAGATTGTCATAGACCTAGTTGCAGGAAGTAGGAGACTTTGAGGCTGTGGGTGTGAGTTTGCGGTTTTGTCTCATGTTCTGAGAATAGGTAGGAATGGCGGTTTGTTGGGTTTGGAGTGAATAACTTCTGTTCATGTATGTGGATTTATAATCAACTTTTAACAAGATTATACTCAGAAATATTCATTCACCTGAAATACATATTTGTTTCCTAGTACTGAAAACTAACTTCAGTGAATGGTGCATATTACTCCTAATATTTCTACAGTAACTGACACAGTTTAACATCAATGCAAGTAGATTCTTATGAGACATGATATGTGCTTTGGAGTTCGTTTTAATTCAACACTGGTACATTACTATTTCTTAAGTTTATGCACATTACAGTATATATATATTTCATCCACAAGTTCACAAATTTATAGGCATTTATTTCACTTTCAATCACTTCCTGCTTCAGAAAACATGTATTCCTCCATGTTTCTTGACTGGTCTTTTCATGAGACTTCTTTCCAAACACATTATTTTAGATTTTCATAATCATTTTGAAGCAAAACTCACACATTCTTCATGAAAAGCCATAACCCTAATATTACAATTAGACGTATAACTAGTTGTTATGAATGATTCTATATCAAAATATGATTTCTTTTATATTTTTAGTTATCAATTCAATCCATTATTTAAAGTGGAAGCAGTTATATTATTTATTAACTGTATGGTCTATTAATGCATTATCTCTCTTTTCATAGACAAGGGGTACACCTATTTTACCTTAGATACTAATTTATACATCTTCAAAATATTCCTAAAAGAAATGGTGGAAGAAATACTCATGTCACAAGATCTACATATACATTTTATCACAGTAATATTCTAGACAAAAAAAAAAAAACAACAAAAGTCACCCTTAAGATTGTACCAAAGCCTAAATGGAAAGTGAGCATGGATTACTAAAAACTTCCATGTCCAGGTTGCCTAATGCTCTCAAATATCAATCCTATTGGTGACTACATATTTGTTTCTTCCTAAGATTATATATTCAACCTCATGCCTGTTGAAAATGTCTAATCCTATCACTCATTTTATACTTTACCTGATTTAGTAATGTCTCTATTTATATCTGCTTTCCTACATATTTCCCCTGTTCATCATTGTGACTGACACTTCATGTTTGCTGACATTTACATTCACTCTCTAACCGAAACCCTATTGCTTAAGAAGTTTTCATCTAAATCCAATACTCACTCTTCTTTCTAAACCTACTGACCATTTTCCTAATTCTACCTACTATCCCATTTTGAGTGGATGTTCTCTTCGACATTCAATCATCAAAGGTACAAGGTCCTATGCCATTGTATATCGATTTATCTGAGACATTTGTGCAGAATATAATTCAAAGCTAAGCATACCAATTAAGGGTGCAATGCCCTTCTGGGCTTCATATCTTCCCCGGATTTCTGTTTTTATACTTATATTTCACCTATATATTCTTGTAAATATTATAGTTTCCCAATACCATTATTCATCGTAGCAGAAAGATTCCTAACCCAAATTGAACATGTTATTAACCCTAACCATACACTGTTCCCTCAATCTAACTTTACAGAAGAGCAGGGACAGAGTTGGTCTTACAATACATGAATGTAGGTGATCTTCCACCTGTTGAGAACGTCAAAGGTCCATGCAGAAAGGATCCCTTGAGAAGATGTAGGCAGCTATGAAAACTTGAGAGAGAAAAGTCATCTTCTATGGCAAACAACCTGGTCAGCATGAAGGGATGTGTATGAATCAGCCTCTCTCATTAATGTAGAGAAGATGGTCCAAACCAGTCCTAGGTGGAGAGCTGTTCCCGGGTGCCCATGGTTTATATACCATTCTAACTTGTGAAAATGTCACAGGAAGTAGGGGCAGCCTCCATATAATGGGACTCTTGAAAGCAACTGTTAGGACAAAGTGGTTGCCAAGGCTGTGACCTCATTCAGTTCCTGAAGCATTGACCTACCTCACTTCCTTGGTGATGGAACTCTCTGAACTTGGGATCCAAGAAGCCAGGCACCCGGAGCCAGTCAAGTCTCAGTCCCAGGGGTTTAACTTGTTTGGATTTACAAAGGAGAGTGTTAGTCTTTCTTGGTACCTTAAGATATGAGGATGGCCAAATACCAGGAGAGCTCTGAATAGGGGCCTTTCCTGAGAAAGCAGGTAGTGGTTGACAACTGGCTTCTGAAAACTTCACAGAGTTGGGAAAGAAGAGCAGATCTGAGACAAGACAGGCCATTTCGGGGGAACATACTGTGGCCCACCAGTCAGAGGACACTCTGGATAGTCACAGAGTTTAATGGGGGAAGGATGTGCCTTCGTGGGTGTGGGTGTGATTTTGTGGTTTTGTCTCATGATCTGAGAATAGGTAGGAAAGGCGTTTTTTTTTTTTTTTTTTTTTTTTTTTTTTTTTTGTAGTGGACTGCTTCTAGTAAGTTGTTTGACAAGGCGAGTGTTTCTATGTCTGTGTATGCTACTGTGTCCGTGGTTGTAGACATTAGAAAAGAGAATGCAACAATTGATGTGTCCTGTATAGTAGAAAGCTTCCCAGCATTCATCCTCCCCAATTTATGAATGGACTGCCACTTGCCTTATAAATGGGCAACACCTGCTATCTTCCAAAGTTCCTGTTTTCTTCCTGAATTCTCGCCACTCTCCAGAATAGACTCATGGTTTTTGTCCAAAATATGTACCACCTCCAAGCTCTGTGACATGTCCATGTACTGGATAGCTGAAGGGAATAGCAAACATCTTTGAAAACTCAGATATCAGTGTGACCAGGAAAGTCTCAGTGGAGAAACCCTGCTTTGGACCTTTTTCTTACCTATTGTTCTGTTGCCCTAAATGTCAGGAAGGTCTTTGCCTCAGGCCACACCTTTGTGAACCCTGAAGAAAACAGTTTTCAAATGGAAATTAATGGGCATCACCTGTGGCTCTTTGGTTAATTGCTTTCGAAAAGGATGTGTCTGAATCAGCCTCTTGGCCCTGTGTGAGGCTGTGGCTTAGATTCTCAGCACCTGATTAATCCAAAGACAGATCCCATGTGTGCATCCAAAATCAAAATTGCCAAAAGAGCAGTTATTGTGAATGAAGTCTCTTGACTTCATTTCTAAGGTTCCTGAAGCCCATCAAGTGAGAATAGGCATCCTTTGGGTAAAATGAGTCTTCAAAGCCCTGCGGAGGCTAGCCCAGAGGTTTTTGGTTTATCTCATGACTCCCAATCATATAAAGAATCTATACCTGTCATTCAGTAGGCCTCAAATTGGAGATGCAGAGCAGTATTAAAAGCAGGCCTATTTGATCACTCCTGGTTCACAAGAAGGGTTTCCAGGCCACCCGGACTTTAGGCAAATGAGGGGCAAGGGAGCTTATTTTTCACACCGTCTTGGGCTGCACCCCTCATGGAAAACTCCAGCCAGAAGTTATGATGAGTGTCTATATGTAAGAAGATGAGGGCCATGTGGGTGTGTTTTGGTTTTCATTGTGGTCATTTTTGTGGCGGTTGGAAGAGATGACTGGGCCGACCTGGGCTTGAACTTTGGTGTGATTCCTCTTAGAGACTGAGTTCTGGAACTTACCTCAGAGAAGTACTGCCATGAAATGTGTTGGGATTTTAGAAGGCCACGCATGAGAATCGCCCTTGGAAACTGAGATCGAGGTCCAGAGTGGCTATTCACAGGGCACTGGGAATCTCAGCCAGGATATCACATGATTTTATTCTTAAAGACTTGGCAGCCAAAGTTGAGAGTCTAAACACACATGGACCTCACATTGTAGACCTCAGTGATCCTGGCTTCGTGTGAACTTTTGGCCACTCTTTGGGAAGCTTGCCTGTGAGTGTTCTCCAGAGATTTCATTGAAATGAGCTTCCTCACCATATAATGTTTCCTGCATGAATTGAAACCCACAGTAACTCCAACTTCATCCTTCAAAAATGGCTAAATAAATACCATCAAATTTCTGAAATTCCCAGACCAGGTGGCACTGGAGAACCTTTGGATATCCTGTTGCTGATCATGAGTGAAAGAATTCCCCACACAAAGACACTTCGCTAGGAGAATTCCAATTTTATTGCAAAAAGCTGTGTGCTTATATAGAACTAAAGGGGTGATGGTAGGGGTTAGATAAATGGCAGGCCACCCGTTTATTGGCAAGTTCTTTCAGATATCAGCTCCGGAGCCAAGGGATTAGTTCTCATTGGCGCTAAGGTTCCCCGCCAGAGAGATTTGAAATTGGCGCCGATGGGAGAGTTCACACGGGCGGGAACTTTTTGCATCACTGCAGAACAGAGGAAGGTAGGAAGAAGAAGTCTTTAGGCACCATGTTGGGGTTTTTACTCTGGGGAATGGCTGCCGTTTATACTTTTCCCAACATTCCTCCCTTTTTGTTTTCTTAGGAAGTGTGGCATCGTTGGTCAGATCCGGCTGCTTCTTGCTGTTTGGGGGCACTGTGGGGCCTAGAATGGGAAGTGGAGAAATTCTCGGGGGGCAGGTCTGGGGATATCATGGCAGCCAGAAAGAAAACCCAGTGTCTACAGACAGCTACTACCATAGGGGTGAAGTCTATGAAAGTTCCCTGAAGCAACAAGTTGTCGATGGCATGGAACCAGTCCTGGATGGAGGAGTTTGTTGGTATCAGTCACTGGTCCTGTTACAGAGACTCTGGGAAATACTGGAAGCGTTGCCTGGACATGGCGTCACCAGCTCCTGAAGAAGATCAGAGCGAATAAAAACAGAATTAAGATAAAAATTAAAGCAAAGGTCAATTTTTGGCAGAAGTACCATGTTGGGGGACTGACAGAGAAGAGGCCAAGGGCCATGAGGAGACTTAGAAGGACTTAAAGACTCATTAATCCAGGATGGCAGATTAAGAGATTCTCCGAGCTCGTTTTCTCTCGCCGTGTGATGTCCGTTGCATTCCATCATGCCGGCCGGGTAGTGAGCTTCAGCACTGAGTGAACTCTTCTCTTGGAGACGTTGGGGGTTCATCGGTAATCAGAGGATGGTAGTGCCTAAGCAAATGCTGGTTGAATGTTTGATTAGAAATTTTTTTGCAGTTGGGTTTGAAGGCACTTCGTTATACAGGGCAAGAGAGCACAAAAAAGGAGCATCCCAATAAGGGGCCCCAAGATTGGTAGTAAGTACATGGCAAGAAAGGATTGGAAGAACCCCGTTATGGGATTGGAAGAGGTAGGTTTGAGCAATTGGGTCGATAATTCCTGCAATTTAACAACATTTTTTTTCTATTAGTTCAGATTCATTAACATAATTGCAACATTCCTCTCTGAGGAACAGGCATGTTCCCCCTTTTTCTGCAATGAGAAGATCAATTGCCCTTCGGTTCTGTAAAGCCAGTTGTGCCAATGAAGTAACCGCCACTGCAAGGAGCCCAGAAACTGAGCAGTGGTATCAAGTGCTTCCTGCAGTTTTTGTTGCAGGTCATTGGATGCCCATAGAGCATGACCTATAGCTTCACCAGAGAGTCCGAGACTCGCCACTGAGGTGGTTAATGTGAGGCCTACCAGAACAGGCAGAAAGACTGCCCTAAGGGTGCAGGAAGGTAGGGCCACCTGTCGGAATTTGGTGGGAGTATACAAAGACAGCTGAGGAACTACAGTAACCAAGAAACAGTTGCCAGAGACATTGATCGTTGAGGTACTTAAAGACCCGTTACACCAGAGAAAATGTCCAGGTTTCATAAATCAGGGCTCGATGGGGTGCTAAAGCTCAAGGAACAAATGGGTAAAGAATTCATTATTGTCAGGTGGAAACAGATGAAAGGAAATAAAGTATTGGTGGAATAACTTTCCCATAGTGGGATACGTGTCACATGTAGGGGTTTTCCTTTCTTAGAGAAATTGTAGGTTTTTGCTGAAATATTTCCTGCCGCTAATGGGACCGCTGCTAGAAGAAGATGACTAAGTGAAGCACAGAGAAAGAACTGAGAAGGAGGCACAGAAAGAGGGGTGGAGTTTAATAATCAAAGAGTTTGGTGTAGCAAATTGAGCCATGTGGGAGGGGGACCTGAAGGGGTTGAAGGCTCTGAATCATCTTTGAATGAGCTATGGATAAGATCTCGAAGTTTTGATTCTTACTCCTTAATGTGTTCGACTACCTGGATGGTTGCCTTAGGTGGCGTAATCAGGGTGCGGCCAACAGTCATCCATATTGTGGGTCTGGCTGAGGTTGTCCGAGCATAGACAGCAAACTCAACATAGTCCCAACGTTTGGCCTTGGGGTCAGGTATATCTAAAGTATACCATCCATTGTTATCGGATGAAAAGCCTTTATGCCACTTTAGGTAAATAGAAGTTCACCCTTCATGGTAACCAAGTGAGTGGTAAGAATAGCTACCACGTTCATCATGGAACCTGCATGACTTATAGGGGCACCCATTATATATCTCAGGCCACCAATGAAAATAGTCTTTGGTTTGATTAAAAAGGAAGCAAATGAAAGGCCAGTTCCAGCTACCAGGGATGAAGGTTCTTTAGGTGACAATTTTAGGGAAATAGATGTGCAGTTGTGGATGAAGCAAGCAGTTGCATCCACTGCGTAGACATTCTGCATGCCATGTTCTGAGTATCATTCCTGAAGAGTGAAAAAATACATGGTAGCAGAGGAGGGTAAAGACCAGTCCTGACAGAACACAGAAAATAAGCAGAGCACAAAAAACAAGCAGTTAGAGAAGACTAGGGTGTTGGGAGAGCTCATTGTGCCTTCTTTAAGAGGAATTGTTCTGCGGGGAACACCGTGTTAGCGGCAACTTAAATGGGTGAGATGGGTGTGGAGAGCAGGAGTAAAGGGGAGGTTCAGGAGGTGATTCTTGGAGTTCCTCTGGGGTGGTCCTGTCGTCAGCAGGTGGGGCCTCTTGGTGATATGGCTTCAACCTAGATATGTGAATCCAACGGGTGAGACAGTTGTCTGATAAGGAGAGTTTGGTGGAGTTGGGGGTACAGAGAATGACAGGATAGGGGCCTTCCCATTTGGGGGCAAGAGGCCCGTTCTCCTCTCTGGTATTATAATAGACTAGACTCCCAGCTGTTAAGGGAGGAGTGTTTGGAGCGGAGACTGGGTCCAGAAGAAGCCAGTCCTGATATTTCCAGAGTTCTGAGCGAAGATAAAACAAGAGAGGCAAAGACAAATCTCGGGTGAGAGGTCCTTGTGAAATGACCAACCCAGGGGAGATAAGAGGTCTTGAATACCTTATCTCAAAGGGAGACAGTAAGCATGGTTTCTTAGGTAGATCTCTGATTCGAAACAAATCCAAGGGAAGGAGTTTGACCCAGTCTAAGTTTAATTCCATTGTCAATTTGGTAAGGACTTCCTTTAGAGTACGATTTACTCTTTCCACTTTCCCTGAAGCCTGAAGGTGATATGGACAGTGAAAATGCCACTTGAAGGAGAGGGCTTGAGAGACCTTTTGTGTGATCCTAGAAATAAACTCAGGGCCATTGTCAGATTGTAGGAAAGTGGGCATTCCAAACCTGGGGATGATGTCTGTCAGAAAGATTGAAGCTACAGTGGAAGCCTTTTTATTGGAAATGGGAAATGCCTGAACTCAACCAGAGAAAGTGTCCACAAAGACAAGGAGGTATTTAGTGTGCCATACTTTGGGCATGTTGGTGAAGTCTACCTGCCAGTCAGCAGTGGGAATGTGTCCCCGGGCTTGGTGGGAAGGGAAAGGTTTGGGCCTTAAAAATGTATGAGGTTTGGCCCGCTGACAGATCTGACAATTAGAGGCTGTATTCTGTAGCATGGCTTTGTCAGAGGGGGTGAGGGAGAAGAAGCTCTGTAAAAAGAGGGTCAAAGACTGAGAATTGGAATGGAATAGAGTATGAAGGAACTTGAAAAGATCCTTGTTCTTATTGGAAGAAATAGTGACTTCAGATGAGATGTCTAAAGTGGCCATTATATGTCCTCCAGAGGGGGCAATAATTGGAAGTGGTGGCAGCCATTCGTGCCGCCTGGTCAGCTTTGGCATTGCTCTCAGTGATAAGAGAGCCGTCCTTCTGATGGGACCTACAATGGACAATTCCCAACTGGGTGGGTAAGTGGGAGGCCTCTATCAGATTGGTTATAAGAGCCGAATTAGTGATCGCATTACATTTGGTGGTAAGTAGTCCTCGCTCCTTTCATATTTCAGCATGGGAAAATAAGATATGGAAGACAGATTTTGAGTCAGTATAAAGGGTGAGGGATTTGCCTTGTGCTAGAAGGCAGGCACGAGTGGCTGCTATAAGTTCAGTCTGCTGGTTGGTAGTTCCTGAAGGTAGAGCTTTGGCCGGTATAATCTCAGTGGCTGAAACTACAGTGTATCCAGAGTAATGAGTGCCATTCTGCCTAAAGAAACTGCCGTCAGTGAACCAGATAAGGTCAGGCTTCGTGAGTGGTCCCTCAGAAATGGAAGAATGACAGGGGAGGAAATCATCTAAGGTTTCCAAGCAATTATGAATTGTTGTGTTAGACGTGGGAGTCACTGGGAGCAGTGAGGCAGGGTTCAGTGCAGAGCAGGGGAGGAAAGTAATATTAGGGTTTTCCAGAAATGAAGTGAGGAGCGACAGAACTCTGGATGGAGGAAGGGTTTGAAGGCCCTTATAAGCTAAAAGATCCTTCAAGTGATGTGGGGAGTGAATAGTTCAAGGGGCCCCAAAAGTCAGCTTAGAGGCTTCTTTGTGTAAAATTTGTCCAGCAGCCAGAGCTCTTAAGCACGGGGCCCACCCACAGATGGTAGGGTCTACTTTATTGGACATATATGCCAGAGGTGCAAATGTAGGCCCATAGTTTTGACCTAAGACCCCAAGTGCTTGCCCCCCTTTTTCATGGACATATAGATGAAATGTTCTTGAAAGATCAGGAAGGTGAAAGGCAGGTGCCTTTAAGAGGAGTTGCTGAAGCCTGCAGAAGTGGTAATTAGGGGAGGAGGCAAGAGATTCACTAGGGGGTCCCTTTGGTAGGTCATACAGGTTTTTGGCTAGATGAGAATAATTTGGGATCCAGGCCCTAAAATAATAGCTAGTCCTAGGAATGATAGTATTTCGGCTTTCATATGGGGTACTGGAAGATCAGAGAGGAGTTGCCTCCTATCCAGTGTTATTTCCTTTTTCCTACGTGTAAGGCAAAAAAAAAAAAAAAAAGGTAGATGAGAGAAAACTGGAAAACATGGGCCTTGTGGGGAGACACCCTATATCCCTTGTATGCTAGGAAATTAAGAAGCTGGGCAGTGTGGGATTGAGAGTGTTCCCAAGAGGGACTACATAGAAGAAGGTCATCGACATATTGAAGGAGAGTAGAGTCAGGACAGGTCGGGTGAAAGGATGTGAGGTCCTGGGCAAGAACTTGGCCAAAGAGATGGGGCCTATCCCTGAATCCCTGTGGGAGGACAGTCCAGGTAAGCTGACGAGAATGGCGGGTGTGAGGGTCAGTCCACATAAAAGCAAAGATATCCTGAGATTCTGATGACAAGGGAATAGAATAGAATGCATCTTTTAAATCTAGGACCGAGAAGTGGGTAGTAGTGGCATGGATCTGAGAGAGGCAGGTGTAAGGGTTGGGCACTAGCGGGTGGATGGGAACCACAGAGGATTTGACAAGGTGAAGGTCTTGAACCAGTAGGACCCGTTAAGTTTCTTAACTGCCAGAATGGGGGTGTTGAAAGGAGATTGTGTAGGCCTAAGATACCCCTTTTGTAATAAATCCTGGATGATGGGTTCTAATCCGAGGAGGGCTGTGGTTGTGAGTAGATATTGTGGTTGACTAATATATCTTGAAGGGTGGTGTAAGACAATATGAATAGGACTACATTTAGCCATAGAGGGTGTAGTTGTGTCCCAAACCTCAGGGTTAACTGGTTTAGATAGTCGTGGGAGACTGCATGAAGGAGGTGTATCTGCCCCTAGGAACATCATGAGGAAATGAGAGGTAGGAGAGGTGTGGGGTGATATGTGAATGGTGACTTTTAATAGTGAGAGTATGTCATTAAGACATGACAGCCATCTGGGGTTTCTGGGTCGAGTTTTGTGTACTGTTGAAGGGCCTTGGTTAGTCTATCCAGGAAATCTGAAGGTGTTTCCTCCTTCCTTTGAATAACCTCCTGCACCCTTTGAAAGTTAAAAGCCTTGCTGGTGGCCTTTTTCAGCCCCGCCAAGAGACAGGATGTAAAAAGGTCACGAAACTGTAAGCCTTCACTGGTGTTGTAATCCCATAGGGGATCCTGCTCTGGGACAGCATGAGGGCCTGTGGGGTGGGTAGCATTGGTCCTATGATTTTCATCAGCATGGGCTTGGGCTAGCTCCCAGACCCATTGCCTTTCCTTGGGGAGAAGTGTATAGGCCAAAAGCATGTACATGTCATGATGAGTGAGGCTACATACTTGCAGGAACCATTGAAACTCCAGAATGTAAGTCGTGGGTTCAGTGGTGAAAGAGCCTAACTTCCTCTTTAGCTGAGTAACGTCTGACATGGAAAAGGGAACGTGGACTCTAATGACACCCTCGGGACCAGCTACCTCACGAAGGGGTGCGATTGTCTTGGGGGTGGGAAGGAGTCCCTTAGACCTGGTAACAGGAGGACTGAAAGAGGCAGGCGGCAGACAGGAAGGAGAGGGAGAGGAAGGGAGTGTCTCTGTGGAGGAGGAGGAGGTGGAGCAAGCAGAAGAGGGCGGAGGGGAGGGGGATGAAACGGAAGGTGGGGGATCCATGGAATTAGGCAGAGGAAGAGGAATTTATAGCGAGAGAGAAGGGGCAGATGGGGCTGGGGGATAAGGTGGGGGTTCATCTGCTTGGTCGAATGAGGAAGAATCTGTGAAGTCAGGAATAGAAGTAGGGGAAGAGAGGGGTTTTCAAGCAAAGAGGACCTGAGAGGGAGGGCAAAAAGAGTAGAGAGCAGGGAGCTGTGTGTGAAGGCTAAAACCTTCAATGCAGGGAATCTCCCTCCACTTTTTCAGATGCTGGCAGTAGTTAAAAAGGTCCCGGAAGAGGTTTGGATCTAAGGAGCCTTCTGGTGGCCAATGATTGCCATTATCCAGTGGATATGTAGGCCAATCATGGGTACAGAATTTGATTAAAAGTTTGGGCTTGATGTCTTGTGTGAGGGAGAGTGTGGCCAGATTTTTTATTAGACATTTGAGAGGTGAGTCTTCAGGTGCAGACAAAGAGGTGCCTATAGTCACAGGGAGAGATGGAAGAGAGAGAGAGAGAGAGAGAGAGAGAGAGAGAGAGAGAGAGAGAGAGAGAGAATGAGAATAGGAGTAAGCGAGAAAGACAAAGAGAAAACCCGGACTGGAACGGCTTCCAGGAAGCTCAGGGCAAACAGGGGTCAGGTGGGCGTCCCCAAAATGACCAGCCATTACGAGGAAATACAGAGGGCACTACCTGGTCATCACCAATGAAGTGCTTTCTGTGAAACCAAAAGGAATTGGAGCCAAGGGCAACCTGATGTCAGGAAAGTTTTCGACTGCAGCAGAAGAAGTCAGTAATGAAAACAAAACTCTGGCTCTGGCAGAATGCAGTTCCAGGCCGGGAGTTCAGTTTTCCCAGAGCAGAGAGGCAGCTTCAGCCAGACACAGCAGCCCCACAGGATACAGCAACTCTAGCCATCAGCAGCAGCGGCAGTGGAGCAGGAAAATCCATAGAGCCTCTTGTGTAAACTCAGAAGCCTCATGCCCCAAAAAGAAACGGAACACCAGAGGGTCCACTGCAACTAGTAAAGGTCTTAGTGGGAGGAATTCCCTCTCCCCTACCGGGCATCTGGAGTGTGCGGGACGATCACGGTCACAAAACCAGTGGCAGCCTGAAGGGAGTTCGCGAGCCAGGGTCAGGGGAGGATTACCTACATCAGATCAGTGGTGAGTGCAGAAAGCCGGCGTCTGAAAAGAGCGGACTAAGGCAGAGTGTCACGGTGGAGCAGGGGACGGGGCTCTTGTTGGAAAGAGCTCACCCGTATCCTCTCACGGGGCACCAGAATGAAAGAACTCCCCACGCAAAGACACTTCACCAGAAAATTCCAATTTTATTGCAAAAAGCTGTGTGCTTATATATAACTAAGGGGGAGATGGAAGGGCTTAGATAAATGGCAGGCAACCCATTTATTGGCAAGTTCTTTCAGATATCACCTCCGGAGCCCAGGAATTTGTTCTCATTGGGGCTAAGGTTCTCGGCCAGCGAGATTTGAAATTGGAGGAGGCAGGAGAGTTCACAGGGGCGGGAACTTTTCGCACCACTGCAGAAAAGAAGAAGGTAGGAAGAAGAAGTCCTTAGGCGCCATGTTGGGAATTTTCTCTGGGTTATGGCTGCCGTTTATACATTTCCCAACAATGAGTATACCAGAAAGTGCCTTGATTGACTGGTTTTCATAAAAATGGTGTTTAAAAGAGATGCCAGAAAGTTGCATCCTGCTGAGTAGTGGGCCTAGAGCAATAGTGGGCAGGTGTGTGATAAAACATCTGTGGGGTGGCCATGTGGATCTGCCATTGGCTTCCAAATGGCTTGTAACTGACATGGTGAAGCCAGCAGACCCATATATGTAAAGGCATCTTGATATATGGAGAAGTTTCAGGACATTGTTCAGAATCAGGTTGCTATAGTCAAGGAGGCAAGCTATGTGGGATAGAAGTCTTGTTCTTTTATTCTCCTGCATACCCTGACCCACCACACGTTACAGAACTCGCTCCCGCACTGTGTCCCAGTTGAAAATCTTGCATATCATGAAGCAAATACAAAACTTCCAGTGCAACAGCAAGAAACACCACGAAAATGGAGGATGACCATATGGTTTCACAGTCCACATGGGGAGACATTTAGCCCCCAGTGGCCAGAGTTTACCTAAAAAGAGAGAATTCAGCACTGCTGACTCATGTTCATTGAAAAAGAAGAAACCATGTCCTCCAGGTCTCATAGATTCAGACACAGCTTTGATGGTCTCACTTGAAAGGAAGCTAAAGCTCCTGACAACAACATATGTTTCAAGTGCCCAACCTCACAGGCAGATTCTCAAGATGTCTCTAGGCCAGTAGACCTCCATGTTTGTGGAGTGTTTACCCTGTCCTTTACTTTTGGAAACTCCTCTACCACTTCCAAGGTTTTGAACTCCTGAGCATTTTCCATTCCAGATATGTATTCACAGATTTTCTAACTCTTCTCTTCTAATTGTGTCTTACTTAGGGCAAAGGTATTCTCAAGGCATTGTTCTGGATGAGAGTGGGAAGATTTTTGTGTAGCACATATTTACATACACATTGGATTCATTTTCAAATTTTTCATTTGAAATACTGAATCCCTGACACTAACCCATACCCTATTAGACTCTGACTACAAATCCTAATATGATGGAGAAAAATAACCCAAATAGAATAGAAATACAAGCAGTTCAGAGGAGGCACGGTGTATATTTGGTCTTGCCTTTTACATGATATAGGTTAGGAGTTATAAATCTTGTCAATTTTTGTTGAAATAGTACTCTATGTGTTTGGAAAGTTAACAAATATGTGAATTTCTGTTTCCCTTTCTCTGTAGGCTATTCAGCACATGTATTTTCATATGCACATATAGAATCTTACCTGGTATCACACGTACATTCCTGTGAGGTGGCTAACTTGGCAGATACAAAGTGTGAGACGAGATTACTCCTCCTAAACCCTTTTGGAACTGAAAATTCGAACTGTGAGTGAGCTTCCTAGTTGAACAACATTATACATAAATCCATGTTCAGTAAAAGTAATATTTTTGGATCTGTAGATGATATATATTTCACGATGAATTTTGATTGGCATATATATTGCTACTTTTTAATGTCTTTGTTTGTGATATATATATATATATATATATATATATATATATATATATATACTCTCCAGATTTTTCAAAATACGAAATATATGCATCTTATTATTCACTCCCTAAATTCATTCATGTTCATGTATGTGGATTTATAGTAAACTTTTCACAAGATTATTCTCAGAAATATTCATTCACCTGAAATACATATTTTTTTTCCTAGTTCTGAAAACTAACTTCAGTGAATGTTGCATACAAATCCTAATATTTCTCCAGTAACTGACCCAGTTTAACATTAATTCAAGTAGATTCCTATGGGACATGATGTATATTTTGATGTTAGTTTTTATTCAACACTGGTTCATTACTATTTCTTCAATTTATGCACATCATAGTATATATATTTCATCCAGAAGTTAGTAAATTTATACGCATTTGTTTTGCTTTCAATCACTTCCTGCTTCAGAACACATGTATTCCTCCATGTTTCTTGACTGGACTTTTCATGAGACTTCTTCCCAAACACATTATTTTTGATTTCCATAATCACTTTTGAAGCAAAACTCACACACTCTTCATGATAAACCATAACCCTGATATTACTATTAGATGTATAACTCGTTGGAATGAATGTATGTATATCAATATAAGATTTCCTGTATTTTTTCAGATATCAATTTGATCCATTATTTAAAGTTGGAACTAGTTATATTATTTATTCACAGTATGGTCTACTCATGCATTATCTCTATATTCATAGACACAGAGTACACCTATTTGTACACCCAATACTAATTTTATGTCTTCAAAATATTGCTGCAAGAAATGGTGAAAGAAATACTCATGTCTCCTGATCTATATATTCATTTTATCAAAGTAATATTTTGGACACAAAAAGTAAAGGTCACACTTATGATTGTACCAATGTAAAAGTCGTTCTAGCATTGGAGGAAGAGACAACCAAGAGACTGTCTCATGCAACAGCAAAGGGTTTATTGGGGGTCCAGCATGCTGGGGCTCAGAGCTCATTTGAATAGAGCCTAGAGCCCTTAGAACATTCTAAGCAGAGCTTACATACTTAACTTGGAGAGGGAAGGGAGGGAAGTTTATTGGTGTTTCAGGGTGAATGGACAATTTGTGTGCAACTGAGTGAGGGATTACATTCTGCAGTTTGGCATTTGGGGACAGCACATTCTGAGAACAAGATTACCAAACAGTTCTCAAGAATTCAATAGTGTTTTGTTAAGAATACAGAAAAACAGGAAGTGACAGATACCTATTTTATTAATCTTTCTTTCCCCATTTCTTTTTCTGGTTACGTTTAATCATAAAAGTGATCATTGAGGAGTGTCACATTTTATGTCTGCTAGTGGGGTATAATGTTGTCTGATTACCAAAATTTAACTTGTCCAATTTGAGCTTGAAGAAATAAAACTACACGGTGGAGCAAACAGGGTCTACAGTTAGCAATAATATGATGATTATTAATGGACCGGCCAGAGATGATAAAAGCATAGTTTAACAGGGGGACTGTGTGAATGAAGACTGTAACCACCCTTTTTGGGCCTCTCTCTCTCTTTGATGCGCTTTAAGGTGTCTTCTCAATTTACTCATAGATAATTTTACAACCAGTATGATCGGAATAAAAACAACATTCTTCCCTCAATACAGCACAATGGCCCCCTTTTCTCATGAAGAGGAGGTCCAACCCTCGCCTTTTCTGTAAAACAACTTCAGAGAGAGATGTTAAAGATTCCTGTAAGGCTGTGATGGAGGTTTAATATCTTTAAGCTTTGGTCTACTGCTGCTTCTAATTGGGTCATTTGTTGTGTTCCATGGACTACGGCAGTGGTTCCTGTGCCCAGCCCTGCAGCAACTTCTATTCCTAATAGGATGGCTAAAGTGAGGAATACAGATTCCCGGCAGAACCGGCTTGTATGGCCCCCGCTATTTGATCTTAATTAATCTGCATTATGATAGAGCACTCTGGGAAACATCTGCACCATTACATAATTAATCACACCAGTTGACAATTTTATGAAAACATAAACAATGTTTAAGTATATAGAATTATACTCTTGTAGGTATGGACAGGGCAAGGCACCTAAGATAGCACCGAAAACAGAGAAACAGTCCTATTTGGTTGCAACCGGATATAGAGGGCATTGCTTCTGTTGTAATCAATTAATCCCTTGAACCCCAAGTTTAGGTAGTTTTAGAATTTTGTACCCAACATGTAATGGAAGGGGCTCAGAAGTTCACAGTCTGCAGAAGTCCACAAAAAGCAGTTTTTGTTTCTGTTATTTTTTTCCTCTGCTCTGGGCAAGCTAAATTTTTAAGGACACCTAGGAGAGGGAGAGCTTTTTTCTTCTCTTTTTTGTTTTCTCCCTGCCAGCTGTTACCATGGGGTCCAGTTGGTAACTTCTTTATCTTACAAATGTAGCCATTACTCTGAAGGCACAGCTCAAGGCCAGAGGCCTTGTTCACATATTTTGTGAAAAATTAGTAAGGGGGTGTCTAGGTTAGGAGTGCTGATTTTTCCAGCCAGTTGCCAAGTAGAACAGGAAACATGAAAAGAGGAAGTTTGTCTACATTGAACTCTTTTATAGAGACTCTTTTGCTGAAAGTCCTAACGTCAGCCTTGGTGAAGAATTTTGGAGAAGGTCAGTTAAGAATTTTGTGGGCCTTTTACAGAGGAGAAAGACGGGGAAGGCGGGGGGTGAGAGCAGCTACGTGGATCTGTGTATGAGAAAGTAGAGATGTAAAAGAATGATGAGAAAGGGGTTTGGGATTTTCCTAGCAACAAAATCGTGAGCAGTAGAACAGGTAGAGCAGAGGGGAAGATGGGAGTGAGTATCCAAAAAGTCTCTGAGGGACTTTAAATTCTTAGTAACCTGTTTTCAGTGATGACAAAGCAACTTTTAAAAGCCATTTTTATTACATCTTGGATAGGGGTCTGAGGGCTCTCCTCAGCTGATTTGAGCTTTGGTATAGCTGTTAAGAGGACCTGGTGGGACCCGGTGTGGGCACTGACAGAAGAAGAGAGGAGTGAGTTGGTGGAGGGGTGCCTCACTACCTGCTACCTCAGCAAGGGGGAAATTGTCTGAGAACCGAGGTTTGGGTTTTGATCTAGTAATTGGAGGGGAGAAATCAGGTTGCTGAGGTGGGAGTGACAGCAGAGAGTCTGGAGCAGAAGCCAGAGGGTGAGGATCTATTGGAGAAGCATAGTTCAGGATGTGAGAGAAGGAGGAAATTGGCCTCCACATAGGGGAATCTCCTTTCACCCTTTTGAGCACTTGCAGAAGTTAAAAAGGTCACACAGAATTTGAGGATCTAGAGACCCATCTGGGGGCCATCAGTTTTGATTTTCTAATTGGTAATATGGCCAATGCTGTGTACTGAATTTGATGAGGAGTTTGGATTCCACCAGGCAGCCCCTGTATGCTCACATTCCCATGACTTACAGAAGAAGTCGGCTTTTGCCCCACACAGCCATGGCTGTTTGTGGTTTTGATAATCCGCAGGGAAAACATAGTAATCTAGGCTAGCCAACCTGCATCTGGCTCGTGTGTCCCTACATCCATAATGTTTGTTTCCATTATCTATGGTACAGAATTCATTTAATGAAATTTTAGTGGGATCCTCTCCTTCAGGGATATCCCAATAGGAACGACCTATAGCCAGCTGACAAATGTCTGGGTGGAGAGATGGCCACCAGGTCCCTAAGGGGGCTGTATGCGAGATAGACCATACTTCTTGTCTAGTAGGATTTGTGATTAGCCATCGCTGCTGTACGGGCTGATGAGCATTAGGACTACTCGTGGCCAAGAAGAGAATCTATTGCCTTATCCACCTGGTGAATACACCATTTAAAAGGGTTACCACTCTTTTCCAGTATCCAGCCAGATTCTGGACAGGGCGCAGGCTTGAGATGATAGGCATGGATCCAGGAAGTTATTCCGTCTACATATACCACTGTAGGTGTTATAAGTAGCACCTTGTATGGTCCTTTTCAGCCGGGTTCCAGGGATGACACCTGATGTCGTCTTATGTAGACGAAGTCTCTTACTTGATATCCATGTGGAGTCCCCTCGTCCCCAGGGTGGTAGGCAGTGGCCAGCTGTTTCCACAGGTATCACTGAGTTCTTTCAAGAGCTTTTAGTCTGTCAAGCAAGTATTTCTTGAATGAAACAGTGCATAAGGCAGGAACATATTCTAATCTTTTAAGCCGGTCTCTAAGCTTAATTTCGTTTAGGTCTCTTTAATGATTCTATTTATTTTTTTTCCTGTCCTGAGCTCTGGGGTCTATATGCACAATGTAACTTCCAATTAATCCCCAGGGTCCTGGCTAAGCTCTGACTCACCTGGGCCATGAACACCATTCAATTAACAGACCCTATTACCTTAGGCAGGCCGTGTCTTGGAAAAATATCTTAGGATCTACTTGACCACCGTTTTTTTTTTTTTTTTTTTTTTTTTTGTGAGAAAGGATTCAATCCATCCTGAAATTGTATCTACAAAGACTAAGAGATATTTAAGTCCATACCTTGCTGGCTTAATTTCAGTGAAGTCCACTTTCCAGAATTGTCCTGGTCTGGTTCCTCGTAGGTGCTTTCCTGCAGGAAGCTTGGAAGTGTAAGCATTAACCAATTGACAGAACCGACAGGCTTTTGTTACCCGTTCAGTTATTTCCTTTCACTGTGAGTGAGTTAGTCGAAATCTCTGTTCCTGATCCTTCAGACATGCCTGCAGTTTCTTTGAACCAAGGTGAGTAAGTAGATGTACATTTTTAATGTAGTGTAGGGCTTTCTGAAATTGCAGGCTGGGCTCAGTGAAGTTGAGGAGTTCAGTGTCAGTGTTTTAAATGTTATAAAAAGCTTGCTGGTGTTCAAGGGTCCATTGGAATTGGGCATCCTCATTTAACAGAGGGTATAAAGGAGCAGCAAAGAACACAAACCAACTTATCCATAACCTGCAAAAGCCAGCAGTCCCAAGAAACTCTCTGTGTTGTCCCCTGTTATGTGGGGGTGGTATCTGCACAACAGTTTGTTTTCTGGGCTCAGTGAGCCATCATTTACCGCCCCTAAGGGAATACCCCAGGAAGATTACTTCTTGCTGGCAAATTTGGGCCTTTTTGGCCGAAGCTCTATACCCGAGTTCAGCAATTTCAGATAATTGTGCTTGGGTCCCAGACTCACAGTTTTACTTGGTGTTGGCAGCCAGTAGAAGGACATGCACATATTGAAGCAGAGTGACTTCGGGGTGTGTAGTTCTGAAGTTGTTGAGATTTCTGTGGAGGGCTGCATCAAAGAGAGTGGGGGAATTTTTGAACCCCTGTGGGTGTCTAGTCCAAGTTAGTTGACCAGACGTTCCAGTTTCTGGGTCTACCCAGTCGAAAGCAAACAGCAACTGACTATCTTTATGCAAAGTCAAGCAAAAGAAAGCATCTTTTAATTCCAGAAGAGTATAGCATTTTCACTCAGCTACAGCAAACGGTTTATTGGGGGTCCAGCATGCTGGGGCTAAGAGCTCACATGAATAGAGTAGAGAGCCCTGAGAACAGCTTAAAGAGAGCTTATATACTTTCCTTGAAGAGGGCATGGAAGGAAATTTTTGATGGTTCAGGGCGAGTGGGCGGTTTTCGTGCAACCAGGTGAGGGAGTACATTCTTCAGTTTGGCAGTTGGGGACAGCACATTCTGGGAACAAAATTAGCAAACAGTTCTCAAGATTTCAACAGTGTTTTGTTAAGCATACAGAAAAACAGGAAGTGACAAGTACCTATTGTATTAACCTTTGACCAAAGCAAAATGCAAAGTGAGCATGGAATACTAAAATCAACCATGTCCAGATTGCCTAATGCTCTGAAATGTCAATCCTATTGGTGTCTACATATTTGTTTCTTCCTAAGATTATACATTCAACTTCAACCATGTTGAAAATGTCTAATCCTATCACTCACCTTATACTTTGCCTGATTTTCTAATGTCTCTATTGATATCTGCTTTCCTACATATTTTCTCCAGTTCATCATTGTGAATGACTTTTCACATGTGCTAATATTTACGTTCACTCTCTAAACGAAACAATATTGCTAATGAACTTTTGGTCCAAATCCTATACTCACTCTTTTTACTAAACCTACCGACTATCTTTCTAATTCAACAGACTATTCATTTTTGACTGGATGTTCTCTTCTACATTCAATCATCCAAGGTACAAGGTCCTATGCCATTGCATATCGATTTATCTGAGACATCTGTGCAGAACATAATTCAAAGCTAAGTATCCCACTAAAGGGCCCAATGCCCTTCAGGGCTTCAAATCGTACCTAGATTTTTTGGTTTCATACTTATATTTCACCGATATATTCTTGTGAATATCGTAGGTTACCAATACCATTATTCATTCCGCAGAATGATGCCTAACCCAAATAGAATATGTTATTAACCCTAACCATACACTGTTCTCTCAATCTAAATTTACAGAAGAGCATAGACAGAGTTGGTCTTACAATACAGGCATGTAGGTGATCTTCCAATTGCTGAGAACCTCAAAGGTTGATGCAGAAATGATCCCAGGAGAAGATGTAGGCAGATATAAAAGACCTGAAAAAGCAAAAGTCATCTTCCATGGCAAACAACCTGGTCAGGATGAAACAATGTGTCTGAATCAGCCTCTCTCCTCTTAATATAAAGAAGATGGACCAAACCAGCCCTGTGTGGAGAGCTTCTCCTCGGTCCCTATGGTTGATATACCATTCTAATTTGTGAAAGTGTCACAGGAAGTAGGGGCAGCCTCCATCTCAAGGGACCCTTGGTAGCCACTGTTAGGACAAAGTGGTTGCCAAGGCAGTGACCTCATTCCGTTCCTGAAGGAATTGACCTAAGTCACATCTTTGGTGATGGAACTCTCTGAACTTGTTATCCAGGAAGCCAGGCACACAGAGCCAGTCCCAGTCCCAGTCCCAGTTGGCTCACTTGTTTGGATTTACCAACGACAGAATCTGTCTTTCTTGATACCTAATGATTTGAGGATGGCCAAATGCAAGTAGAGCTCTGAAGACGGGCCTTTCCGGAGAAAGCAGGTAGTGGTCAGCCCAGGCTCCTGACAACTTCACAGAGTTGGACAAGGAGACCAGATCTGAGACAGGACAGGCCATTTTGGGGGAACATAGTATGGTCCACCAGTCAGAGGACACTCTGGAAAGTCACAGACTTACTTGGGGGAAGGAGGTGCCTTTGTGAATGTGGGTGTGAGTTTGTGAATTTGTCTCATGTTCTCAGAATAGGTAGGAAAGTCAGTATGTTTGGTTTGGAGTGGACTGTTTCTAGAAAGTCGCTTGACAAGGTGAGTGTTTCTATGTCTGTGTATCTCACTGTGTCCGTGGTTGAAAACATTAGAAATAAGAATGCATCAATGGATGTGTCCTGTCTAGTAGAAAGCTCCCCAGCATTCATCCTGCCCATTTTAGGAATGGATTGCAGGTTTCCTTATCGATGGGCAACACCTACTATCTTCCCAAGTTCCTGTTTTCTTCCTGAATTCTGGCCACTCTCCAGAATAGGCTCATGGTTTTGTGTCCACGATATGTACGACCTCCAAGCTCTGTGACATGGCCATGTACTGGATAGCTGAAGGGAATGCGAGCATCTCAGAAAACTCAGATATCAGTGTGACCAGGAAAGTCTCAGTGGAGAAACCCTGCTTTGGGCCTTTTGCTAACCTATTTGCCTGTTGCCATGAATGTCAGGAAGGTCTTTGCCTCAGGCCAGCCCTTTGTGAATCCTGAAGAAAACTGTTTTCAAATGGTAATAAATGGGCATCACCTGTGGCTTTTTGCTTAAATGCTTTGGAAAGGGAAGTGTCTGAATCTGCCTCTTTGCCCTGTGTGAGGTAGTGGCTTAGATTCTCAGCACCAGTTGGATCTAAAGAAAAATCCAATGTGTGCATCCAAAACCAAAATGCAAAAAAGATCAGTCATGGTGTATGAAGTCTCTCACCTTCCTCTTTTAGGTTCCTGACCTCCATCAAGTGAGAATAGGGATCCTTTGGGACAAATGAGTTCTTTCAAGCCCTGCAGAGATGATTGGGTTTTCTCATGACTCCAAATCACATGAAGAAACTATACCTGACAGTCAGTAGGCCTCAAATTGGAGAAGCAGAGCAGTATTAACAGCAGACTTATGTGATCAATCCTGGTTCACAGATTTGGTGTCCAGGCTACCCTGAGGTTAGGCAAATGAAGGGAAAGAGACCTTATTTTGGAGACTCTCTTAGGCTGTGCCATTCATGGAAACATCCAGCCAGAGGTTATGATGAATGTATATATGGAAGAAGATGAGGGCCTTGGGGGAGTGTTTTGGTTTTAATTGTGGTCATTTGTGTGGAGTTTGGAAGAGATGACTGGGTCCACCTGGGCTTGAACTCTGGTGTGATTCCCCTCAGAGACTGAGTTCTGTAACTGACCTCAGAGAAGTAATTGCTTTGGAAAGGGATGTGTCTTAATTAGCCTCTTGGCCCTGTGTGAGGCTGTGGCTTTGATTACCAGCACCGTATGGATCTAAAAAAAGATCCCATGTCTGCCTCCAAAACCAAAATGGCCAAAATTGCAGTCATTGTTGATGAAGTCTCTCGCCTTCCTTTGTAAGGTTCTGAAAGAATAAAAGAAATTGAAATTGAAACGTAAAGAACCAGGTTCTGTAAAGTTTCCAGGCTGCACTCAGAACCTGAAATTCCTGTGGCAGTTAAGACAATTCCCGGAACTACCCATTAGATGTGTGTTGAAATCTTCCCTGACCACCTAGTTACTTAACAACCTCTTCCCAAAAACCGTGCAGCTCAGCACATATACATCTCAGGGCTTCAACCAATCAGTTTAAATGTATACCCCTTCTCAGGGCTGACCAATCACCCCCTGCCTGAACTGTTCCCAACAATGAATGTGCAAATCATGTTTTAGAGTTGTTATTTGATTTTCCCACAGTATACGGTAATTTGCTAAAGGAAGCTATGATGTATGTTAATTCCCTGCCCTCTCTAAAGAATGTATATAAAATCTGCTCATGTTGTTATCGGGGCTCTTTGTTCTTTGCTCCTCTGAAGTGAGCTCTGAGCCGCAGCATGCTGGACCCCCAATAAACCCTTTGTTGTTTCATGAGAAATTCTCTTTGTGGTCTTTTCCTCCGACATTCGACCCACCTTTTCATCTGGAGGCCCTAGCTGAGAAATCCAGCAGTGACGAACAAAAGACCCCAAGGGACTCCTTTCAGAGTAAGTAAGGTGCCTCTTTCTGGTTTCGGGTTTCAGGTTAGGGCTTGGCAAAATGGCTGTCGGTGAAGAACATTAGCTCTCTGCGACGGTGGCTGACAGATGTATCACAGAGTCACAGGCCACGTCCTGGGGGACACTCCAGAGGACTCGGGAAATTGAGGATTAGTAGTTTCCTCAACTCGGTTATTTTTTGCTTCAGGATTCGGTTTTCCAGCCCATCAGGTTTTACTGGCTACTCAGTTTTGTTCATTGTCAGGAACTCATGTTGAGTTTACTGTCTGTCTTTATTGTCTAACCCATCAGGTTTTGCCAGTTACTCAGTTCTAATCTTTGTCTTGGACTCATGTTAAATGTTTACTGTTTGTCTTTGTCTGTGTCACGTTTGTCTATTCACTGTCCCTGTTTGAGTAACTCCCATTATGGGACATTAAGGGACAAAGCACTTCCATGCCTCTGTCGTTTAACCTTGATCATTGGACTGATGTCCGCTCAAGTACCAAGAATCTTTCTTTTTCAGTAAAATGCCGGACCTGGCAGACTCTCTGTGCTTCAGAATGGCCCATCCTAGGAGTCGGATGGCCCCCAGAAGAATCCTTCCACTTCCCTCTAATCCAAAAAGTCAGAGATATTGTCTTTCACCGGGGCCACGTGGCCACCCAGATCAACAGCCATATACCCCTTCCCCCACGATCTTATCATTCCAACATTCTGCTCCTCCCCCTCTTCCCTCCATTCTGAGTCACAAGACTGGACACTCCTCTCTCTTCTTATCCTCTACCCTCGCTCCCCAACCCACAACATGTTCCAGATGATCCTCCCGCCACTGACTCAGCCTCTCCGCTACTAGAGGCAATTGAGCCAGACCCAAGCCCTCCATGGGACTTCCCCGCAGCAGCAGCAGCCCCTGCTCACCTGAAGGAAGCTGGGCCACCTAAAGGAACCCGCAGGAGATGGATAATAGAAAACTCGGAAGCCCCTGTGATGCTTCCTCTCTGTCCCTATGGGCCCATGAACCGACCCAACTGGGACCCAAACACCTTTGAATGTAGGTAGCATCTGTCCACTTATCGCCGTTCTCTAATAGTGGGTCTCTGAGCAGCCCCCAGAGGGCCGACTAATTTGGCCAAGGTAAGAGAGATTATCCAAGGGCCTAATGAGTCTCCTTCTATGTTTCTGGAGAGAATTATGGAAGCCTATAGGAAATATACTCCTTTTGTTCCTCAGGCAGAAGACCAAAAGCCATCTGCTGCAATGGCCTTTATCGAGCAGACTGCCCTAGATATTAAGAGAAAGTTACAACGTCTAGATGGATTATAAGATATGACCTTAAGAGATTTAGTCAGAGAAGCTGAGAAAGTATATTATAAGAGAGAAACTGAGGAGGAAAGGGAATAGAGGAGAGAGAAGGAAAGGGAACAAAAGAAGGAGGAAAGAAGCAAATGGCAGAGTAAAGCATTGCCTAAGGTTCTGGTCACAGCAGCAAATAGGCCAGAAGTTAAAAAGCAGGGATACATAAAGGGATACCTGGGCCCACGCCAAAGGCTGCCGCTGGCCTCAAATCAATGTGCCCACTGTAATAAAAAAGAACACTGGGCCAAAGAGTGCCCCCAAAAGAAGCAGCCACGCCAGCCCGCCGTGCTGACTCTAGAAGAGGACTAGGAAATTCGGGGCTCAGATCCCCTCCCCCAGCTCAGAGTAACATTTGAAGTTGAGGGGAACACAGTGAACTTTGAAGTGATTACAGGAGCAGTATACTCAGCCCTTAAGACTTCACTGGCCCCCCTATCAATTAAATGGTCCCTAGTTCAAGGGGCTAATGGCAGAAGATATCGGGCTTGGACAACTAAGATGAATATGGACCTCGGAAAGGGAAAAGTCCACCACTCTTTCCTAGAAATCCCAGAATGCCCGGCCCATTGATGGGCAGGAATATGCTTACCAAACTCCGGACTAGAATAACCTTTAACCCAAATGGTCCCCAAGTGGGGGTTCTAAAGCCTTCAGTATTAACTCCCATAGTAACATCTTTGACTATGTCCGTAGAAGATGAACATCAACTCTTCGCGCCCCCTAGGACTGATCAAACAGGCAAACTACCCCATAAATGGATAAAAGATTATCCTAATGCCTGGGCAGAAACTGCTGGGTTAGGTCTAGCCATCAACAACCTCCAATAGTAGTAGAATTAAAAGCCTCTGCGTCTCCAATTAGTGTTAAACAATATCCTCTAAGCAAAGAAGCTAAGGATGATATAAGGCCCCATATTCATAAATACCTGGGTCTTGGGGTCCTAAGGCCCTGTCAATCAGCCTGGAACACCCCCAGTACCAGTAAGAAAGCCAGGAACTGGGGACTACCGTCCTGTTCAAGACCTAAGAGAGATCAACAACAGAGTGCAGGACATTCACCCCACAGTACCCAATCCATATAATTTGCTTAGCACTCTGAATCCGGAGCAGAAATGGTACACTGTGCTGGACTTAAAAGATGCTTACTTCTGCTCGCCTCTACATAAGGACTGTCAGTTGCTGTTAGCTTTAGAGTGGATAGACCCAGAACCTGGAACATCTGGCCAACTAACCTGGACGAGACTCCCACAGGGGTTCAAAAAATCCCCCACTCTCTTTGATGAAGCCCTCCACAGAGACATCAATGACTTCAAAACTGCACACCCCGAAGTCACCCTACTCCAATAGTGGATGATCTTCTACCGGCAGCCGACACCAAGGAGACCTATGAGTCTGGGAACCAAGCACTATTATTCGAGCTTGCTCGGCTTGAATATAGGGCTTCTGCCAAAAGGCCCAAATTTGTCAGCAAGAAGTAATCTTCCTGGGTTATTCTCTTAGGGGTGGCAAACGATGGCTCCCTGAGCCCAGAAAAAAAAACTGTTGTGCAGATACTGCCCCCATCTAATAAGAGAAAACTCAGAGAGTTTCTTGGGACTGCCAGCTTTTGCAGGTTATGGATTCCTGGGTTCGCATCTCTGGCTGCCCCTTTATACCCGCTGATAAAGGGGGATGCCCACTTCCAATGGACCCCTGAGCACCAACAAGCTTTTGATAATGTCAAAAAAAGGTGCTGCTATCTGCTCCGGCCTTAGCACTCCCAGATGTAGAAAACCCTTCACTCTCTACATCGAGGAAAAGAAAGGAATAGCACGGGGAGTGCTCACTCAGTCTTTGGGACCTTGGAAAAAGCCGGTAGCGTATTTATCCAAAAAACTAGACCCATTGGCTAGCGGGTGGCCCCATTGCTTAAGTGCTATAGCAGCGGCAGCCCTTCTAATAAAAGATGCTCATTAATTAATGTTGGGACAGAAGCTAACCATTATATCCCCCCATGCCCTGGAGAACATCATCTGTTAGCCTCCAGAGAGGTGGCAATCAAACTCCAGAATAAACCACTACCAGAGCCTCTTGCTTGACAAAGACAGAATAACGCTGGGACCCCCTGATCCACTCAACCCACCTACTCTGCTGCCAGAAGAATCATCAGGAACCGAAACTCATGAGTGTCAACACATACTGGCAAGGAAGCCAGTATACAACAAGACTTGAAGGATCAGCCACTGCCTCGCCCTAAAGTCGTATGGTTTACGGATGGCAGCAGCTTCCTCCAAGATGGTAAGTGGCGGGCTGGAGCAGCAGCAGTTAGCAAAACTGATTTCATCTGATACTCTGGTCTCCGAGAAGGGACATCAGTCCAAAAAGCAGAACTTATTGCCCTTATGAAAGCATTGGAACTAGCAACAGGCAAAAGGGCCACCATATAAACTGATAGCCACTATGCATTTGCCACTGTTCATATGCACGGGACTATTTACCAACAATGGGGGCTATTAACTTCTGCCGGGAAAGAAATAAAGAATAAAGATGAGATCCTCCACCTTGGCTCAGCAGTGCAGGGCCATAAGGAACTAGCTATAGTGCACTGTCCAGGGCACCAGAAGAGAAACAACGCCGTGGCAGTTGGAAACAGAAGGGCAGATGAGGAAGCTTAATTGGCAGCCCTAAACGGAGTGACTCTGTTAACTTTTTCCACACCGGGGGGAAAAAAAATCAGGAGACTTGGCCGCCCCGGAACATTCAGGCAACTTATCATCCGAGGAGACAGATACAGAACTCTGGGACCCTACAGAGCCAAGTTTGCAATTTCAAAAAGCCCACCTTTATGTCAAAGACGTACACCAGCTCAACCACTTAGGCTCAAAGAAGTTATAGGCACTCTTAAAGGACCGAAGAAAGGACTTATTATTGACTGACTCAAAGAGGAAAAAAATAGCTGAGCAGGTGACTAGAGCTTTTCAAGTCTTCCAATTAGTTAATACTTTCCCATCCAAGATTCCTGCAGGGAAGCGCATACGAGGAACCAGACCAGGACAATTCTGGGAAGTGGACTTTTCTGAAATTAAGCCAGCAAGGTATGGACTTAAATATCTCCTAGTCTTTGTAGATACTTTTTCAGGATGGGTCAAAGCCTTCCCCATGAAGAAAGAAAGAGCTCAGATGGTGGTCAAAAAGATCCTAGAAGACAGTTTTCCAAGGTTCGGCCTGCCTAAGATAATAGGGTCTGATAACGGACCGGCATTCGTGGCCTAGGTAAGTCAGGGATTTTCCAGGACCCTGGGGATTAATTGGAAGTTATATTGTGCTTATAGACCCCAGAGCTCAGGACAGGTAGAAACGATGAATTGAACCATCAAAGAGACTTAACGAAATTTATCTTGGAGACTGGCATAAAAAATTGGACTATGCTCCTACCTCATGCACTTTTTCGTGCAAGAAATACCCCCTCCGCCTTTTTGTGTAACCTCACCCCTTATGAAATTCTCTACGGTGCCCCTCCTCCATTAAGGGACCTAACCCCAACTCTGAGATTAATGATTCCTTTCACACCCCCTTGCTAGACAGACTTAAAGCCCTTGAACAAACCCAGCACCCAGCAATACCTGTGAAAACAGTTGGCCACTGCTTATCATCCTGGAGACGAGGGAACTCCACATCGATATCAAGTGGGAGACTTCGTCTACATGAGTCAGTGTCAGGTGTCATCCCTGGAACCCTGCTGGAAAGGACCATACCAGGTGCTGCTTATAACACCTACAGTCGTGAAAGTGGATGGGATCACTTTCTGGATCCATGCCTCCCATCTCAATCCTGCGCCCTGTCCATACTCTGGCTGGAAACTGGAACAGACTGGTAACCCTCTCAAGTTGCATGTCCGTGGTGTGGGTAGGGCTATGGATTCTTCCCCTGACCACCAGCAGTCCTAATCCCCATCAGCCTGTTCAGCAACAATGGCAAGTTATAAATCCTACTGGGCAAGTAGTGTGGTCTATTTCACATACAGCCCCCTTATGGACTTGGTGACCATCTCCCCACCCGGACATTTGTCAGCTTGCCATAGGCCTCTCTGACTGGGATCTCCCTGACATAGTGGACCCCACACAGATCCCACTCAAACCCATACCAGGGCAACATAGACCAACTTACCCCATGAATTATTGATGTCATCTCCCCTAGCTCAGGTGTAAACTAGCCAGTCTTGTTTATTAAGTGTGCCCAGCTGATTTCTGAAGTCGCAAACAGGCCCAAACCTGTGGAGGACCCAGTGACTTTTATTGTAGATCTTGGGGTTGCGAACACACGGGAGCTACATTGTGAAACCCAAACTCCCCAGACAGTATGATTTGGGTAGGATGATATGACATCTGAATTGATCCCAATAAATGTGCCGCTATCCAAGTGGAGTCAAAAACTTGCTGTGGAAAAAGTAGCCTATGTTACCCCTTCAATATAACTTTCACTTCCAAAGGAAGGGGCTACCTCAGAACAACATGGCCTATGGGAAATACTTGGGGAATGCGATTCTATATTAATGGCCCTGGTTATGACTTTGGTCTCTGGTTCACCATCCAGCTTAAAAAGGAAGAAAATCCCACAGCAATAGGGCCCAATCCCTTCAAGTGAGGAATTAAGCCTCCAAAACCTCCCATGCCTAGATCTACCAAAACCCCTCTACCATCTCATACTTCGCAGTTTCCGTCTTTGCCTACTTCCCCAGTCCAGAGTACAGCTGACTCCTCCCCCTGGGAACTAATTAAAGGAACCTTTATGGTACTGAACTCCACACAGTCAGAACTCCTTGCATTTCAGCCCAGGTATTTGACAGCTCTGTACATTATTGTGTAATGGTGCAGATACTCCCCAGGCTGCTCTATCATGATGCAGAATCCTTTGAAGGTCTACTAGGTGGACAAACAACCCGATTTTTCCGGGAGCCAGTGTCCCTTACTCTAGCCATCCTATTGGGGCTAGGAGCTGCTGCAGGAGTGGGTACAGGAACAGCTGATATGATCCATGGGTCACAACAAATGGTCTGATTAGAAACAGCAATAAATCAAGACTTGAAGACGTTAGAGACCTCCATCACAGTTTTGCAGGAATCCTTAACCTCTCTCTCTAAAGTTGTTTTACAGAACAGGCAAGGATTAGACCTCCATCTAATGAGGGAGGGGGGGCCTCTGTGCTGTACTGAGAGAAAAAATGCTGTTTTTATGCTGACCATACTGGAGTTGTAAAATAATCCATGAGTAAATTGAGAAAATGCCTTGAAGAGCACCAGAGAGAAAGGGAGATTCAACAAGTGTGGTTTGAGTCATGGTTTACCCAGTCCCCCTGGTTAACTACACTCCTATCAGCCTTAGCTGGACCCCTGATCATGCTTATGGTGTTGATAACTGTGGGACCTCATTTGCTTAACCGCATAGTTTCTTTTCTCCAGGCTCAGATTGGGCAGGTAAAACTCATGGTAATCAGACAGAAATACACTTCACTGGCAGAAATAGAATGTGAGACCCCACAATAATTATGATTCATTACTTTTAAAATTAAAAGTAGGCAGAAAAAGGAGTGAGAAATGAAAGAATTAAAGAAATTGAAATTGAAACGTAAAGAAACAGGTTTTGTAAAGTTTACAAGCTGTGCTCAGAACCTGAAATTCCTGTGTCAGTGAAGACAATTTCCGGAACTGCCCATTAGATGTGTTGAAATCTTCCCTGACCACCTAGTTACTTAAGAACCCCTTCCCAGAAACCGTGCATCTCAGCACGTATACATCTCAGGGCTTCAACCAATCAGTTTAAATGTATACCCCTTCTCAGGGCTGACCAATCACCCCCTGCACGAACTGTTCCCGCCAATGAATGTGCTAATCATGTTTTAGAGTTGTTATTTGATTTTCCCACAATATATGATATTTGCTAAAGGAGGCTATGATTTATATAAAGTCCCTGCACTCTCTAAAGATTGTATATAATCTCTTCTCAAGTTGTTCTCGGGGCTCTTTGTTCTTTGCTCCTTTGAAGTGAGCTTTGAGCCCCAGCATGCTGGACCCCCAATAAACCATTTGCTGTGGCATGAGACAATAGGTGCTTCGGTTTTCTCATGTCTCCAAATCACATAAAGAATCTTTACCTAACAGTCAGTAAGCCTCAAATTGGAGAAGCAGTGCAGTATAAGCGGCAGGGCTATTTGATCACTCCTGATTCAAAGGAAGGGTGTTCAGGCCACCCAATGCCCTTCTGGACTTCAAATATTACCTAGATTTCTGTTTTTATACTTATATTTCACCAGTATATTCTTGTAAATATCGTAGGTTCCCAATACCATAATTCATCCTGCAGAATGATTCCTAAACCAAATCGAACCTGTTATTACCCTTAACCATGCAATATTTCCTCAATCTAACTTAACAGAAGAACAAGGATATTGTTGGTCTTACAATACAGGAATGTAGGGTATCTTCCACCTGCTGAGAACCTCAAAGTTCCGTGCAGAAATGATCCCTGAAGAAGATGTAGACACCTATGAAAGACCTGAGAGAGCAAAGGTCAACTTCCATGTAAAACAACCTGCTCAAAATGAAGGGATGTGTCTGAAAGCCTCTCTCTTCTTAATGTAGATTAAATCGACCAAACCAGGCCTGTGTGGAGAGCTGTCCCCGGGTACCTATGGTTGATATACCATTCTATCTTGTGAAAGTGTCACAGGAAGTATGGGCAGTTTCCATCTCATGGGACCCTTGGAAGCAACTGTTAGGACAAAGTGGTTGCCAATGCATTGACCTCATTAAGTTCGTGAAGAAAGTGACCTATCACACTTCCTTGGTGATGGAACTCTCTGAACTCGGGATCCAGGAAGCCAGGCACCCAGAGCCAGTCCCAGTCCCAGTCCCAGTGGTCTCGCTTGTTTGGATTTACCAAGGACAGAGTCAGTCTTTCTTAGTTCCTACTGAAATGAGAATGGCCAAATGCCAGGAGAGCTCTGAAGAGGGGCCTTTTCTGAGAAAGCAGGTAGTGGCTCAACCATGGCTCCTGACAACTTCACAGAGTTGACAAAGAAGTCCAGGTCTGAGATAGGACAGGCCATTTTGGTGGAACATCGTATGGCCCACCAATCAGAGGACACTCAGGATACTCACAGACATACTTGGGGGAAGGAGGTTCCGTTGTAGGTGTCGGTGTGAGTTTGTGGTTTTGTCTCATGTTCTGAGAATAGGTAGAAAAGGCGGTTTGTTTGTTTGGACTGGATTGTTTCTAGAAAGTCGTTTGACAACGCGAGTGTTTCTATGTCTGTGTATCCCACTGAATCCGTTTTTGTAGACATTTGAAAAGAGAATTCATCAATGGTTGTGTCCTGTCTAGTAGAAAGCTTCCCAGCATTCATCTTGCCAAATTAAAGAATAAAGAGCTGCTTGTCTTATGGATGGGCAACACCTATTATCTTCCTAAGTTACTCTTTTCTTCCTGAATACTGGCCACTCTCCAGAATAGCCTCATGGTATTATTTCCAAGATATGTATCACCTCCATGCTCTGTGACATGATCATGTACTGGAAAGCTGAAGGGAATGAGAGCATCTCAGAAAACTCAGATATCAGTGCGACCAGTAAAGTCTCAGTGGAGAAACACTACTTTGGACATTTGCTTACCTATTGTTCTGTTGTCCTGAATGTCAGGAACGTGTTTGCCTCAGGCCACCCCTGTGTGAAACCTGAAGAAATCAGTTTTCAAATGGAAAAGGATGGGCGTCACCTGTGGCTCTTTGCTTAATTGCTTTGGAAATGGATGTGGCTGAATCAGCCTCTTTGCCCTCTGTGAGGCAGTGGCTTAGATTCTCAGCACCTGATGGATCTAAAGAAAGTTTCCAAGTGTGCATCCCAAACCAAAATGGCCAAAAGAGCAGTCATTGTGGATGAAGTCTCTCGCCTTCCTCTTTAAGCTTCCTGACCTCCATCAAGTGAGAATAGGGATCCGTTGGGTCAAACCAGTTCTTCAAAGCTCTGCAGAGGCTAGCCAATAGGTGCTTGGGTTTTCTCAGGACACCAATTCACATAAAGAATCTATACCAGTCAGTTGGCCTCAAACTGGAGAAGCAGAGCAGTATTAAAGAAGGGCTATTTGATCACTCTTGGTTCACAGGAAGGGTGTCCAGTCCACTCTGACTTTAGGCAAATGAGGGGCAAGGGAGCTTATTTTGTACACTGTCTTGGGCTGCGCCTGTCATGGAAACCTCTAGCTAGAGGTTATTCAGAGTGTCTATGTTGAAGAAGATGAGGGCCATTTGGGAGTTTTTGGTTTTAATTGTGGTCATTTGTTGGTGGTCGGAAGAGAATCCTGGGTCCACCTGGGCTGGAATTCTTGTGTGATTCCCCTTAAAGACTGAGTTCTGGAACTGACCTCAGAGAAGTATTGCCGTTAATTGTGTTGGGATTTTAGGCGGCCATGCATGAGAGTCACCATTGGAAACTGAGATCTAAGCCTGGGGTGGCTATTCACCAAGCACTGTCAATCTCAGCCAGGACATCACATGATTTTATTCTGAATGACTTGGCAGCCATTGTTGACAGTCAAAACACACATGGACCTGACATTGTAGACCTCAATGGGCCTGGCTTCATGTGGCCTTTTGGCCACTCTTTGGGAAGCCTTGCCTCTGAAAATTCTCCAGAGGTTTCCTTGAAATGTGCTTCCTAAAAATTTAATGGTTCCTGAATGAATTGAAACCCACAGTTTCTCCAACTTCATCCTTGAAAAATGTCTAGATAAATTCCATGAAATTTTTGAAATTTCCATGACCAGGTGGCACTAGAGAACCTTTGGATGTCCTGTTGCTGATCAAGAGTGTACCAGACAGTGCCTTCCTTGACTGGGTTTCATGAAAATGGTGTAGAACAGAGCTGCCAGTATGGTGGATCCTGCTGAGTAGTGGGCCCAGAGCTGTGGTGTGCAGTTGTATGATAAAACATCTGTGGTGGGGTCATGTGGATCTTACTTTGGCTTCAAAATGCTTGTGACTGACATGGTGCAGCCAGCATACCTTTGTATATTAAGCCATCTTGTTAGATGGAGAGTTTTCAGGGCAATGTTCAGAATCAAGTTGCTACGGTCAAGGGGGCAAGCAATGTGGTGTAGAAGCCTGGTTGGTGCATTCTCCTGCAGACCCTTACCCACCACACGTGTCAGAACTCCCTCCAGCACTTTGTCCCAGTGGAACTCCTTGTATTTTGTGAAGCAAATACCAAACTCCCAGTGCAGCAACAAGAAACACAACAAAATTGGAGAATGACCAAATGGCTTCACAGTCTACAAGGAAAGATTCTTAGACCCCAGTGGCCACAGTTTACCCACAAAGAGAGAATTCAGCACTGCTGCCTCATGTTCATTGGAAAATAAGAAACCATGTCCTCCATGTAACAGATGCATACACAGCTTTGATGGTCTCACTACAAAGGAAGCTAAAGCTCCTGAAAACAACATATATTTCAAGTATACAACCTCAAAGACAGTTTTCCAGATGTCTTGAGGCCTGCACACTTCCATGTTTGTGGAGTGTTTACAGTCTCCTTTACTTTTGGAAACTCCTCTACCACCTCCAGTGTTGTGAACTCCAGAGCATTTTCCATTCCAGATATGTATTCCTAGATTTTCTAACTCTTCTCCTCTAATTGTATCTTACTTGGGGCGAAAGTAATGTCAAGGCATTGTTCTGGATGAGAGTGGGAAGATTTTTTTGTACCACATATTTGCATACACATTGGATTCATTTTCCAATTATTCATTCAAAATACTGAATCCCTCATAGTAACCCACTCCCTACTAGACTCTGACTACAAATCCTAATATGATGGATTAAAAATAGACCAAACCAAATTGAAATACAAGTAGTTCAGAGGATGCAAGGTGTACATTTGGACGTTCCTTTTGCATTATATATGGTAGGAGTTTTTAATCTAGTCAATTTTTTGTTGAAACACTTCTCCATGTGTTTTTAAAGTTAACAAATATGTGAATTCATTTCTCCGTTTCTCTGTAGCCTATTCAACACATATATTTTTATATGCACATATAGAATCCTACCTGGTACCACACGTACATTCTTGTGAGGTGGCTCACTTGGCAGATACAAATTGTGAGAAGAGATCACTCCTGTTAAACACTGTTGGAACTGAAAATTCAACCTATGAGTGAGTATCCTAGCTGAACAACAGTAAACATAAATTCATGTTCAGTAAAATGAATATTTTTAGATCTGTGGATGATATATATTTCATGGTGAATTTCATTTGGCTTGTATATTAATACTTTTTAATTTCTGTGTGTGTATTTTAATATATATATATATATATATATATATATATATATATATATATATACTCTCCAGAGTTTTCAAAATATGAAATAAATGTATCTTATTATGTACTCCCTAAATTCATTAATATTTAAGTGCGTATTTATAATCAACTTTTCATAAAATTATTCTAAGACATATTCATCCTCCTGAAATATGTATTTGTTTCCTAGTACTGAAACTAAGTTCAGTGAATTGTGCATACATATCCTAATATTTTTACACTAATTGACCCAGGTTAATATAAATGCAAGTAGATTCCTATAGGACATGATGTGTATTTTGATGTTCATTTTTTTCAACACTTGTACATTACTATTTCCTCAGTTTATGCACATCATAAGATATATATTTCATCCACAAGTTCACAAATTTAAAGGCTTTTGTTTCACTTTTAATCACTTCCTGCTTCAGAACACATGTATTCCTCCAGGTTACATGACTGGTCTTTTCATGAGACTTCTTTCCAAACACATTATTTTTGATTTCCCCAATTACTTTTGAAGCAAAACTCACACATTCTTCATGATAAACCATAACCCTAATATTACCATTAGATGTATAACTGGTTTGAATGAATGGATATATATCAATATAAGGTTTCCTGTATATTTTCAGATATCAATTTGAAGCATTATTTAAGTTGGAACCAGTTATATTATTTATTCACAGTATGGTCTATTCATGCATTATTTCTATATTCATAGACACAGTGTACACCAATTTGTATTCAAAATACTAATTTACACGTCTTCAAAATACTGTTCCTAGAAATGGTGAAAGAAATACTCATGTCACCTGATCTACATATACATTTTATCACAGTAATATTCTGGAAACAAAAAGCAAATGTCACACTTATGATTGTACTAAAGCCTAAATGGAAATTGAACATGGATTACTAAAATCATCCATGTCCAGGTTGCCTATTGCTCTCAAATGTCGATCCTATTGGTGACTACATATTTGTTTCTTCCTAAGATTATATATTCAACCTAAAACCTGTTGAAAATGTCTAATCCTATTACTCACCTTATACTTTGCCTGATTTCCTAATGTCTCTATTGATATATATTTTCCCCAGTTCATCATTGTGACTGCCTCTTAACATGTGCTGACATTTACATTCACTCTCTACATGAAACCCTATTGCTAAAGACCATTTTGTCTAAATCCTATACTCACTCATCTTTCTAAAACTACCGACTATCTTTCTAATCCTACCGACTATCCCTTTTTGACTGCATGTTCTCTTCGACATTCAATCATCCAAGGTACAATGTCCTATACCATGTATATTGATTTTTCTGAGACATCTGTGCAGAAATTAATTCAAAGCTAAGTATCCCAATCAAGGGCCCAATGCCCTTCTGGGCATCAAATCTTACCTAGATTTCTGTTTTCATACTTATATTTCAACTGTATATTTTGTAAATATCGCATGTTCCCATAACCATTATTCATCCTGCAGAATTATTCCTAACCCAATCGAACATGTTGTTAACCCTAACCATACACTGTTCCCTCAATCTAACTTTACAGAAGAGCAGGGAGAGAGTTGGTCTTCCAATCCTGGATTGTAGGGTATCTTCCACCTGATGAGAACCTCAAAGGTCCATGCAGAAATGGTACGTGGAGAAGAAGAAGGCAGCTATGAAGGACCTGAGAGAGCAAAAGTCATTTTCAATGTTAAACAACCGGGTCAGGATGAAGAGATGTATCTGAATCAGCCTTTCTCTTCTTAATGTAGAGAAGATGGACCAAACCAGGCCTGTGAGAAGAGCTGTTCCCGGGTGCCTATTGTTGATATACCATTCTAACTTGTGAAACTGTCACAGAAAGTAGGGGCAGTCTCCATCTCCTGGGACCCTTAGAAGCAAATATCAGTACACACTTCCTTGGTGATGGAACACTCTGAACTTGGGATCCAGGAAGCCAGGCACCCAGAGTCAGTCCCAGTCCCAGTCCCAGTGGTCTCAATTGTTTGGATTTACCAAGGACAGAGTCAGTCTTTGTTGGTACCTACTGAAGTGAGAATGGCGAAATGCCAGGAGACCTCTGAAGAATAGCCTATTCTGATAAAGCAGGTAGTGGCTCAACCATGGCTCCTGACAACTTCACAGAGTTGGCGAAGGAGACCAGATCTGAGACAGAACAGGCCATTTTGGGGGAACATAGTATGGACCACCAGTCAGAGGACACTCAAGATATTCACCAACATACTTGGGGAAGAAGGTGCCGTTATGGGTGTTGGTGTGAGTTTGTGGTTTTGTCTCTTTTCTGAGAATAGGTAGGAAAGACTGTTTGTTTGTTTGGACTGTAATGTTTCTAGAAAGTCGTTTGACAACGGGAGTGTTTCTATGTCTGTGCATTCCACTGTATCTGTGGTTGTAGACATTTGAAAAGCGAATGCATCAATGGTTGTGTCCTGTCTAGTAGAAAGCTTCCGAGCATTCATACTGCACAATTTAAGAATGGAGAGAGGCTTGCCTTATGGATGGGCAACACCTACTATCTTCCTAAGTTCTTGTTTTCTTTCTGAATACTGGCCACTCTCCAGAATAGCCTCATGGTTTGGTTTCCAAGATATGTACCACCTCCAAGCTCTGAGACATGTCCATGTACTGGATAGCTGAAGAGAATAGAAGCATCTCAGAAAACTCACATATCAGTTTGACCATTAAAGTCTCAGTGGAAAAACACTGCACTGGGCCTTTTGCTTACCTATTGTTCTGTTTTCCTGAATGTCAGGAAGATCTTTGCCTCAGGCAACCCCTTTGTGAAGCCAGAAGAAAAGAGTTTTCAAATGGAAATGAATGGGCATCACCTGTGGCTCTTTGCTTAATTGCTTTGGAAAGAGATGTGGCTGAATCAGCCTCTTTGCCCTGTGTGAGGCAGTGGCTTAGATTCTCAGTACCTGATGGATCTAAAGAAAGTTTCCAAGTGTGCATGCAAAATGAAAATGGCCAAAAGAGCAGTCATTGTGGATGAAGTCTCTCGCCTTCCTCTGTAAGCTTCCTGACCTCCCTTTGTGTCACATCAGTTCTTCAAAGCCCTACAGAGGATAGCACATAAGGGCTTGGGTTTTCTCATGACACCAATTCACATAAAGAATCTATACCAGTCAGTAGGCCTCAAATTAGAGAAGCAGAGCAGTATTAAGAGCAGGACTATTTGATCACTATTGGTTCACAGGAAGGGAGTCCAGGCCACCCTGACTTTAGGCAAATGAGGGGCAAGGGAGTTTATTTGGAAAACTGTCTTGGGCTGTGCCCCTCATGGAAACCTCCAGCCAGAGGTTATTCAGAGTGTCTATGTGGAAGAAGATGAGGGCCATTTGGGAGTGTTTTGGTTTTAATTGTGGCCATTTGTGTGGTGGTTGGAAGAGATGCCTAGGTCCACCTGGGCTTGAACTCTGGTGTGATTCCCCTTACAGACTGAGTTCAGGAACTGACCTCAGAGAAGTATTGCCATGAATTGTGTTGGGATTTTAGGAGACCACGCATGAGAGTTGCCTTTGGAAACTGAGATCAATGCCCAGGGTGGCTTTCCACAGAGCATTGTCAATCTCTGCCAGGGCATCACATTATTTTATTCTGATAGACTTGGCAGCCATTGTTCACAGTCAAAACACACATGGGCCTCACATTGTAGACCTCAATGGGCCTGGCTTCATGTGTCTTTTTGGCCACTCTTTGGGAAGCCTTACCTCTGAGAATTCTCCAGAGTTTCCTTTAAATGTGCTTCCTCAAACATTAATGGTTCCTGAATGAATTGAAACCCACAATTTCTCCAACTTCATCCTTGAAAAATGGCTAGATAAATACCATGAAATTTTTGAAATTTTCATGACCAGGTGGCACTGGAGAACCTTTCAATGTCCTCTTGCTGATGAAGTGTGTACCAGACTGTGCCTTGATTGACTGGGTTTCATGAAAATGATGTAGAACAGAGATACCAGTATGTTGGAGCCTGCTGAGTAGTGGGCCCAGAGCTGTGGTGTACAGGTGTGTGATAAAACATCTTTGGTCGGGCCATGTGTATCTGCCATTGACTTCCAAATGGCTTGCGGCTGACATTGTGCAGCCAGGAATCACTTATATGTCTGATAACTCTCCATATAAGGCATCTTGTTATATGGAGATGTTTCAGGACATTGTTCAGAATCAGGTGCAATGGTCAAGGGGACAAGCTATGTGGGATAGAAGCCTGGTTGATGCATTCTCCTGCAGACCCTGACCTATCTCATGTGACAGAACTCCCTCCAGCACTGTGTCCCAGCTGAATTCCTTGTATTTTGTGCAGCAAATAACAAACTCCCAGTGCAGCAGCAAGAAACACCACGAAAAGTGGAGGATGACCAAATGGCTTCACAGTCCACACGGGGAGTCACTTAGCCTTCAGTGGCAACAGTTTACCTACAAAGAGTGAATTCAGCACTGCTGCCTCATGTCCTTTGAAAAATAAGAAATCATGTCCTCCAGGTCACATAGATGCAGATCCAGCTTTGATGGTCTCATTAGAAAGAAAGCTAAAACTCCTGACAACAACATATATGTCAAGTGCCCATCGTCAGAGGCAGTTTCTAAGGAAGTCTTTAGGCTGGCAGAGCTCCATGTTTGATAGCATTTACCTATTAGACCAGGATGCAAGAAAAGACCACTGACTCCAATTAAAATCAAGTTAAAGCAAGCTTATATTTTCCACTGCCCAGGTGGCCTCTCCCTCCCAAAAGAGTGGGAACAAGACAGCCACCCAAATTTCCTACAGCCCAGGTTTATAACCCAGAATTTTACACTACAGGGGGGTTACAAATATCAGAACTCTGACAAGCATCACACTAATCGTAGTTTATATATATATATATATATATATATATATATATATATATATATATATATATATATATATATTTTTTTTTTTTGCTGGCCCCAACATCAGAATTTATGAAGACCATTAGAGCCTCAGAGAGGGTCATTGTCTGGCCAGGGAAGGCCAATATTTATGAGGTGTCAATAAAGTTTCATAGAGGGCTGTTCCTGGTCAAAGAGCCAGGCATGGGTGAGTTCAAGGCCACGGGCAGGCATTCCAAGCAGGTTCAGAATTTGGTGTAATTTATACTTAAGCCAAAATTTTCTTTTCATGGCTTTGTGGCAAGATGGATCCAAATTTTAATAAAAGATCAGGTTGGGTCTATCATTCCCCCCTTTTCTAATGTGTCCCTTTCAAATCTTTGATAGGGTAGGGGAAGAGCACTGAGGAAATTTTAATACCTCAGGTAACAGTATCCATATTTTTTGAACTCACACAAAACCAGTCTCCCTGATTTTACCTGACTTAATTAATTACTTAAAATGAAAGTCTATTTATTTTTGGCTCCATTGTTGTAAGAAGAGAGGCGTCACTCATTTGGGCTTCTTCTGAGCTGAGAGAGGGTGACATGAGGGGGCACAGCATGAGGGACATGAGTTGCCTTTTAGAAGTCAGTTCGGTTTGAAGTCTGGTTGTGGTAGAACAGTTTGTAAAGTCATCTGGGGATGGGTTCTTCTATGAGAGAAACAAAAACCATGAGTACTGAATAAATGTTGCAGCAGTTGAAACATGTCACTGTATAGATGTCCCCTCATCTGTCTTCAATATCCCCAGTTATCAGGACTTTCAACTTAATATTTAACTTTTAGTGTCACAGTTGTCCCACCCCATAAGATACAGTTTAATAATTTAATGTCATCTGATCTTGCAAATTCCTTTTACTAGTATGACCTCTGTGTGTAATAGAGAAACCTTTAATTCTGTTAGTCAGGGCTGGATAATCATACTAGCAAACACCAAGCCTACCTGTGTAGGTTAGGAATATCTGTAGGCATTAAACAAAAAACTTCTGTCTCTGGTAGCTCCTCTTGATAGTCTCTTTTTATTCTCATCAGGCATTCCTGTCTGAGAATCCTTCTTTGTAGCCTCCAGTCTTACTTATTTTGGGAGGCTACCATAAAGTGTATACGTTAAAATATTATTATAACTATTATTATTTAAAATGCCCAGGAATGGCTGTATTTTGGGTTTACCTGTCTTTGCTAAGAGTTTAAGATGAAGCAGTAAAACTGACTTTTGTTTCTATCTATTGTTAACAGTCAGCTGAGATTTTTATGGGAGTCATTTCTGGGGAAACTTGATTTCAGCTTCTCAGTTCTGCTAGTGCCATTTGCGCTAGGTGAGTCTAGGTCTTGCTTGACCATGTGGCTTCTCTCGGAAGCATCAGGAATATCTCCCTTCTCTGATGACTCTCTTCTTCGTAGAAAATGCACTGATTGGCTTTCTGTTCTCCAGTGGTCTCATTAATCTTCCTGATCAGAAGGTTATGTGGCTGAGAGTTGCAAAGTTCTTTAGAGAAGTCTCCTGTTCCCTGAATACAAACTGACTCAGAGGGCAAGAGCCAAAATTTTTTTATTGTCCCTTTTCATTTAAATTAAATTTTAAATCCTAATCTTAAGCATCCAGCAAATAAATTTTAACAGCCTTATATTAAGAGTACTGTGCTTTAATGTCTATAATTTAAAATTATTTATCTTTTTATTATTTGGGATTTGTATTTTTCTGTCTGTCTTGTAGGTGATGACTTATTATCTTAAATTAACCAATGTTGTGTTCTAAAAGCAACTCTTTTGTAAAACACTAACAGGGAATCTTTAGTTAACTTATATGGAAATTACAAAATAAAATTAACAAGAGTAAAAATACTTAGTTCGTGTAATAACTACCCTGAATTTTTGGCTGAGTTATAAATTATATCCCCTTTTTGAGATCCTAGTAATCTTGACAGAAAAAAAAAAACTTCTGAACATAACTTTAAATTAAATAACATCTGACCTACTGCTTTCGTAGTTATTCTCACATGTTGTAAGATGAGACACAGAGCCTTATCTCAGGTAAGGCAGGGCTCTATATAAATCTTAAGTGTTTTAGTTCTAAAGCTGATCTTTGTTTTTTAAATATCATTTTACACAGTTTACATAAATTGTTTGAGGTCACATCAACATTAGCTAACACCATATGATATCACATTTAAAACATGAATTAAAGAAAGGCTGAAAGTTTTTAAACTTTACATAGATTAGGCGCTCATTAACTTAAAAATATATTTAAATTTTTCCCCAATGTAAAAAGTAACATAGAACTTTACATATCTTATTGATAACAAGTAAATAAATCCCCAATATACATATTTTTTTACCATACAACTTCAGAACACCAGCTTGATGTAATGCTCTTTTAAAGTTTCTACCTTACAGACTTGTATACCTTGAAGATATGAGCACATTAATAGCATCACAATGACATTGATGTTTTTACATTAACCAAGTTTAGCTTTTAAAGAAATTCCAGTACAGTGCTCTAAAATAACAGTTCTTATTTAATCAGTTTTTTAATTTTTATGGTTGCTTGCTCTAGAAAAATAAAACTTAATAAACACAATGATATGGGTAAACTTTTGTTTTAAGAAATTTGTGTCGCTTCATCACATGACTGATTTTTACAATCTTATACAGACTTTAGAACAAACTTATACAGACCTTACTAAATCAATCAGATATCTAACAAAAGTACTCATGAATGAGTAATCCCATATCAAATTTACTTCACTTATTTATCAAAATATTAGAGAAATGTATTGAACAATGTAAACCATTTTTTTATTAAAGGAAAAGTCCAAGAACCAAGGCATATTAGACATTTTATAGACATTAATATTTTATTAGATTTTTGAGCAGCTAGAAAAACTTGTAAGCTTAAATTTAAAGACATTTATTGTTATTTGTTTATCCAAATTTAAAGTGAACCATTTAACTCACGTGAATTAAAGATCTTTGAATCCACTTTTTAAAATTTGTTTTTATGAGTGCTTTTTTTTTAATGATCACTCCTTATATATGTTAATTTGTATATCATATATATGATATACGAACATATGCATATATGGACATACAACACATATCAAAAGTGTGCACAAATAATAATAGTAAGGCCTTGTAGCTTTTTACAGGTGAAATCTCCATTGTAATGTTTCAAAACTCCACTGTTGGTCAAAGATAGAACTGATCAGAAAAATATTAACCTAGTTCTGTAGGATCAAAATAATGAGCTCAAAAAAAAAAAATACAGAATATAAGGAAAAAAATGAGAGTCCTAGAAAAAATGACTGGCCAGTAATTAGTAAATACCATACGATTTACCTTTTTTTTCCCACTTATACATCAGATCAGTCTCCTACTGAGCTTGCAGGCTTCTTTCATTTACATTTCAACATAAGTCCTGGCTGAGTTCTGGAAGGAGCTGGACAAAAATTCTATTCTGAGGAGACACCTCAGGCCTAAGGCACTTTAACGATAATTTTCAGGTGAGGATGTTGAAAATTATGATACAATTTTAAGATACAATTCAAAATTTTATACCTTAACATCTTGTTTTGTCAACAGATACCATACTATGATTTACTATCCTTGTCCAAATTAATGCACTGACACACTGTGACATTTTCCCAGGCTACACAATTAAAAATTGGTGAAAAAAAAGACTGAATGATTGGGAAGTTACTTGCCAACTTGGAAGTAGAATTCTTTAGTTTTCCATTTTAAGTATTTAAGTTCTCTGGCATGAATTATCTGAAATCATAAACTAAAAAATTACCTAAACCCGACTTTTAAATGCAAGATTGTGTAATGCTTCAAAAACCCATTCAGATACCATATTGTTACAATAAAACATCATCATTTAGACACACATTCAGCTAAGATCATTCCCAAGGAACAATTTATAATATCAACACATTATTGCACATGTCTTAAATGGCCAGAAACAAAGACAAAAGACAGACAGAAAGGAGCTCCAGACTATGGCTGACAGGACAGAAGCCTTTAAAACAGCAGATAAGAGAAAAATCTCCTACACCAGTGGCACGATAGATGTCCCCACAAGGGCATCAGATGTTTTCACAGAAGGGAAACCTGAAATGTAATATCAAAGGTCTCCATGGTGACTTTACTGCATTTAGTGTCTCCTTTTTCTTTTTCTCTTTTTTAAGAAAACAGAGGTGGCATAATACTTACAGTGCAGGGAAGGAAGGAGGGAATTCACTGAAGCAACAGGACTTCGGCAGCTGGTGGGAGTTCCTCAGTCCCGTCTTTTACTTACAGGATTAGCTCCTCTGGTTTGGTTAGACCCTAAGCACGCTGAATCTCTTAACATTTCAGTAGTCAGCTCTCAAAAATTCCGGGATCGGGGGGGTATCAAAATTCGTAACTTAAATTTCGGTTCCGGACCTTGAAGACAATTAATACCAATTTAATATAAGGACAGGGTTTGAGAAAAAGTAAAAGGGAGGTTTACTGCTTTGCTAACAAAGGAGAAAAACAGGAGACTCTGTCCAAAGTTGTGACTCTCTTGATCTGGAGGGACAAGGGGTTTTAAAGGAGTTTCACTTGTTAACCTGGGAGATACTCAGTTTTAGGTCCCCAGCAGGCATTGCTCTCTGCAGTGGGTGTGCTCCAGACAGCCAGCTAGGGGCTTCTCTCATCCTGCTTAACAAAGGGGGGTATAGTGCATTGCATTTCTTTAAAACACATTCCAAAGGGGTGTCAGGCTTACATGCTTTATTACCCATTTTCACGTCCAATATCCTTAAGTTTTTACCACAGAAATCACACAACAAAACGCACAAAAACAAACAAATAAAAAACATTTAGAACACAGAACAAAACACACACAAAAAAACCAGAAACTTGGCGAATAAACAGAAAACCAGAGGAGCAATGCAGCGTCTTGCTAAAGCTCCGGGGTAGGAGCTCCTGCGTACCAGTCGGCACCTCTCTACACTTTCAGAGGTATTCCCTACAGAACAGAACAGAGGAAAGAAGGATTCCTATTACTGTCCCAGACAGGAGTATATGTGAGCCTTCCCAGGCCACCTCTCTGTCATCAGAAGAGTACTCCCTTAACCGGATATCAGATGTTATAAAGGCGCCTCTTACCTATGAAGGCCTCCTCCACCAGGTGCTTGATAATAGTTTTAGTGCGATGGTTCACTGCAGTGATCCACGGACTGAAGGCTCATTCCAAGGCCTTGGAACTTGGCTCTCCAGCCCGGAGTCCTGGAGGATAGGACAGCTTCAGAATTTCCAGCAGTCTGGCTTTGTGATCTGGTCCGGTCATGTTGCTGTGGAACTCCAAAATGTTAGTCCAGGACACAAGAAAAGACCACTGACTCCAATTAAAATCAAATTAAGGCAAGCTTAATATTTCAACCAGCCGGGCTGCCTCTCCCTCTCAAAATGGCGGGAACAAGACAGCAACCCCACCTTTCCTACAGCCCAGCTTTATAGCCCAGAAAGTTACACAAAAGGGGGGTTACAGAAAACAGAACTTTGACAAACATCACACTAATTGTAGTTTACATTTTTTTTTCTGGCCCCAGCATCAGAAATTATGAGGACCATTAGAGCCTCAGAGAGGGTCGTTGTCTGGCCAGGGAAGACGAATATTTATGAGGTATAATTAAAGTTTCAGAGAGGGCTGTTATCTGGTCAGAGAGCCAGGCATGGGTGAGTTCAAAACATGGTCAGGCATTCTAAGCAGGTTCAGAATTTGCAGTAATTTATAGTAAAGCAAAAATTATCTTTTCATGGCTTTGTGGCAAGATGGCTCACAATTTTAATGAAAGATCATGTTGGGTGACCAACCCTGTCCCCTACTTGTGGAAAATCCTCTACCACCTCCAAGGTTGTGAACTCCTGAGCATTTTCCATTCCAGATATGTATTCACAGAATTTCTAACTCTTCTTCTCTAATTGTGTCTTACTTGGGGCGAAGGTAATGTCAAGCCATTGTTCTGGATGAGAGTGGGAAGAATATTGTGCAGCACATAATTGCATACACATTGGATTCACTTTCCAATTTTCCAATTGAAATACTGAATTCCTTACAATAACCCATACCCTTCTAGACGCTAACTACAAATACTAATATGATGGAGAAAAATAACCCAAACGGAATTGAAATACAAGCAGTTCAGAGGAGACATGGTGTATATTGGACTTGCCTTTTGCAAGATAATAGGTAGGTGTTTTAAATCTAGTCATTTTTTAATTGAAATAGTTTTATATGTGTATTAAAGTTAACAAATATGTGAATTCCTATCTCCCTTTTCGCTGTAACCTATTCAGCACATTAATTTTTATATGCACATATAGAATCCTACCTGATATCACACGTACATTTTTGTGAGTTGCCTGACATTGTAGATACAAATTGTGAGAAGAGATCACTCCACCTTAATGCTGTTGGAACTGAAAATTCAAGCTAATGGTGAGCTTCCTAGTTGAATAACATTATACATAAATCCATGTTCAGTAAAATGAATATTTTTGAATCTGTGGATGATATATATTTCATGGTGAAATTCGATTGGCATATATAATTCTACTTTTGAATGTCTTTGTTTGTGTGTGTGTTTGTGTGTGTGTGTGTGTGTGTGTATATATATATATATATATATATATATATATATATATATATATATATATAACAAAATAAATCTCCAGATTTTTCAAAATATGAAATATATGTGTCTTATATACACTCCCTAAATTCATTCATGTTCATGTATGTGGATTAATAATCAACTTTTCACAAGATTATTCTCAGAAATATTCATCCACCTGAAATACATATTTGTTTCCTAGTACTGAAAACTAACTTCAGTGAAAGGTGCAAACAAATCATAGTATTTCTACATTAACTGACCTAGTTTAACATCAATGCAAGTAGATTCCTATGGGACATGATGTGTATTTTGACATTAATTATTATTCAACACTGGTACATTACTATTTCTTCAGTTAATGCACATCATAGGATATATATTTCATCCACTACTTAGCAAATTTATAGGTATTTGTTTCACTTTCAATCACTTCTTGATCCAGAACACATGTATTTCCCTATGTTTCTTGACTGGTCTTTTCATGAGACTTTTTTAAAAATATATTATTTTCAATTTCCATGATCAATTTTTAAGCAAAACTCACACACCCTTCATGATAAAACATAACCCTAAGATGACCATTAGATATATAACTGGTTGGAATGATTGATTGTGTATCATTATAACATTTCTTATATATTTTCATATATCCATTCAATCCATTATTTAAAGTGGATCCAGTTATATTATTTAATCCCAGTATGGTCTATTCATGCGTTATTGCTATATTCATAGACAGAGGGTATACCTATTTGTACCCCAATACAAATTTATATGTCTTCAAAATATTGCTCCTGGAAATGGTGGAAGAAATACTCATGTCACGTGATATACATATACATTTTATCACAGAAATATTCTGGACACAAAAAGCAAAGGTCACACTTTCAATTGTACCAAAGCCTAAATGGAAAGTGAGCATGGATTACTAAAAACATCCGTGTCCAGGTTGCCTAATGCTCTCAAATGTCAATCCTATTGGTGACTACATATTTGTTTCTTCCTAAGATTATATATTCAACCTCAAGCTTGTTGAAAATGTCTAATCCTATCACTCACTTTGTACTTTGCTTGATTTGCTAATTTCTTTATTGATATCTGCTTTCCCTCATATTTTCCCCAGTTCATCATTGTGACTGACTCTTCACATGTGCTGACATTTACACTCACTCTCTAACTGAAACCCTATTGCTAAAGAACTTTTGGTCCAAATCCTATACTCACTCTTCATTCTAAACCTAACGACTACCTTCCTCATCGTACTGAATATCGCTTTTTGACTGGATGTTCTCTTCAACATTCAATCATCCAAGGTACAAGGTCCTATGCCATTGTATATTGATTTATCTGAGACAACTTTGCAGCACATAACTCAAAGCTAAGTATACCACTTAAGGGTCCAATTCCCTTCTGGGCTTCAAATCTTTCCTAATTTTCTGCTTTCATACTTATATTTCACCTATATACTCTTGTAAATATCGAAGGTTGCCAATACCATTATTCATCTCGCAAAATGATTCATAACCCAAATCAAACATGTTATTAACCCTAAACATACACTGTTCCCTCAATATAACTTACAGAAGAGTAGGGACAGAGTTGGTCTTACAATATAGGAATGTAGGTGATCTTCCACCTTCTGAGAACCTCAAAGATCCATGGAGAAATGATCCTTGGAGAAGATTTATGCAGCTATGTAGGACCTGAGAGAGCAATAGAAATCTTCCATGGCAAACAACCTGGTCAGGATGAATTGATGGGTCTAAATCAGCCTCTCTCTTCTTTTTGTAGAGAAGTTGGAAGAAACCAGGCCTGTGTGGAGAGCTGTTCCCGGGTGCCTAAGGTTGATATTCCATTCTAACTTCTGAATGTGTCAGAGGATGTTGGGGCAGCCTCCATCTCATGGGACCCTTGGAAGCAACTGTTAGGACAAAGTGGTTTTCAAGGCAGTGACCTCATTCAGTTCCTGAAGGAAGTGACCTCTCCTCACTTCCTTGGTGATGGAATTCTCTGAACTTGGGATCCAGGAAGCCAGGCACCCAGAGCCAGTCCCAGTCCTAGTCCCATTGGGCTAACTGGTTTGCTTTTCCCAAGGACAGAGTCAGTCTTTCTTGGTACCTACTGATGTGAGGATGGCCAAATGCCAGCAGAGCTCTGAAGAGGCACCTTACCTGAGAAAGCAGGTAGTGGCTCACCGCTGTCTCCTGACAACTTCACAGAGTTGGCCAAGGCGACCAGATATGAGAGAGGACAGGCCATTTTGGGGGAACATAATATGGCCCACCAGTTAGAAGACACTCTGGATAGTCACAGACCTACTTGGGGGAAGAAGGTGGCTTTGCCATTGTGGGTGTGAGTTTGTGGTTTTTTTCTTATGTTCTGAGAATAGGTAGGAAAGGCGTTTTTTTTGGTGTGGAGTGGACTGTTTCTAGTAAGTCCTTTGACATTGTGAGGGTTTCTATGTCTGTGTATCCCACTGTATCCGTGGTTGTAGACATTAGAAAAGAGAATGCATCAATGGATTTGTTTTCTCTTGTAGAAAGCTTCCCCACATTAATACTGCCCAATTGATTAATGGACTTCACTTTGCCTTATGGATGGGCAACACCTACTGTCTTCTTAAGTTACTGTTTTCTTCGTGAATTCTGGCCACTCTACAGAATACGCTCATGGTTTTGTGTTCCAGATATGTAACACCACAAGGCTCTGTGACATGGCCATGTACTGGATAGCTGAAGAGAATGAGAGCATCTCAGAAATCTCAGTTATCAGTGTGACCAGTAAAGTCTCAGTGAAGAAACCCTTCTTGGGCCATTTGCTTACTTCTGTTGCAATTACCCTGAATGTCAGGAAGGTCTTTGCCTCATGCCAACCCTTTGTGAAGCCTGAAGAAAACTGTTTTCATATGGAAATGAATGGGCTTCGCCTGTGGCTCTTTGCTTAATTGCTCTGGAATGGGATGTGTCTGAGTCAGTCTCTGGTCCTTGTGTGAGGCTGTGACTTAGATTCTCAGCACCCAATGGATCTAAAGAAAAATCCCATGTGCTTCCCAAACCAAAATGGCCAAAAGAGAAGTCATTGTGGATGAATTTTTTTGCCTTCTTGTTTTAGGTTCCTGACCTCCATCAAGTGAGAATAGGGATCCTTTGGATTAAATGAGTTTTTCAAATCCCTGCAGAGGCTAGCCCATATGTGCTTGGGTTTTCTCATGACTCCAAATCACATAAAGAATCTATACCTCACAGCCAGTAGGCCTCAATTTGGAGAAGCGGAACACTTTAACAGCAGGAATATTTGATCACTCCTGTTTCACAGGAGGAGTGTCCAGGCCACCATGATTTTAGGCAAATGAGGGGCAAGTGAGCTTATTTTGGACACTTTCTTAGGCTGTGCCCCTCATAGAAATCTCCAGCCAGAGGTTATGATGAGTGTCTATATGAAAGAAGATGAGGGCCCTGTGGGAGTGTTTCAATTTTAATTGTGGTCATTTTTGTGGTGGTTGGAAGGAATGACTGGGTCCACCTGGGCATGAACTCTGGCGTGATTCCCCATAGAGACTGAGTTCAGGAACTGAACTCAGAGAAGTATTGCCATGAATTGTGTTGGGATTTTAGAAGGCCATGCATGAGACTCACCCATGGAAACGGAGATCTAGGCCCAGGTTGTCTTTCCACAAAACAATGGGAACCTCAGCCAGGATATCACATGATTTTATTCTGAAAGATTGGCAGGTATAGTTGAGAGTCAAAACACACATGGACCTCACATTGTAGACCTCAATTTGCCTGGCTTCATGTGACCTTTTGGCAACTCTTTGAGAAGCCTTGCCTGTGAGTGTTCTCCAGAGCTTTTATTGAAATGAGCTTTCTCAACACTTAATGGTTTCTGAATTATTTGAAACCCACAGTGCTTCCAACTTAATCTTTGAAAAATGGCTAGATAAATACCATGAAATTTTTGAAATTTCCATGACCAGGTGGCACTGGAGAAACTTTGGAAGTCCTGTGGTTGATCATGTGTATACCAGAGAATGCCTTGTTTTACTGGGTTTTATGAAAATGGTGTAGAACAGAGATGCCAGTAATTTGTATCTTGCTGAGTATTGGGCCTAGAGCATTGGTTGTCAGGTGTGTGATAAAACACCATGGTGGGGCCATGTGGATCGGCCATTGGCTTCCAAATGGATTATGACTGACATAGTGCAGACACTTATATGTAAAGGCATTTTTTATATGGAGAGGTTTCAGGGCAATGTTCAGAATCAGTTTACTATGGTTATTGGGGCAAGCTATGTGGGATAGAAACCTGGTTGGTGCATTCTCCTGCAGACCCTGACCCACCACACGTGACAGAACTCCCTCCAGCACTGTATCCTAGTAGAACTCCTTGTATTTGGTGAAGCAAATACCAAATTCCCAGTGCAGCAGCAAGAAACACCACGAAAAGTGGAGGATGACCAAATGTCTTCACAGTCCACAGAAGGAGACACTTAGCCTCCAGTGGCCATAGTTTACCTACAAAGAGAGAATTCAGCACTGCTGCCTCATGGTCATTGGAATATAAGAAACCATGTCTTCCAGGTCACATAGATGCAGACCCATCTTTGATGGTCTCACTACAAAGGAAGTTAAAGCTCATGACAACAACATATATTTCAAGTGCCCAACCTCAGAGGCAGTTTCCCAAGAAGTCTTAGGCCAGCAGAGCTCCATGTTTGTGGAGTGTTTACACTGTTCTTTACTTTTGGAAACTCCTCTACCACCTCCAAGGTTGTGAACTCCCGAGCATATTCCATTCCAGATATGTATTCACAGATTTTCACACTTTTCTACTCTAATTGTGTCTTACTTGGGGCCAAGGTAATATCAAGGCATTGTTCTGAATGTGAGTGGGAAGATTTTTGTGTAGCACATATTTACATACACATTCGATTCATTTTTCAATTTTCTATTTGAAATACTGAAGCCCTGAAACTAACACATACCCTACTATACTTTGACTAATAATTCTAATATGATGGTGAAAAATAACCCAAACAGAATAGAAATACAAGCAGTTCAGAGAGGCATGGTGTATTGTTACAATTGCCTTTTGCATTATATAGTGTAGGAGTTAAAAATCTAGTCATTTTTTTTATTGAAATAGTTGTACATGTGTTTTTAAAATTAACAAATATGTGAATTCCTGTCTCCCTTTCTCTGTAGCCTATTCAGCACATGTATTTTTATATGCACATATAGAATTTTACCTGGTACCACACGTACATACTTGTGAGGTAACTGAATTGGCAGATGCAAATTGTGAGAAAGGATAACTCCTCCTAAATGCTGTTGGAACTGAAAATTCAACCTATGGGTGAGCTTCCTAGTTGAATAACATTATACATTAATCCATGTTCAGTAAAATGAATATTTTTCGATCTGTGGATTATATATATTCCATGATGAATTTCGATTGGCATATATATTGCTACTTTTTTTTCTTTTATTGGTTGCTCAAAACATTACAAATCTCTTGACATATAATATTTCAAACATTAGATTCAAGTGGCTTATGAACTCCCATTTTTAGCCCAAATAGAGATTACAGAATCACATCGGTTACGCATCCACATTTTTACATAATGCCCTATTAGTTACTGTTGTATTCTGCTACCTTTCCTATACTCTACTATCTCCCCTCCCCTTCCTTCCTATCTTCTCTTTTTCCCCCATATACTGTAATTCATTTCACTCCATGTTTATTTTCCCATTCCACTCACAACAATATGTAATTTTGTGTAACAATGAGGGTCTCCCTCCATTACCATGCAATTTCCCTTTTCTCTCACTGACCCTCCCACCTCATGTCTCTGTTTAAAGTTAATCTTTTCTTCCTGCTATTGCTCCCTGCTCTGTTCTTAGTTGCTCTCATTATATAAAAGAAGACATTTGGTATTTATTTTTTAGGGATTGGCTATCTTCACTAAGCATAATCTGCTCCAGTGCCATCCATTTTTCTGCAAATTTTATGATTTTGTCATTTGTTAGTGCTGCGTAATACTCCATAGTGTATAAATGCCATATTTTTTTATCCATTCATCTATTGAAGGGCATCTGGGTTGGATCCACAGTGTATCAATTGTGAATTGTACTGCTATGAAAATCGATGTGGTAGTATCCCTGTATTACTCTCTTTTAAGGTCTTCAGGGAATAGTCCGAGAAGGGCAATAGCTGAGTCAAATTGTGGTTCCATTCACAGCTTTCCCAGGAATCTCCATACTGCTTTCCAAATTGGCCACACCAGTTTACAGTCCCACCAGCAATGTACAAGAGTATCTTTTACCCCACATCCTTGCCAGCACTTGTTGTTGTTTGACTTCATAATGGCTGCCAATTTACTGGAGTGAGATGGTATCTTAGGGTGATTTTGATTTGAATTTCTCTGACTGCTAGAAATGGTGAGCATGTTTTTATGTACTTCTTGAATGATTGTATGTCCTCCTCTGAGAAGTGTCTGTTCAAGTCCTTGACCCATTTGTTTATTGGGTTATTTGTTATCTTATTGTCTAATTTTTTGAGTTCTTTGTTTATTCTGGATATTAGGCCTCTATCTGAAGTGTGAGGAGTAAAAATTTGTTCCCATGATGTATGCACCTTATTTACCTCTCTTATTCTTTCTCTTGCTGATAAAAAACTTTTCAGTTTAAGTAGTCCCATTTGTTGATTCTTGTTATTAACTCTTGTGCTATGGGTGTCCTATAAAGGAATTTGGAGCCCGACCCCATAATATGTAGATCAGAGCCAACTTTTTCTTATATCAGACACAGAGTCTCTGATTTGATATCTAGCACCTTGATCCACTATGAGTTAACTTTTGTGCATGGCGAGAAAAAGGAATTCAGTTTCATTTTGTTGCATATGGATTTCCATTTTTCCCAACACCATTTGTTGAAGATACTATATTTCCTCCATTGCATGCTTTTAGCTCCTTTATCAAATATAAGATAGTTGTAGCTTTTTGGATTAATCTCTGTGTCCTCCATTCTGTACCATTGGTCCACCCACCTGTTTTGGTACCAGTACCATGCTGTTTTTTTTTTAAATTAATTTTATTGTAGGTTGTTCAAAACATTTCATAGTTCTTGATATATCATATTTCACTCTTTGATTCAAGTGGGATATGAGCTCCCATTTTTACCCAATATACAGATTGCAGAATCACATCAATTGCACAACCTTTGATTTACATATTGCCATTCTGGTGACTGTTGTATTCTGCTGCCTTTCCTATCCTCTAATATCCCCCCTCCCCCTTCCCCTCCCCTCTTCTCTCTCTACCCCCTCTACTGTAATTCATTTCTCCCCCTTATATTTTTCCTCCTTTTCCCTCACTTCCTCTTGTATGTAATTTTGTATACCCCTGAGGGTCTCCTTCCATTTACATGCAATTTTCCTTCTCTCTCCCTTTCCCTCCCACCTCTCATCCCTGTTTAATGTTAATTTTCTTCTCATGCTCTTTGTCCCTACTCTGTTCTTAGTTACTCTCCTTATATCAAAGAAGACATTTGGCATTTGTTTTTAAGGGATTGGCTAGCTTCACTTAGCATAACCTGCTCTAATGCCATCCATTTCTCTCCAAATTCTATGATTTTGTCATTTCTTAATGCAGAGTAATATTCCATTGTGTATAAATGCCACATTTTTTTTATCCATTCTTCTATTGAAGGACATCTAGGTTGGTTCCACAGTCTTGCTATTGTGAATTGTGCTGCTATGAACATGGATGTAGCAGTGTCCTATAGTGTGCTCTTTTTAGGTCTTTAGGGAATAGACCGAGAAGGGGAATAGCTGGATCAAATGGTGGTTCCATTCCGAGCTTTCCAAGAAATCTCCATACTGCTTTCCAAATTGGATGCACCAATTTGCAGTCCCACGAGTAATGTACAAAAGTACACTTTTCCCGACATCCTCGCCAGCACTTGTTGTTGTTTGACTTCATAATGGCTGCCAATCTTACTGGAGTGAGATGGTATCTTAGGGTGGTTTTGATTTGCATTTCTCTGACTGCTAGAGATGGTGAGCATTTTTTCATATACTTCTTGATTGATTGTATGTCCTCCTCTGAGAAATTTCTGTTCAGGTCCTTGGCCCATTTGTTGATTGGGTTATTTGTTATCTCATTGTCTAATTTTTTTAGTTCTTTGTATATTCTGGATATTAGGGCTCTGTCTAAAGTGTGAGGAGTAAAGATTTGTTCCCAGGACGTAGGCTCCCTATTTACCTCTCTTATTGTTTCTTTTGCTGAGAAAAAATCTTTTTAGTTTGAGTAAGTCCCATTTGTTGATTCTAGTTATTAACTGTTGTGCTATGGGTGTCCTATTTAGGAATTTGGATCCCGACCCCACAGTATGTAGATCATAGCCAACATTTTCTTCTATCAGACGCCATGTCTCTGACTTGATATCAAGTTCCTTGATCCACTTTGAGTTAACTTTTGTGCATGGCGAGAGAAAGGGATTCAATTTCATTTTGTTGCATATGGATTTCCAGTTTTCCCAACACCAATTGTTGAAGATGCTAGCCTTCTTCCATTGCATGTTTTTAACCCCTTTATCGAATATAAGATAGTTGTAGTTTTGTGGATTGGTTTCTGTGTCCTCTATTCTGTACCATTGGTCCACCCGCCTGTTTTGGTACCAGTACCATGCTGTTTTTGTTTCTATTGCTCTGTAGTATAGTTTGAAGTCTGGAATAGCTATACCGTCTGATTCACACTTCCTGCTTAGCAATGTTTTTTCTATTCTGGGTCTTTTATTTTTCCATATGAATTTCATGATTGCTTTCTCTATTTCTACAAGAAATGCCATTGGGATTTTGATTGGCATTGCATTAAACCTATTGAGAACTTTTGTTAATATCGCCATTTTGATGATGTTAATTCTACCTATCCATGAACAGGGTATATTTTTCCATCTTCTAAGATCTTCTTCAATTCTCTCTTTAGGGTTCTGTAGTTTTCATTGTATAAGTCTTACACCTCTTTTGTTACGTTGATTCCCAAGTACTTTATTTTTTCTGAGGATATTGTGAATGGGGTGGTTGTCCTAATTTCCATTTTAGAGGATTTGTCGCTGATATACAGGAATGCCTTTGATTTATGCGTGTTGATTTTATATCCTGCCACTTTGCTGAATTCATTTATTAGCTCTAATAGTTTCTTTGTAGACCCTTTTGGGTCTGCTAGGAATAGAATCATGTCATCTGCAAATAGTGATAATTTGAGTTCTTCTTTTCCTATTTTTATGCCTTTAATTTCTTTTGTCTGTCTAATTGCTCTGGCCAGTGATTCGAGAACTATGTTGAACAGAAGTTGTGAGAGAGGGCATCCCTGTCTTGTTCCAGATTTTAGAGAAAATGCCTTCAGTTTTTCTCCATTCAGAATGATGCTAGGCTGAGGCTTAGCATAGATTTCTTTTACAATATTGAGGTATGTTCCTGTTATCACAGTTTTTCTAGAGTTTTGAACATAAAGGGATTCTGTACTTTGTCGAATGCTTTTTCCGCATCTATCGAGATGATCATATGGTTCTTATTTTTAAGCCTATTGATGTGGTGAATAACATTTATTGATTTCCGTATATGGAACCAACCTTGCATCCCAGGGATAAATCCTACCTGATCATGGTGCACAATTTTTTTGATATGTTTTTTTATCCGGTTCGCCAGAAGTTTATTGAGGAATTTTGCATCTAGGTTCATTAGAGATATTGGTCTGTAGTTTTCTTTCTTTGGAGTGTCTTTGTCTGGTTTAGGAATCAGGGTGATGTTGACCTCATAGAATGAATTTGGAAGTTCTCCCTCTTTTTCATTTTCCTGAAATAGCTTGAAAAGTATTGGTATTAGTTCCTCTTTAAAGGTTTTGTTAAACTCTGCTGTATACCCATCTGGTCCTGGGTTTTTCTTAGTTGGTAATCTTATGATGGTTTCTTTATTTCCTCAATTGATATTCGTCTGTTTATGTTGTCAATATCCTCCGGACTCAATCTGGGCAAATCATATGACTTTAGAAATTTATCGATGCCTTCACTCTCTTCTAATTTATTGGAGTATAAGGATTCAAAATAATTTCTGATAATCTTCTGTATTTCTGAAGTGTCTGTTGTGATATTGCCTTTTTCATCGCATATGCGAGTAATTTGAGTTCTCTCTCTTCTTCTCTTCATTAGCGTGGCTAAGGGTCTGTCAATTTTATTTATTTTTTCAAAGAACCAACTTTTAGTTTTGTCAATTTTTCAATTGTTTCTTTTGTTTCGATTTCATTAATTTTTGCTCCGATTTTAATTATTTCTTGTCTTCTACTTTTTTGCTGTTGTTTTGCTCTTCTTTTTCTAGGACTTTGAGTTGAAGTATTAGATCATTTATTTGTTGGTTTTTTCTCTTTTTATGGAATGAACTCCAAGCAATAAATTTTCCTCTTAGAACTGCTTTCAATGTGTCCCATAGATTCCGATATGTTGTGTCTGTGTTTTCATTTATCTCTAAGAATTTTTTAATTTTCTCCTTGATGTCTTCTATAACCCATTGATCAATCAGTAACCTATTTTTCATTCTCCAAGTGATGCATGATTTTTCCTTACTTCTTTTATCGTTGATTTTCAATTTCATTCCATTATGTTCAGATAAGATGCATGGTATTATCTCTACTCCTTTATATTGTCTAAGAGTTGCCCTGTGACATAATATATGATCTATTTTTGAGAAGGATCCAAGTGTTGCTGAGAAAAAAGTGTAACTGCTTGATCTTGGGTGGTATATTCTATATATGTTAATTAAGTCTAGGTTATTAATTATGTTATTGAGTTCTATAGATTCCTTATTCAACTTTTCTTTGGAAGAACTATCCAGTGGTGAGAGAGGTGTGTTGAAGTCTCCCATAATTATTGTATGGTGGTCTCTTAGACTCTTGAACTTGAGAAGAGTTTGTTTGATGAACATAGCTGCACCATTGTTTGGGGCATATATATTTATGATTGTGATGTCTTGTTGGTGTATGGTTCCCTTGAGCTGTATGTAGTGTCCCTCTTCATCCCTTTTGATTAACTTTGCCTTGAAATCTATTTTATTTGATATGAGTATGGACACTCCTGCTTGTTTCCGAAGTCCATATGAGTGATATGATTTTTCCCAACCTTTCAACTTCAGTCTATGTATGTCTTTTCCTATCAAATGCGTCTCCTGAAGGCAGCATACTGTTGGGTCTTGTTTTGTGATCCATTCTACTAGCCTGTGTCTCTTAGTTCGTGAGTTTTAGCCATTAACATTTAGGGTTATTATTGAGATATGGGTTGTTCTTCCAGCCATATTGGTTTATTTATGTTACTAAACATGGTTTGTTTTCCTCTTTGATTATTCCCCCCCCCCTTTACTGTACTCCCTCCCGCTGTTGGTTTTCATTGTTATTTTCCATTTCCTCTTCCTGCAATGTTTTGCCAAGGATGTTTTGAAGAGATGGTTTTCTAGCTGCAAATTCTTTTCACTTTTGTTTATCATGGAAGGTTTTAATTTTATCTTCCATACTGAAGCTTAATTTTGCTGGATACACAATTCTTGGTTAGAACACATTTTCTTTCAGTGTTTGAAATATGTTATTCCAGGATCTTCTAGCTTTCAGAGTCTGTGTTGAAAGATCAGCTGTTATCCTGATTGGTTTACCCCTAAATGTAATCTGCTTCCTTTCTCTTGTAGCTTTTAAAATTCTCTCCTTATTCTGTATGTTGGGCATCTTCATTATAATGTGTCTAGGTGTGGATCTCTTATGATTTTGCACATTCGGCGTCCCGTAAGCTTCTAGGATTTGGGATTCTGTCTCATTCTTCAAGTCTGGGAAGTTTTCTCGTATTATTTCATTGAATAGATTTCTCATTCCTTTTTTTTGGACCTCTATACCTTCCTGTATCCCAATGACTCTTAAGTTTGGTCTCTTTATGTTATCCCATATTTCTTGAATATTCTGCTCATGGTTTCTTAACAGCTTTGCTGAGCTGTCTATGTTCTTCTCCAGTTGAAATACTTTGTCTTCATTGTCTGATGTTCTATCTTCTAAGTGTTCTACTCTGCTGGTAGTATTCTCAATTGAGTTTTTAAGTTGGTTTATTGTTTTCTGCATTTCCAGGATTTCTGTTTGTTTGTTTTTTATAACCTCGATATCCCTGTATAATTGATCTTTTGCTTCTTGGATTTGTTTATGTAATTCATTTTTGAAGTGGTCGAAGTGGTCTTTCATTGTCTGATTATGCTGTCTAATGTCTTCCTTGAGACTCAAGATCATCTGAAGCATGTATATCCTGAATTCTTTATCTGACATTGTATCTGCTGCAGATATTACATCTTCTAAAGTTGAGTTGACCTGCATTGCTTGTGGTCCTTTCTTTCCTTGTCTTTTCATACTAATCGCGTTTCTTTCTGCTTGGTGAAACTGTTGTGTTATTGATGTTCCCCCTATATATTTATATTGCTCTTGTATAGTTGCAAAGTCTCCCTCGCAGGCTTTGGCGGTGGTTCTGCCCCTCCTCCAATTGGGGCAATGTGCCTACCACACCGGCAGGCCTCTGTGCCTGTAGTTTCGGTGGGCCTGTTCTTTCGGTGGTCACAGGTCCACCTACCTTGCAGGCGTGAGCAGCGGCTCTGCCCCTCTGCTGCCCGCTAGGCCTGTTCTGTCTGTCGTTTGCAGGTCTGTCTACCTAACAGGTGCTGGTGGCGGCTCTGCCCCTCCCCCAACCGGGGTGATGTGTCAGACGGGCCACTGGGCCTGTTTTGTCAGTGGTCACAGTATCGCCTACTTTGCAGGTGGGTGGGGCAGCTGTGCCCCTCTGCAGGTTTCGTGGCCTGACCTGCCGGTGAGTCGCAGGTCATTCATTTTTTAGTTCTAGTAGTTTTTGTAGACCTTTTTGTGTCTTCTATGTATAGAATAATGTCACCCGAAAATAGTGACAATTTACGTTCTTATTTTTCTATTTTTATGCCTTTTATTTCTTTAGTATGTCTAATTGCTCTGGCCAGTGTTTCAAGAACTATATGGAATAGAAGTGGTGAGAGAGGGCATCCCTGTCTTATTCCAGATTTTAGAAGAAATGCCTTCAATTTTTCTCCATTCATAATGATGCTAGCCTGAGGCTTAGCATAGATAGCTTTTACAATGTCGAGGTAACTTCCTGTTATCCCTAGTTTTTCTAATGTTTTGAACATAAAGGGATGCTGTACTTTGTCAAATGCTTTTTTTGCTTCTATCGAGATGATCATATGGTTCTTATCTTTAAGTCTATTGATGTGGTGAATAACATTTATTGATTTCCGTATATTGAACCATCGTTGCATCCCAGCTATGAATCCTACTTGATCATGGTGCATAATTTTTTTGATGTGCCTTTGTATTCGATTCGCCAGAATTTTATTGAGGATTTTTGCATTTAGGTTCATCAGATATATTGGAATGTAGTTTTCTTTCTTTGAGGTGTCTTTTTCTGATTTCGGAATCAGCGTGATGTTGGCCTCATAGAATGAATTTGGCAGAGCTCCCTCTTTTTCTCTATCCTGAAATAACTTGAAAAGTATTGGTATTAAATATTCTTTAAATGTTTTGTAAAACTCCGCTGTATAGCCATCCGTTCCTGGGCTTTTCTTGGTTTGTAGTTTTTTGATTGCTTCTTTTGTTTCATCCATTGACATTGGTCTGTTTAAATTGTGTGTATCCTTCTGACTCAGTCTGGGAAAATCATATGACTTAAGAAATTTATCGATGTCTTCACTATATTCTATTTTATTGGAATATAGGTTTTCCAAATAATTTCTAGTTGTCTTCTGTATTTCGGAAGCATCTGTTGTAATATTGCCTTTTTCATCCCATATGTTAGTAATTTGAGTTCTCTCTCTTCTTCTCTTCATTAGCATGGCTAAGGGTCTGTCGAACATATTTATTTTTTCGAAGAACCACCTTTTAGTTTTGTTAATTTTTTCAATAGTTTCTTTTGTTTCAATTTCGCTGATTTCTGCTCTGATTTTAATTATTTATTGCTTTCTGCTACATTTTCTGTTGTTTTGCTCTTCCTTTTCTAGGGCTTTGAGTTGAAGTGTGAGCTCATTTATTTGTTCGTTTTTCCTTTTTTTCAGGAATGACCTCCAGGCGATGAATTTCCCTCTTAAAACTGCTTTCATTGTGTCCATAGATTCCGATATGTTGCGTCTGTATTTTCATGTATCTCTAAGAATTTTTTGATTTCCTCCTTTATATCTTCTGTAACCCACTGATCATTCAGTAACATATTGTTCATTTTCCATGTGATGTAGGATTTTTCCTTCCTTTTTTTATCATTGGTTTCCAGTTTCATTCCATTATGATCAGAAAAAATTCATGGTATTATCTCCACCCCTGTATATTTACTGAGGGTTGCCCTATGACATAATATATGGTCTATTTTTGAGAAGGATCCATGTGCTGCTGAGAAAAAAGTATATCCACTTGATGATGGTTGATATATTCTATATATGTCAGTTAAGTCTAGGTTATTGATTGTGATATTGAGTTCTATAGTTTCTTTATTCACTTTTGTTTGGAGGATCTGTCCAATGGTGAGAGAGGTGTGTTGAAGTCACCCATAATTATTGTGTTGTGGTGTATTTCATTCTGGAACTTGAGGAGAATTTGTTTTTTGAACATTGCAGCACCATTATTTGGTGCAAGAATATTGATAATTTTTATGTCTTGTTGGTGAATGGTACCTTTTAACAGTATATAATGTCCTTTCTTATCAAAATTGATTAAATTAGTCTTGAAGTCGATTTTATTCGATATGAGAATGGCCACCCCTGCTTGCTTACAAGGACCGTTGCATGGTATATTTTTTCCAAAACTTGCACCTTCAGCCTGTGTATGTCTTTTCCATTCAGATGTGTCTCCTGGAGGCAACATATTGTTGGATTCGTTTTTTATCCAAGTTACCAGCCTATGTTGCGTTATTGGAGAGTTTAAGCCATTAACATTTAGAGTCACTATTGATATATGGTTTGCACTGCCGCTAATGATTGATGATTCATCTTTTTTTTTTAAATTTAGTTTGTTTCTCCATGATTAGCTTTTCCCCCACCCTCAGTCATTACTGAGGCACTTCCCACTCATGGTTTTGGTTGTTGATTTTCATTTCTTCTTCGTGTATTGTTTTGCTCAAGATGCTTTGCAATGCTGGGTTCCTGGCTACAAACTCTTTTAGCTTTTGTTAATCATGAAATATTTTTATTTCATTGTCGTACCTGCAGCTTAATTTTGCTGGATACAGAATTCTTGGTTGGCATTCATTGTCTTTCAGTGTTTGAGATACGTTGTTCCAGGATCTTCTCGCTTTCAGCGACTGTGATGAAAAATCCGTTCTCAACCTTATTGGTTTACCACTTAATGTAATCTGCCTCCTTTCTCTTAGAGCTTTTAATATTTTCTCTTTGTTTTGTATATTGGATATCTTCATAACAATGTGTCTTGGTGTTGGTCTACTGTGATTTTGTGTGCTCCGTGTCCTGTAAGCTTGTCCAATTTGTATATCCATTTACTTTGTATTTCTGGAAATATTTCTGTAATTATTTCATTCAATAGATTACTAATTTCCTTGGTTTCAATTTGTGTACCTATCCAGATGACTCATAAATTTGTTTTTTTATGTTATCCCATATCTCTTGGATGTTTTACTCATGATTTTTTACCAGCCTTTCTGTGTTGGCTAGATTCATTTCAAGATGATATATTTTGTCTTCATTATCTGACATTCTGTCTTCTACTTGCTCCACAGTGTTAGTGATGCTCTCAATTGACTTTTTAATTTGGTTTATTGTTTCCTTGATTTCTAGAATTATTGTTTGATTTTTTTATAATCTCTATCTCCTGATAAAGATGCATAACTTCTTCTTTTATCTGTTTATGTAATTCATTTTCAATGTGTTCTTTCACTGTTTGAATTTGCTGTCTCGTATCCTCTTTAAGTTTCCATTCCATCTGTCTAAGGTATTCCTTGAGTTCTTTATATGACCATTTTTCTGATGACTATAGGTCCTCCTGAATATTTTGGCTGTCCTTCATTGTTTGTACTTATTTTCTTCCTTGATTTTTGGTGCTGCTCATGTTACTTCTTGCTCTGTTTGACTGTTGAGTTACTGCTTACTCTTATAAATTTATTTGATGCTTGGGAGGAAAGATATTAGAAGGAAAGGGAAGAAGTCACTAAAGAGAATGAGAGTAGGCAGGTAGAATTCAAGGAAGGGGAAATCAGAAAATTGAAAAGAAATGATAAGACAAAAGAAAAAATAGAAAAGAAAGAAAGAAAAAAAATTTAAAAATAATAATCATTTAAAAGATGTAAATTAAAGTTTAAAATAATAATAATAATAATAATAATAAAATAAAAATATTTAAAAAATGAAAACATATTAAAAAGTTAAAGTACAACAACAAAAAATGAATTTACATAAAGAATCTAAACCCCACACTCAGTAGGCCTCAAGTTGGAGAAGCAGAGCAGTATTAACGGCAGGCCTATTTTTTCACTTCTGTTTCACAGGAAGGGAGTCCAGGCCACCCTGATGTTAGGCAAATGAGGGGCAAGGGAGCTTATTTTGGACACAGACGTGGGCTGTGTACCTCATGGAAACCTCCAGCCGGAGGTTATGATGAGTGTCTACATGGAAAAAGATGAGTGCCATGTTGGGGTGTTTTGGTTTTAACTGTGAACATTTGTATGGCGGTAGGAAAAGATGACTGGGTACAGCTGGGCTTGAACTCTTGTGTGATTCAACATAGAGACTGATATTTGGAATTGATCTCAGAGAAGTATCGCCATGAATTGTGTTGGGCTTTTAGAAGGCCATGCATGAGAGTCGCCCTTGGAAAGTGAGATCTAGGCCCAAGTTGGCTTTCCACAGAGCAAAGGGAATCTCAGCCAGGATATCACATGATTTTATTCTGAAAGACTTGGCAGCCATAGTTGAGAGTCAAAGACACATGGACCTCACATTGTAGACCTCAATGGGCCTGGCTTCATGTGACCTTTTGGCCACCCTTTGGGAAGCCTTGCCTCTGAGAGTTCTCCAGAGCTTTCATTGAAATGAGCTTACTCAACATTTAATGGTTAATGAATGAATTGAAACCCACAGTGCCTACAACTTCTTCGTTGAATAATGGCTAGATGAATACCATGAAATTTTTAAAATTCCCAATACTAGGTGTCACAGGAGAACCTTTGGATGTCCTCTAGCTGATCATGAGAATACAAGAAATTGCCTGTATTGACTGGGTTTCATGAAAATGGTGCATAACAGAGATGCAAGTAAGTTGGAGCCTGCTGAGTAGTGTTCCTAGAGCCGTGGTGGGCAGGTGTGTGATAAAATATCTCTGGTGTGGCCATGTTTATCTGCCATTGGTGTCCAAATAGCTTGTGACTGACATTTTGCAGCCAGTAGACCCTTATATGTAAAAGCATCTTGTTATATGGAGAGGTTTCAGGGCAATGTTCAGAATCAGGTTGCTATGGTCAATGGGGCAAGCTATGTGGGATAGAAGCCTGGTTGGTGCATTCTCCAACAGAACCCGACCCACCACAACTGACAGAACTCTCTACAGCACTGTGTCCCAGTTGAACTCTTTTTATTTCATGAAGCAAATACCACACTCCTAGTGCAACAGCAAGAAACACCACGAAGAGTGGAGAATGACCAAATGGCTTCACAGTCTACATGAGGAGACACTTGCCCTCAGTGGCCACAGTTTACCTACAAAGAGAAAATTCAGCACTGCTGCCTCATGTTCATTGGAAAATAAGAAACCATGTCATCCATGTCACATAGATGCAGACCCAGCTTTGATGGTATCACTACAAAGGAAGCTAATGCTCCTGACAACAAAATATATTTCAAGTGCTCAACCTCAGAGGTAGTTTCTCCAGATGTTAGGCCAGCAGAGCTTCATGTTTGTGGAGTGTTTACCCTGTCCCTTACTTTTGGAAACTCCTCTACCACCTCCAAATTTGTGAACTCCTGAGCATTTTCTATAACAGGTATGTATTCACAGATTTTCTAACTCTTCTCCTCTAATTGTTTCTTACATGGGGCGAAGGTAATGCCAAGGCATTGTTATAAATGAGAGTTTGAAGATTTTTGTGTAACACATATTTGCATAAACATTGAATACATTTTCCAATTTTTCATTCGAAATACTAAATCCCTAACACTAACAAATTCCCTTCTAGACTTTTACTTCTAATCTTAATATGATGGAGAAAAATAACCCAAACAAAATGGAAATACAAGAGGTTCACAGGAGGCATGGTGTATAGTTGGACTTGCCTTTCCTATGATAAATGGTAGGTGTTATAAATCTAGCAAATTTTAATTGAAATAGTTCTCTATGTGTTTTAAAAGTTAACAAATATGTGAATTACTGTCTCCGTTTCTCTGTAGTCTATTCAGCACATGTATTTTTGTATGCACATATTGAATTCTACCTGGTATCACACGTACATTTTGTGAGGTGGCTGACTTGGCAGATACAAATTGTAAGAAAAGATCACTCCTAATAAACGCTGTTGGAACTGAAAATTCAACATATGGGTCAGCTTTCTAGTTGAACAACATAAATTGATGTTCAGGAAAATGAATATTTTTGGATCTGTGGATGATATATATTTCATGGTGAATTTCAATTGGCATACATAATGCTACTTTTTAATGTCTGTGTGTGCGTGTATATATATATATATATATATATATATATATATATATATATATATATATATATATATATGTATGTATTCACTCTCCAGATTTTTCAAAATATGAAATGTATTTGTCTTATTATACACTCCCTAAATTCATTCATATTTATGTATGTGGATTTATAATCAACATTTCACAAGTTTATTCTCAGAAATATTCATCCACCTGAAATACATATTGGTTTCCTAGTACTGAAAACTAACTTCAGGGGATCATATGATGGCAGCGAAAGGAGTGCATCAACCCCATGTACAGAATCACTGTGCAAGAGAATGACGAATTTCCAGCAAAATTTGGGTGCTCCAAATCCTAGTGGAAGTATTTCCATCTCTCGAGGATCAGCTACGGGGCTCAAACGTGAGTGATTCGTCCGCATGGAGCGTCATGCTGCTTATTCAGCAAATCGTCCTGTGGCTAGAGTCTGTGGCGCATGCTGGGAAACAATGAGATAGCAACACAAATATTCAGTGGTGCGGATTCTGTGGGCTCCTGCCAGCTGTACAATCACTGTGCTCATTGCTGAATTCTAGGTTTGAGACCGGGGAAGGACGCGGTCCAATTCGGTTTTCCACACCAGTCAGACCACAGAGTAAGCCAGGGGCCACCATCTTGGAGAGCTGACGTCACCATTCCTGTTTTCAACTGATAGCAGCTCATTCAGCTAAAGAACAGGTAATCTCAGGCTGCCATTCGCCTGTGTCTCGCAGACAAATTACTCAGGCCTGCTCCTATCAGAACATACGCCAAGCCCAGAGCGGCCGAATTCTGGCTCCTGGAACTGATCAGGCCCACGGCTAAAGAACCCACGGAAACTCCTTCTCGGTCTAGGTCTTGCTGAATACTGTGGAGGTAAATACCTACCGAGCCTTCATAGGCAGTGGCAACAGGATTGAGACGGGGCTTGTGAGGGCTGTTCAGGACTCACCCATTGCTTTGGTCATCTGGCAAAGGGAACTAAATGCTGCCATTCGCATGGGATAAAACATGTTAGAGATCTGATGTCATCACAAATTGGCGGAGGAGATAACTTCATCGATACCAGCGGTGACAGAAACAGTTGGTCTCCTGGTAAAAAAAGTGAGTCACAAACACCCGAGTCTCTCTCACTTTGTCTTCAAGCCAGAGGGGCAGAGCAGAGCCGCCGCCCACGCCCGGCACAGGAGCAGCAACCTGCAGGCGTGGTAGTCATGTCATCCCAATTGGAGTAGTGACAGAGCAGAGCCGCCGCCCGTGCCCGGGACAGGCCCATCGACCAGCAGTTGTGGTAGTCACGTCACCCCAATTGGAGTAGGGGCAGAGCAGAGCCACCGCCAATGCCCAGAACAGGCCCAATGACCCGCCAGTGTGGTAGACACGGCACCCCTATTGGAGTAGTGGCAAAGCAGAGCCTTCTCCCGCGCCCAGTACAAGCCCAGCAGCCCACCAGCATGGTTGTTAGGTCACCCCAATAGGAATAGGGGCAGAGCAGAGATACTGCCCATGCCCAGAACAGGCCCAGCGAGCCGCCGGCGAGGTAGTCACATCACCCCAATTTGAGTAGGGGCAGAGCAGAGCCTTCTCCCGTGCCCGAAACTGCCCCAGTCACCTGCCGGCATGCTAGTCACGACACCCCAATTGGAGTAGGGGCAGAGCAGAGCGACCAACCTCACCCACAACGTAGGCAGCCTGCAACCGAACAGCGAAACAGGCCCAGCGGCTTGCCGGCACCGCAGACACATCACCCCATTTGGAGTAGGGGCAGAGCAGATACACCGCCCGTGCCCACAAAATAGACAGACCTGCGACCGACCAGCGAACAGGCCCAGCGTCCTGCCGGCATGGTAGATACGTCATCCCAATTGGAGTAAGGGCAGAGTAGAGCTGCCGCCCGCGCCTGCAAGGTAGGCAGACCTGCAATGGATCAGCAGAACAGGCCGAGGGGTCCGCGGGCGTTGTAGACACGTCATACCAAATGGAGGAGGGGCAGAGATGAGCCACCGCCCACGCCCGCATTGTAGACAGACCTGCAACCAACCAGCAGAACAGGCCCAGCAGCCCGTCAGCATGGTAGATAGATCACCCCAATTGGAGGAGCAGCACAGCAGCCCCCGGCTCCTGCAAGGGAGACTTTTCAACTACACAAGAGCAATATAAATATATAGGGGGAAAATTTCAAAAACACAACAGTTTCAACAAGCAGAGAGAAACGCGAGCAGTATGAAAAGACAAGGAAAGAAAGGACCACAAGCAATGCAGGTCAACACAACTTTAGAAGAGGTAATAGCTGCATCAGATGGAATGTCAGATAACGAATTCAGGATACTCAGGCTTTAGATGATTTGGAGTCTCAAGGAAGACATTAGACAACAAAATCAGACAATTAAAGATCACTTCAACAATGAATTACATAAACAAATCCAAGAAGCAAAAGATCAACTATATAGGGAGATAGAGGTTGTAAAAACAAACAAACAGAAATCCTAGAATTGCAGGAAGGAATAAACCAACTTAAAAACTCAATTGAGAATACTACCAACAGAGTAGAACACTTAGAACATAGAACATCAGACAATGAAGACAAAGTATTTCAACTTGAAAAGAACATAGACAGCTCAGCAAGACTGTTAAGAAACCACGAGCAGAACATCAAAGAAATATGGGATAACATAAAGAGGCCAAACTTAAGAGTCATTGGGATACAGGAAGGTATAAAGGTCAAAACCAAAGGAATGAGCAACCTATTCAATGAAATAATATGAGAAAACTTCCCAGACTTGATAAATAAAACAGAGTCCCAAGTCCTAGAAGCCTACAGAACGTCGAATGTGCGAAATCATAAGAGAGCCACAACTAGACAAATTATAATGAAGATGCCCAACAAACAGAAAAAGGAGAGAATTTTAAAAGCTACAAGAGAAAGGAAGCAGATTACATTTAGGGGTAAACCAATCAGGATAACAGCTGATCTATCAAAACAGACTCTGAAAGCTAGAAGATCCAGGAATAACATATTTCAAACACTGAAAGAAAATGGGTTCCAACCAAGAATTGTGTATCCAGCGAAATTAAGCTTCAGTATGGAAGATGAAATTAAAACCTTCCACGATAAACAAAAGTGAAAAGAATTTGCAGCAAGAAAACCATCTCTTCAAAACATCCTAGGCAAAACATTGCAGGAGGAGGAAATGGAAAATAACAATGAAAACCAACAGTGAGAGGTAGGACATTAAAGGGGGCAAAATAATCAAAGAGGAAAACAAACTATGATTAGTAACATAAATAAACAAATATGGCTGGAAGAACAACCCATATCTCAATAATAACCCTAAATGTTAATCGCTTAAACTCACCAATGAAGACACACTGGCTAGTAGAATTGAACAAAAAACAAGACCCAACAATATGCTGCCTACAGGAGATGCATTTGATAGGAAAATGCATACATAGACTGACGGTGAAAGTTTGGGAAAAATCATATCACTCATATGGACTTCAGAAACAAGCAGGAGAGTCCATACTCTTATCAAATAAAATAGATTTTGAGCCAAAGTTAATCAAAAGGGATAAAGAGAGACACTACATAATGCTCAAGGGAACCATACACCAACAAGAGATAGCAATCATTAATATATATGCCCCAAACAATGGTGCAGCTATGTTCATCAAACAAACTCTTCTCAAGTTCAAGAATCTAATACACCACAATACAGTAATCATGGGAGACATGAACACACCTTTCTCACCACTGGACAGATCTTCCAAACAAAAGTTGAATAAGGAAACTATAGAACTCAATAACACAATTAATAACCTAGTCTTATTTGAGATATGTAGAATATAACACCCAACATCAAACAGTTACCTTTTTTCTCAGCAGCACATGTATCCTTCTAAAAAATGATCATATATTATGTCACAGGGCAACTCTTAGACAATATAAAGGAGTACAGATATTACCATGCATATTATCTGATCATAATGGAATGAAACTAAAAATCAATGATAAAAGAAGGAAGGAAAAATAATGCATCACTTGGAGAATGAACAATAGGTTACTGAGTGATCAATGGGTTATAGAAGACATCAAGGAGGAAATTTAAAAATTCTTAGAGATGAATGAAAATGCAGACACAACATATCGGAATCTATGGGACACATAGAAAGCAGTTCTAAAAGGAAAATTCATTGCTTGGAGTTCATTCCTTAAAAAAAGAAACAACCAACAAATAAATGATCTCATACTTCATCTCAAAATCCTAGAAAAAGAAGACCAAAGCAATAGCAAAAGAAGTAGAAGGCAAGAAATAATTAAAATCAAAGCTGAAATTAATGAAATTGAAACAAAAGAAACAATTGAAAAAACTTGACAAAAGTAGAAGTTGGTTCTTTGAAAAAATAAATAAAATTGACAGACCCTTAGCCATGCTATCAAAGAGAAGAAGAGAGAACTCAAATTACTAGCATAAGGGATTAAAAAAGAAAATATCACAACAGATATTTCCGAAATACAGAAGATAATCAGAAATTATTTTGAATCCTTATACTCCAATCAAATAGAAGACGGTGAAGGCATCGATAAATTTCTTAAGTCATATGATCTGTCCATATTGAGTCAGGAGGATATAGACAACATAAACAGACCAATATCAATTGAGGAAATAGAAGAAACCATCAAACCACTACCAACTTAGAAAAGCCCAGGACCGTATGTGTATACAGCAGAGTTTAACAAAACCTTTAAAGAGGAAGGAATACCAATATTTTTCAAGGTGTTTCAGGAAATTGAAAAAGAGGGAGATCTTCCAAATTCATTCTACGAGGCCAAGATCACCCTGATTCTTACACCAGACAAAGACACTTCAAAGAATGAAAACTACAGACCAATATCTCTAATGAACCTACATGAAAAAATCCTCAATAAAATTCTGGCAAATTGGATACAAAAACATATCAAAAAAATTGTGAATTCTGGTCAAGTAGGATTCATCCGTGTGATGCAAGGCTGGTTCAATATACAGAAATCAAAAAAATGTTATTCACCACATCAATAGACTTAAAAATAAGAACCATATGATCATCTCGGTAGATGCAAAAAAAGCATTCAATAAAGTACAGCATTCTGTTATGTTCAACACTCTAGAAAAACTAGTGATAAGAGGAACATACCTTAATATTGTAAAAGCAATCAATGCTAAGCCTCAGGCTAGCATCATTCTGAATGGAGAAAAATTGAAGGCATTCTCTCAAAAATCTGGACTAAGACAGGGATGCCCTCTCTCACCACTTCTGTTCAACATTGTTCTCGAAACACTAGCCAGAGCATTTAGACAGATGAAAGAAATAAAAGGCATAAAAATTGGAAAAGAAGAACTTAAATTATCACTATTGCAGATCACATGATTCTATATCTAGCAGTCCCAAAAGGGTCTACAAAGAAACTAATGGAGCTACTAAATGAATTCAGCAAAGGGGCAGGATATAAAATCAACATGCATAAATCAAAGGCATTTCTGCATATCAGCGACAAATCCTCTGAAATGGAAAAGAGGACAACCACTCCATAAACAATATCCTAAAAAAAAAATAATAATTAGGAATCAACCTAACAAGAGATGTGAAAGTCTTATACAATGAAAACTACAGAACCCTAAAGAGAGAAATAGAAGAAGATCTTAGAAGATGTAAAAATATATCCTGTTCATGGATAGGCAGAACTAACATCATCAAAATGGTGATATTACCAAAAGTCCTCAATAGGTTTAATGCAATGCCAATCAAAATCCAAACGGAATTTCTTCTAGAAATAGAGAAAGCAATCATGAAATTCATATGGAAAATTAAATGCACAGAATAAGAAAAAGAATACTAAGCAGGAAGTGTGAATCAGGCGGCATAGCGATACCAGACTTCAAACTATACTACAGAAAAATAGTAACAAAAATAGCATGGTACTGGTACCAAAACAGGCGGGTGGACCAATGGTTCAGAATAGAGGACACAGAAACCAAGCCAGGAAACTACAACTATCTTATATTTGATGGAGGGGCTAAAAGCATGCAATGAAGGAAAATAGCATCTGCAAAAAATGCTGCTATGAAAACTTGGAATCCATATGTAACAAAATGAAACTGAATCCCTTTCTCTCGCCATGCACAAAAGTTAACTCAAAATGGATCAAGGAGCTTGATATCAAATCAGAGACATGGCGTCTGATAGAAGAAAAAGTTGGCTACGATCTACATACTGTGGGGTCGGGCTCCAAATTCCTCAATAGGACACCCGTAGCACAAGAGTTAATAACTAGAATCAACAAATGGGACTTACTCAAACTAAAAAGTTTTTTCTCAGCAAAAGGAACAATAAGAGAGGTAAATAGGGAGCCTAAATCCTGAAAACAAATCTTTACTCCTCACACTTCAGATAGAGCCCTAATATTCAGAGTATACAAAGAACTCAAAAAAATAGACAATAAGATAACAAATAACCCAATAAACAAATGGGCCAAGAACCAGAACAGACACTTCTCATAGAAGGACATACAATCAAAAAACAAGTACATGAAAAAATGCTCACCATCCCCAGCAGTCAGAGAAATGCAAATCAAAACCACCCTACGATACCATCTCATTCCAGTAAGATTGGCAGCCATTATGAAGTCAAACAACAACAAGTGCTGGTGAGGATGTGGAGAAACAGGTACACTTGTACATTATTGGAGGCACTGCTAATTGGTGCAGCCAATTTGTAAAGCATTATGGAGATTTCTTGGAAAGCTGGGAATGGAACTACCATTTGACCCAGCTATTTCTCTTCTCAGTCTATTCCCTAAAGACCTTAAAAGAGCATGCTACAGGGACACTGCTACATTGATGTTCATAGCAGCACAATTCACAATAGCAAGACTGTGGAACCAACATAGATGCTGTTCAATAGAAGAATGGATAAAAAAATGTGGCATTTATACACAATGGAGTATTACTCTGCTTTAAAAAATGACAAAATCATAGAATTTGCAGGAAAATAGATGGCATTAGAGCAGATTATGCAAAGTGAAGCTAGCCAATCCCTAAAAAACAAATGCCAAATGCCTTCTTTGATAAAAGGAGAGTAACTATGAACAGAGTAGGGATGAAGAGCATGAGAAGAAGATTAATATTAAATAGGGATGAGAGGTGGGAGAGAAAGGGAGAGAGAAGGGAAATTGCATGGAAATGGAAGGAGACCCTCAGGGTTATACAAAATTACATAAAAGAGGATGTGAGGGGAAAGGGAAAAATAATACAAAAGGGAGAAATTTATTACAGTAGAGGGGGTTGAGAGAGAAGAGGGTAAGAGAGGGGAGGGGAGGAGGGATAGTAGAGGATAGCAAAGGCAGCAGAATACAATAGACACTAGTATGGCAATGTGTAAATCAATTGATGTGTAACTGATGTGATTCTGCAATCTGTATATGGGGTAAAAATGGGAGTTCATAACCCACTTGAATCAAAGTGTGAAATCTGATATATCAAGAAATATATAATGTTTACAACAACCATAAAAAAATTAAAAAAAAAAGTAAACTAACTTCGGTGAATGAGGCACACAAATCCTTATATTTCTACAGTAACTGACCAAGTTTAACATCAATGCAAGTAGATTCCAATGGGACATGATGTGTATTTTTACGTCAATTTTTATTCAAAACTGGTACATTACAATTTCATCAGTTTATGCACATCATAGGATATATATTTCATAAACAATTTAGCAAATTTATAGGCATTTGTTTCACTTTCAATCACTTCCTGCTTCAAAACACATGTATTCCTCCATATTTCTTGACTGGTCTTCGCATGAGAATTCTTTCCGAACACATTATTTTCGATTTCCATAATCACTTTTGAAGCAAACTTCACACACTCTTCATGATAAACCAAAACACTAATATTACCATCAGATGTATAACTGGTTGGAATGAATGAATATATATCAATATAAGATTTATTGTATATTTTCTGATATCAATTCAATCCATTATTTAAAGTTGGAACCAGTTATATTATTTATTCACAGTATGGTGTATTCATGCTTAATCTCTATATTCATGGACACAGGGTACACCTCTTTGTACCCCCAATACAAATTTTACGTCTTCAGTATATTGCTCCCAGAAATGGTGGTAGAAATACTCATGTCACCTGATCTACATATAGATTTTATCACAGTAATATTCTGGACAAAAAATGTAAAGGTCACACTTATGATTGTACCAAAGACTAAATGGAAAGAGATCATGGATTACTAAAAACATCCATGTCCAGGTTGCCTAATGCTCTCAAATGTCAATCCTATTGGTTACTATATATTTGTTTCTTCCTAAGATTATGTATTCAAACTCAACACTGGTGAAAATGTCTACTCCTATCACTCACTTAATACTTTGCCTGATTTCATAATGTCTCTATTGATATCTGCTTTTCTACATATTTTCCCAATTTCATCATAGTGACTGACTCTTCATATGTGCTGACATTTACATTCACTCTCTATCCGAAACCCTATAGCTAAAGAATTTTTAGTCCCAATCCTACACTCACTCTTCTTCCTAAACCTACCGACTATCTTCCTAATCCTACCAACTATTCCTTTGGATTGGATGTTCTCTTCTACATTCAAACATCCAAGGTACAAGGTCCTATGCCATTGTATATCAAATTGTCTGAGACATCTTTGCGGAATATAATTCAAAACTAAGTATCCCAATTAAGGGCCCAATGCCCTTCTGGGCTTCAAATCATACCTAGATTTCTGTTTTCATACTTATATTTCACCTCGATATTCTTGTAAATATTGCAGGTTCCCAATACCATTATTTATCGCACAGAATGATTGCTAACCCAAATCGAACCCGTTATTAACCCTAAACATACACTGTTCCCTCAATCTCATTTTACAGAAGATCAGGGACAGAGTAGTTCTTACAATACAGGAAAGTAGGGGACATTCCACCTGCTGAGAACCTCAAAGGTCCATTTAGAAATGATACCTGGAGAAGATGTAGGCAGCTATGAAGGACCTGAGAGAGCAAAAGTCATCTTCCATGGCAAACAACCTGGTCTGGATGAAGGGATGGGTCTGAATCAGCCTCTCTCTTTTTATTGTAGAGAAGATGGACCAAACCAGGCCTGTGTGGAGAGCTGCTGCTGGGTGCCTATGGTTGACATACCATTCTACCTTGTGAAAGTGTCACAGGAAGTAGGGGCAGCATCCATCTCATGGGACACTTGGAAGCAACTGTTAGGACAAAGTGGTTGCCAAGGCAGTGACCTCATTCAGTTCCAAAGAAAGTGACATACCTCATTTCCTTGGTGATGGAACTCTCTGAACTTTGTATCCAAGAATCCAGGAACCCCGAGGCAGCCCCAGTCCCAGTGGACTCACTTGTTTGGATTTACCAAGGACAGAGTCAGTCTTTCTTCGTACCTACTGATGTGAGGATGGCCAAATGCCAGGAGAGCTCTGAAGAGGGACCTTTCCAAAAGAAGCAGGTAGTGGCTCACCCCTTTTTCTTGACAACTTCACAGAGTTGGCCAAGGAAACCAGATCTGAGAGAGGTCAGGCCATGTTCTGAGAATAGGTAGGAAAGTTGGTTTGTTTGGTTTGGAGTGGATTTTTTTTAGTAAGTCGTTTGACCAGGCGAGTGTTTCTATGTCTGTGTATCCCACTGTGTCCGTTGTTGTAGACATTAAAAAAGAGAATGCATTAATGGATGCGTCCAGTCTAGTATAAATCTTCCCATAATTCATCCTGCCCAATTTATGAATGGACTGCAGCTTGTCTTATCGAGAGGCAACACCTTCTATCTTCCTAAGTTCCTATCTTCCTAAGTTCCTATTTTGGATTCTTTGGGTCAAAAGAGTTCCTCAAAGCCCTGCAGAGGTGCTTGGGGTTTCGCATGACTCCAAATCACAAAGAATCTATACCTGAAAATTAGTAGGCCTCAAATTGGAGAAACAGAGCATTATTAATGACAGGCTTATTTGATCACTCCTGGTTGACAGGAAGGGTGTCCAGGTCACCCTGACTTTAGGCAAATGAGGGGCAAGTGAGCTTATTTTGGACACTTTCTTGGACTTCGCCCCTCATGAAAATTTTCAGCCAGACATTATGATGAATGACAATATGTAAGAAGATGAGGGCCATGTGGGACTGTTTTCGTTTTCATTTTGGTCATTTGTGTGGCGGTTGGAAGAAATGACTGGGTCCACCTGGGCTTGAACTCTGGTGTGATTCCCCTTAGAGACTGAGTTGTGGAACTGACCTTAGAGAAGTATTGCATTGAATTTAATTGGGATTTTAGGAGGCCACGCATAAGAGTCACCCTTGGAACTGAGATCTAGGCCCAGGGTTGCTTTTCACAGATTTTTCAATTCCTGAAAGAAGTGACCTCACCTCACTTCCTTGGTGATGAAACTCTCTGATCTTGGGATCCAGGAATTCAGGCAAAAAAGCCAGGGCCAGTTCCAGTCCGAGTGGTCTCATTTGTTTGGATTTACCAAGGACAGAGTCAGTCTTTCTTGGTAGCTACTCATGTGAGAATGGCCAAATGGCAGGAAATCTCTGAAGAGGGGCCTTTCCTGAGAAAGCAGGTAGTGGCTCACAGCTGGTTCCTGACAATTAAATAGAGTTGGCCATGGAGTCCAAATCTGAGACAGGAGTGGCCATTTTGGGGGAACATAGTATGGCCCATAAGTCAGAGGACACTCCAGATAGTCAAAGACCTACTTGGCAGAAGGAGGTGCCTTTGTAGGTTTGGTTGTGGGTTTGTGGTTTTGTCTCATGTTCTGAGAATAGGCAGGGAAGGCAGTTTGTTTGGTTTGGAGTGAACTGTTTCTAGTAAGTCGTTTGGCAAGGCGAGTGTTTCTATGTCTGTATATCCCACTGTTATCTATGGTTGTAGACATTAGAAAAGATATTGGATCAATGGATATGTCCTGTTTAGTAGAAAGCTTCCCAGAATTCATCCTCCACAATTTATGAATGGACTGCGGCTTGCCTTATCAATTGGCTACACCTGCTATCTTACTAAGTTCCACTTTTCTTCCTGAATTCTGGCCACTCTCCAGAATAGGCTCATGGTCTTTTGTGCAAGATATATACCACCTCCAAGCTCTGTGACATGGCCATGTACTGGATAGCTGAAGAGAATGGCGAGCATCACAGAAAACTCAGAAATCACTGTGACCATTAAAGTCTCAGTGGAGAAACCCTGCTTTGGGCCTTTCGGTTACCTATTGTTCTGTTGCCCTAAATATCAGGAAGGTCTTTGCCTTAGGCCACCCCTTTGTGAAGCCTGAAGAAAACAGTTTTCAAATGGAAATGAATGGGCATCACCTGTGGCTCTTTGCTTAATTGCTTTGAAAAAGATGTGTCTCATTCAGACCATTGGCCCTGTGTGAGGCTGTTGCTTAGTTTCCCATCACCTGATGCATCTAAAGAAAGATTCCATGTGTACATCCAAAACCAAAGTGGCAAAAAGAGCAGTCATTGTGGATGAAGTCTCTCGTCTTCCTCTGTAAGGTTCGTGACCTCCATCAAGTGAGAATAGGGATCCTTTGTGTCAAATGAGTTCCTCAAAGCCCTGCAGATTCTATCCCATAGGTGCTTGGGTTTCATCATGACTCCAGTTCACATAAAGTATCTAAAACCCACAGTCAGTAGTCCTCAAATTGGAGAAGTGGAGCATTATTAATGGCAGGCCTATGTAATCACATCTTGTTCACAGGATGGGTGTACAGGCCACCCTGAGTTTAGTCAAATTAAGGGGCAAGGGAGCTTATTTTTGACACTGGCTTGGGCGGAGCCCCTTATGGAAACCTCCAGCCAGAAGTTATGATGAGTGCCTATATGGAAGAAGATATGGGTCATGTGGGAGTGTTTTGGTTTTAATTGTTGTCATTTGGGTGGCGGTTGGAAGTGACGACTGGGTCCACCTGGGCTTGAATTCTGGTGTGATTCCCCTTAGATACTGAGTTGTGGTACTGACCTCAGAGAAGTATTGCCATGAATTGAGTTGGGATTTTAGGAGGCCACGCATGGGATTTGCCCTTGGAAACTGAGATCTAGGCCCAGGTTGGCTTTGCACAGACCACTGGGAATTTCAGCCAGGGTATCACATAATTTTATTCTGAAAGACTTGGCAGCCGTAGTTGAGAGTCAAAACACACATGGACCTCACATTGTAGACCTCAATGCGCCTAGCATCATGTGATCATTGGCCACTCTTTAGGAAGCCATGCTTATGAGAGTTCTCCAGAGCTTTCATTGAAATGAGCATCCTCACCATTTAATGGTTTCTGAATGAAGTGAAACCCACAGTGCCTTCAACTTCATCCTTGAAAAATGGCTAGATAAATACCGTGAATTTTTTTTTAAATTTCCATGACCAGGTGGCACTGGAGAACCTTTGGATATCCTGTTGCTGACTATGAGTATACCAGACAGTGCCTGATGGACTGGGTTTCCAGAAAATGGTGTAGAGCAGAGATGCCAGTAATTTGGAGCCTGCTGAGAGGTGGGCATAGAGCTGCAGTCGGCAGGTGTGTGATAAATCATCTGTGGTGGGGCCATGTGGATCTTCCATTGGCTTCCAAATTGCTTGTGACTGACATGGTGCAGCTAGCAGACCCTTATATGTAAAGGCGTATTTTTATTTGGAGAGGTTTTAGGGCAATGTTAAGAATCACGTTGCTATGGTCAAGAGGCAAGCTATTTGGGATAGAACCTTGGTGGGTGCATTCTCCTGCAGACCCTGACCCTCCACACGTGAGAAACTCCCTCCAACACTTTGTCCCAGGTGGACTCCTTGTATTTTGTGAAGCAAATACCAAACTACCAGTGCAGCAGCAAGAAACACCACAAAATGTGGAGGATGACCAAATGGCTTCACAGTCCACAGTCCACGGGGAGACACTTAGCCCCCAGTGACCACAGTTTACCTACAAAGATTGAATTCAGCACTGCTGACTCATGTTCATTGGAACATAAGAAACCATGTCCTCCATGTCACATAGATGCAGACCCAGCTTTGATGCTCTCATTACAAAGGAATCTAAAGCTCCTGACAACAACATATATTTCAAGTGCCCAACCTCAGAGTCAGTTTCTGAAGAAGTCTTTAGGCCAGCAGAGCTCCATATTTGTGGAGTGTTTACCCTGTCCCTTACTTTAGTAAACTACTCTACCACGTCCAAGGTTGTGAACTTTTGAGCATATTAAATTCCAGCTATGTATTCCCAGATTTTCTAACTCTTCTCCTCTAATGATGTATTACTTGGGGCGAGGGTAATGTCAAGGCATTTTTCTGGATGAGAGTGAAATATTTCTCCATGTGTTTTTTTTTTTTCAATTATTTTATTTCATATTATTTTATTTTTTTAATTGGGTGTTCAAAACATTACAAAGCTCTTGACATATTATATTTCATACATTAGATTCAAGTGGGTTATGAACTCCCATTTTTATCCCAAATACGGATTGCAGAGTCATATGTGTTACACATCTGCATTTTTATAATGCCCTATTAGTAACTGTTGTATTCTGCTACATTTTCTATCCTCTACTATCCCCGCTCCCCTCCCATCTTCTCTCTCTACCCCATCTACTGTAATACATTTATATCTTTGTTTATTTTCCCATTCCCCTCACAACCTCTTATATGTAATTTTGTGTAACAATGAGGGTCTCCCTCCATTACCATGCAATTTCCTTTATCTCTCTCTTTCCGACCCCCACCTCATGTCTCTGTTTAATGTTGATCTTTTCTTCCTGCTCTTCCTCCGTGCTCTATTGTTAGTTGCTCTCATTATATCAAAGAAGACATTTTTGTTTGTTTGTTAGGGTTTGGCTAGCTTCACTAAGCATAATCTGCTCTAGTGCCATCCATTTCCCTGCAAATTCAATGATTTTGTCATTTTTTTAATGCTGCATAATACTCAATGGTGTATAAATGCCACATTTTTTTATCCATTCATCTACTGAAGGGCATCTGGGTTGGTTCCACAGTCTAGCAATTTTGAATTGTGCTTCTATGAACATCGATGTGGCAGTATCCCTGTAATATGTTCTTTTAAGGTCTTCAGGGAATAGTCTGAGAAGGGCAATAGCTGTGTCAAATGGTGGTTCCATTCCCAGCTTTCCCAGGATTCTCCATACTGCTTTTCAAATTTGCCACAACAGTTTGCAGTCCCACCAGCAATGTACAAGAGTACCCTATTCTCCACATCCTCGCCAGCACTTGTTGTTTGACTTCATAATGGCTGCCAATCTTACTAGTGTAGGATGGTAACTTAGGGTGGTTTTAATTTGCATTTCTCTGACTGCTAGAGATGGTGAGGATTTTTTTAATTTACTTACTGATTGATTGTATGCCCTCCTCTGAGTAGTGTCGGTTCAGGTCCATGGCCCATTTTTTGATTGGGTTATTTATCATCTTATTGTCTAATTTTTGAGTTCTTGGTATACTCTGGATATTAGGGCTCAATCTGAAGTGTGAGGAGTAAAAATTTGTTCCCATGATTTAGGCTCCCTATTTACCTCTCTCATTTTTTATCCTGCTGAGAAAAAACTTTTCAGTTTAAGTAAGTCCCATTTGATGATTCTTGTTATTAACTCTTCTGCTATGGGTATCCTGTTAAGGAATTTGGAGCCCGACCCCACATTATGTGGATCGGAGCCAACTTTTTCTTCTATCAGATGCAGAGTCTCTTATTTGATATCTAGCTCCTTGATCCACTTTGAGTTAACTTTTGTGCATGGCAAGAGGAGGGGATTCGGTTTCATTTTGTTGCATATGGATTTCCATTTTTTACAACACCATTTGTTGAAGATGCTATATTTCCTCCACTGCATGCTTTTAGCTCCTTTATCAAATATAGCATAGTTGTAGCTTTGTGAATTAGTCTTTGTGTCCTCTATTCTGTACCATTGGTCAACCCGCCTGTTTTGGTACCAGTGCCATGCTGTTTTTGCTACTATTGCTCTGTAGTATAGTTTTAAGTCCGGTATCGCTATACCGCCTGATTCACACTTCCTGCTAGAATTGCTTTTGCTATTCTGGGTCTTATATTTTTCCATATGAATTCCATGATTGCTTTGTCTATTTCTACAAGAAATGCCATTGGGATTTTGATTGGCATTGCAATAAACCTATTGAAAACTTTTGGTAATTTCGCCATTTTGATGATGTTAGTTCTGCCTATCCAGGAACAGGGTATATTTTTCCATCTTCTAAGATCTTCTTCTACTTCTCTTTTTAGGGTTCTGTAGTTTTCATTGTATGAGTCGTTCACCTTTTTTGTTTGGTTGATTTTCAAGTATTTAATTTTTTTTGAGGATATTGTGAATGGAGTGTTTTTCCTCATTACTGTTTCAGGAGTTTTGTCGCTGATATACAGAAATGCCTTTGATTTATGCGTTTTGATTGTATATCCTGCCACTTTGCTGAATTCATTTATTAGTTCTAGTAGTATTTTTGTAGACCCTTTTGGGTCTTCTATGTATAGAATCATGTCACCAGGAAATAGTGATAATTTTCGTTCTTATTTTCCTATTTTTATGCCTTTGATTTCTTTCATCTGTCTAATTGCTCTGGTCAGTGTTTCGAGAACTATATTGAATAGAAGTGGTGACAGAGGGCATCCCTGTCTTGTTCCAGATTTTAGAGGGAATGCCTTCAATTTTTCTCAATTCATAATGATGCTAGCCTGAGACTTAGCATAGATAGCTTTTACAATGTCGAGGTTAGTTCCGGTTATCCCTGTTTTTCTAATGTTTTGAACATAAAGGGATGCTGTACTTTGTCGAATGCTTTTTCTGCATCTATCGAGATGATCATATGGTTCTTATCTTTAAGTCTATTGATGTGATGAATAACATTTATTGATTTTCGTATATTGAACCATCGTTGCATTACAGGGATGAATCCTACTTGATCCTGGTGAAAAATTTTTTTGATGTGCCTTTGTATTCGATTAGGAAGATTTTTATTGAGGATTTTTGCATCTAGGTAAATCAGATATATTGGTCTGTAGTTCTCTTTCTTTGAGGTGTCTTTTTCTGGTTTTGGAATTAGGGTGATGTTGGCCTCATAAAATGAATTTGGCAGAGCTCCCTCTTTTTCTATTTCCTGAAATAACTTGAAAAGTATTGGTATTTATTCTTCTTTAAAGGTTTTGTAAAACTCCGCTGTATAGCCATCCGTTCCTGGGCTTTTCTTGGTTGGTAGTCTTTTGATTGCTTCTTCTATTTCATCCATTGATATTGGTTGGTTTAAATTGTGTATATCCTCCTGACTCAGTTTGGGCAAATCATATGACTTAAGAAATTTATCGATGTCTTCACTATTTTCTATTTTATTGGAATAATGGTTTTCAAAATAATTTCTAATTGTCTTCTGTATTTCTGTAGCATCTGTTGTGATGTTGCCTTTTTCATCCCATATGTTAGTAATTTGAGTTCTTTCTCTTCTTTTCGTCTTTAGCATGGCTAAGGGTCTGTTGATCTTATTTATTTTTTCGAAGAACCAACTTTTAGTTTTGTTAATTTTTTCAATAGTTTCTTTTGTTTCATTTCGTTGATTTCCACTCTGATTTTAATAATTTCTTGCCTTCTGCTAAATTTGCTGTTGTTTTGCTCTTCCTTTTCTAGGGCTTTGAGATGAAGTGTGAGCTCACTTATTTGTTGGTTTTTCCTTTTTTTCAGGAATGACCTCCAGGCGATTAATTTCCCTCTTAAAACTGCTTTCATTGTGTCCCATAGATTCCGATATGTTGTGTCTGTAATTACATTTATCTCTAAGAATTTTTTGATTTCCTCCTTTATGTCTTCTGTAACCCATTGATCATTCAGTAACATATTGTTCATTTTCCATGTGATGTAGGATTTTTCCTTCCTTCTTTTATCATTGATTTCCAGTTTCATTCCATTATGATCAGATATAATGCATGGTATTATCTCCACACCTTTATATTTCCTGAGGGTTGCCATATGGCATCATATATGGTCTATTTTTGCGAAGGATCCATGTGCTGCTGAGAAAAAAGTATATCCACTTGATGATGGTTGACATATTCTATATATGTCAGTTACATGTAGGTTATTGTTTGTGATATTGAGTTCTATACTTTCTTTATTCAACTTTTGTTTGTAGGATCTGTCCAATGGTGATAGATGTGTGTTGAAGTCACCCATAATTATTGTGTTGAGGTCTATTTCATTCTGGAGCTTGAGGAGAATTTGTTTCATGAACATCGTAGCACCATTATTTAGTGCATAAATAGTGATAATTGTTATGTCTTGTTGGTGAATGGTTCCTTTCAACAGTATATAATGTCCTTCCTTATCCCTTTTGATTAACTTAGTCTTGAAGTCGATTTTATTTGATATGAGGATGTCCACCCCTGCTTGCTTATGAGGATAAGTGTGCATGGTGTATTTTTTCGCAACCTTTCACCTTCAGCCTGTGTGTCTTTGCATTTCAGATGTGTCTCCTGGAGGCAACATATTGTTGGATTTGTTTATATAATCCAAGTTACCAGCCTATGTCGCTTTATTGGAGAGTTGAAGCCATTTACATTCAGAGTTACTATTGATGTATGGTTTGTACTGCCAGCCATGTTTGATTATTTATCTTTTTTTTAATTTAGTTTGTTTCTCCATGATAAGCTTTCACCCTGCCTCTGTCATTATTAAGGTACTTCCCACTGATGGTTTTGGTTGTTGTTTTTCATTTCTTTCTTGTGTAGTGTTTTGCTCATGACGCTTTGCAATGCTTGTTTTCTGGCTTCAAATTTTTTTAGCTTTTGTTTATCATGAAAGATTCTTATTTCATTGTCGTACCTGACGGTTAATTATGCTGGATACATAATTCTTGGTTGGCATCCATTGTCTTTCAGTGTTTGAAATACGTTTTTCCAGGGTCTTCTCGCTTTCAGCGTCTGTGATCAAATATCCGTTGTTAACCTTATTGGTTTACCACTGAATGTATTCTGCCTCCATTCTCTTGTAGATTTATTATTTTCTCTTTGTTCTGTATATTGGATATCTTCATAACAATGTGTCTTGGCATTGGTCTACTGTGATTTTGTGTGCTCTTGTCCTGTATGCATCTACAATTTGTATATCCATTTCCTTTTTTATTTCTGGAAAGTTTTCTGTAATTATTTCATTCAGCAGTTTTCTCATTCCCTTGGTTTGAGTCTCTGTACCTTCCTCTATCCTGATGACTCGTAAGTGTGTTTTTTTTTTATGTTATCCCAAATCTCTTGGATGTTTTTCTTGTGATTTTTTTGCCAGCCTTTCTGAGTTGGCTGGACTCGTTTCAAGATGATATATTTTGTCTTCATTATCTGAAGTTCTGGCTTCTACTTGCTCCACTCTGTTAGTGATACTCTCAATGGAGTTCTTAATTTGGTTTATCATTTCCTTCATTTCTAGAATTGTTGTTTGATATTTTTATAATCTCTATCCACTGATAAAGATGCTTAACTTTTTCTTTTATATGTTTATATAATTCATTTTCAATGTTTTCTTTTACTGTTTGGATTTTCTGACTCTTATCCTCTTTAAGTTTTCATTCCATCTGTCTAAGGTATTCCTTGAGTTCTTTATATGACCACTTTTCTGATGACTCTAGGTCCTCCTGAATATTTAGGGTGTCCTTCGTTGTTTGTACTCCTTTTCTTCCTTGCTTGTTTATGCTGCTCATGTTACTTCTTGTTCTGTTTGACTGCTGAGTTACTGTTTACTCTTATAAATTTATTTGATGCTTGGGAGGAAAGATTTTAGAAGGGAAGGGAAAAAGTCACTAAAGAGAATGAGAGTAGGCAGGTAGAATGCAAGGAATGGGAAATAAGAAAATTGAAAATTAATGAAATACAATAGAAAAAATAGAAAATAAAGAAAGAAAATGATTTTTAAAAAAATGATATTGATAATATAAAATTAAAATTTTAAAAAATAATCATAACAAAAATGGGGAGGGTAGGGGGGATAGTAGAGGATAGGAAAGGCAGCAGAATACAACAGTTACTAGTATTGTATTATGTAAAAATGTGGATGTGTAACCAATGTGATTCTGCAATCTCTACTTGGGGTAAAAAAGGGAGTTCATAATTCACTTGAAGCTAATGTATGCTAATGTATGAAATATGATATGTCAAGAGCTTTGTAGGGTTTTGAACAACCAATAAAAAAATAAAATAAAATAAAATTATTTTGCCATTAAAAAAAAAAGAAAATAATTTTGAAGTTTATCTATGATCCAGGGGCAAGTTAAATGAAACAGTTTCCAGTTGTTAAGTCACCAAAAAATTTATTATTTCATGTGTTATTTATTTGCTTTGTAGTATGTTTAAATTTTATTTTTGGAAAGTTTTTAACCTTTTTAAATTTGTTTATTTGTTGTGGGGGAAACAATTGTATATAGGTTAAGTATTGTTTATCAAAAATGCTTAGAACAAGAAGCATTTCAGATTTTGGATTTTTTTGGAATTTTGGAATATTTATACACACATAATCTTGGGGATAAGACTCAAGTGTAAATATGAAATTCATTTATATTTCATACATGCCGTAGACCCATAGCCTGGAGGAAATTTCATACAACATTTTTAGTATACCTGCATTTTGACTGTAACCTGTCAAATGAAGCCAAGTAGGAAACTTTTCACTTGTCACATTCCAGTACTAAAACACATTAGATTTGGCATTTTGGATTTGAGATTTGGGGATTAGGGGTGCCCAGTTTCCAGAGAGCAAATTCTATTTTTCTACTAAAGTAAACTCATTTATCATAGAAAGTTGTCCTAAGTTAATTATCTTTGTATCCACATAATTCCTAAAACTTATTGTGGTGCCTATATTTCTCCTTAAAATCATATTTCAAACATTTAATCTTGCTTCATTGAATAAAAACAAATCATATTTTCATCTCATTTTTAGATTCTTTAATTAATTAACACAATTGCTGTCTTATTAAAGGTTCTTTCACTTAAAATACATAATTTACATTGATATTAATAATAGATGTTCTGGAACTATCAATAAAATTTTTATACAATAGCTTTTGCTCCCTGTATTTTCAAACACCACTTAACTTGTGTGTTTGTGTTGCAAACAACTTAGACCTGATTTTGTATTTTTACTTCAAATGACATTTTCTACACACTTTCATTTATTTTTTATAATTTATTTTTTTACTAGTTTTTTTAGTTGTTGATGGTTCCTTATTTAATTAATTAATTTATATGCAGTGCTGAGAATCCAACCAGTGCCTCACACATGCTAGACAAGTGCTCTACCACTGAGCCACAACTCTAGCCCACTCCAGTTTATTCTTAAAATTAACATTTTTTTTAGTTTATGCATAGGTATTTTTTTATTGGCTCTACACAGCACTGGCATACTATCATATTTCTTTATTTAATTGGTTCTTTTTATGCATAACATTAAGATTATACATAACATTAAGATTCATTTTGGCATAATTATAAAAGCATGAAATATAATTTGCTCTAATTCAGTCCCCAGTACTTCCTCTTTTTCTCCTTTCCTCCCTCTTTCTGTTCCCTTTCCTCCACTCTACTGATCTTTCCGCTATTTACTTTTAGTTTGGGGGGATTGTGCAGGTGTGTGTTGTGTGTACACATGATGGTGAGATCCAATATGTTTTTTTCCCTTTCATTTGCTGTTTTATGGTAGTACCGTGTGATTATTTTTATAGTGTTTAAGATTTTTTATGAGGAATTTGGAAAATAAAAGCAATAAATTTGTGTTCTCAGATGGTCATCATGAACCGGAAAAAAAAAATAAATAAATAAATAAAATAAAAAATAAAAAATAAAAAATTTTAAAACATTTTTAAAAAGTTAAAGAACAGCAACAAAAAAATGAAAATATAAGAAAACAAAAAAAACAAAACAAAAACAAAAAAAAACAAATTAAAATAATAATAATAAGAATAAATGCAGTCATAGATTGCAATAAACTTCTTTTCCAGTAGGTAGAGCTGTGCTCACTGGGCCAAGCTTCTCCTTTCAATAAGTGGGAACCAATCACTGTGCAGCAGCTCTTCCTCCCAGACTGGGTGGGTGTCCAATCCTGAGTGCCTAGGGCCTTCTTTTGTGTTTCCTCAAGCCAGGCCCCACTCACCTGTGACACTCACCACAATACTGGCTACATGCCAGGTCTGCTGCTCCTAGGAGCCCTCTTTTCATGAACGCCTGGGCACACCCTCCCTGTTTGTCTCCCTCAGACCCTAAGTTTGTAGAGCTTAGGCCTGAGAACCCCCAGCGAATTTGCTTGCACTCCAGAAGCCATGCCCCCGGAAGCTGGAGCAAGAGACTTCAGTTTTCAGCACTGGTGGGAGCGGTGGCCTGGAGGTCTGCACCACGAGTCCCGTGCCACTCCTAATTCCCTCGGTCTGGCTATCGTGCTCAAGGGAGAGCTGGAAGGGGCTCTTAAGATTTCCCCACAAGTTCGCAAATTTACATGAATTTGTTTCACTTTCAATCACTTCCTGCTTCAGGACACATGTATTCTTCCATGTTTCTTGACAGGTCTTTTCATGAGACTTCTTTCAAGACACATTACTTTCAATTTTCATAATCAATTTTGAAGCAAAACTCACATAACTTTATGATAAATTATAACTCTGATATTACCATTAGATGTATAACTGGTTGGAATTAATGATTGCATACCAATATAGGATTTCTTATATATTTTCAGATAAAAATTCAATCCATTATTTAAAGTGGAAAGAGTTATATTATTTATTCACAGTATGGTCTATTCATGCATTATCTCTATATTCATAGACGCAGTGTACACTTCTTTATACCCCCAATACTAATTTATATGTCTTCAAAATATTGCTCCCTGAAATGGTGGAAGAAATACTCATGTCACCTGATCTACTTATACATTTAATCACAGAAATATTCGGAACACAAAATGCAAAGGTCACAGTTATGTTTGTACCAAAGCCTAAATGGAAAGTAAACACGGATTACTAAAAACATCCAGGTCCAGGTTGCCAAATGCTCTCAAATATCAATCCTATTGGTGACTACATATTTTTTCTTCTTAAGATTATATATTCAAACTCAACCCTACTGAAAATGTCTAATCCTATCCCTCACTTTATACATTGCCTGATTTCATTATGGCTCTATTTCTATCTGTTTCCTACATATTTTCCCCAGTTCATCATTGTGACTGACTCTTCACATGTGCTGACATTTACATTCACACTCTAATCGATAACCTATTGCTAATAAACTTTTGTTCCTAATCCTATACTCATTCTTTTTGTAAACCTACCGACTATCTTCCTAATCCAACCACTATCCTTTTTTGACTGGATATTCTCTTCTACATTCAATCAAGCAAGGTACAAGGTCTTATGCCATTGTATATTGATCTATCTGAGACCTCTGTGCAGAATGTAATTTTATTCTAAGTATCACAATCAAGGGTCCATTGCCCTTCTGGGCTTCAAATGTTACCTAGATTTCTGGTTTCACACTTATATTTCACATATATATTCTGGTAAATATCGCAGTTTCAAATACCATTATTCATTCTGCAGGATGATTCCTAAACCAAATCCAACATGTTATTGACCCTAAACATACACTGTTCCCTCAATCTAACTTTACAGAAGAGCAGGGACAGAGTTGGTCTTACAATACAGGAATGTAGGGGATCTTCCACCTGCTGAGAACCTCAAAGGTCCATTCAGACATGATCCCTGGAAAAGAGGTAGGCAGCTATGAAGGACCTGAGAGAGCATAAGTCATCTTCCATGGCAAACAACCTTGTCAGGATGAAGGGGTGTGTCTGAATCAGCCACTTTCTTCTTAATGTAGAGAAGATGGACCAAACAAGGTCTGTGTGGAGATCTGTTCCCGTATGTCAATGGTTGATATACCATTCTTACTTGTGACAGTTTCACAGGAAGTAGGGGCAGCCTCCATCTCATGGGACCCTTGGAAGCAACTATTAGGACAAAGTGTTTGCCAAGGCATTGACCTCATTCAGTTCCTGAAGGAAGTGACCTACCTTACTTCTTTGGTGATGGAACTCTCTGAACTTGGGATCCAGGAAGCCAGGCATCCAGAGACAGTCCCAGTCCCAGTCCCAGTGGGCTCACTTGTTTAGTTTTACCAATGACAGATTCTGTCTTTCTTGGTACCTACTGATGTGAGGATGGCCAAATGTCAGAAGAGCTCTGAAGACGGGCCTTTCCTTAGTAAGTAGGTAGTGACTCACCGCTGGCTCCTAACAACTTCACAGGGTTGGCCAAGGAGACCAGATCTGACACAGTACAGGACATTTCGGGTGAACATAGTAGGGCCCGGCAGTCAGAGGACACTCTGGATATTCACAGACTTACTTGGGGGAAGGAGGTGCTTTGTATTTGTGGGTGTGAGTTTGTGATTTTGTCTCATTTTCTTAGAATAGGTAGGAAAGCTGGTATGTCTGGTTTGCAGTGGACTGTTTCTAGATAGTCGTTTGACAAGGCAAGTGTTTCTATGTCTGTGTATAATACTGTGTCCGTGATTGTAGACATTAGAAAAGAGAATGCATCAATGAATATGTCCTGTCTAGTAGAAAGCTTCCCAGCATTCATCCTGCCCAATTTATGACTGCACTGCAGGTTGCCTTATCGATGGGCAACACCTACTATCTTCCTAAGTTTCAGATTTCTTCCTGAATTCTGACCAATCTGCAGAATAGTGTCATGGTTTTGTGTCCAAGATAGGTACCACCCCAAGCTCTGTCACATGGTCATGTACTGAATAGCTGAAAGTAATGGCGAGCTTCTTAGAAAACTCAGATATCAGTGTGACCAGGTAAGTCTCAGTGGAGAAAACATGCTTTGTGCCTTTTGCTTACCTATTTTTCTGTGTCACTGAATGACAGGAAGGTCTTTGCCTCAGGCCACCCCTTTGTGAAGCATGAAAAAACCAGTTTTCATATGGAAATGATTGGGCATCACCTGTGGCTCTTTGCTTAATTGCTTTGAATGGGATTTGTCTGAATCAGCCTCTTGGCCCTGTGTGAGGCTGTGGCTTATATTCTCAGCACCTGATGGATATAAAGAAAGATCCCATGTGTGCATCCAAAACTAAAATGGCAAAATTCAGTCATTGTGGATGATGTCTCTCTCCTTCCTCTATTAGGTTGCAGACAATCATCAAGTGAGTATAGGGATCCTTTGGGTCAAATGAGTTTTTCAAAGCCATGCAGAGGTGCTTTGGTTTTCTCATGATTCCACTTCACATAAAGAATCAAAACCCCACAGTCAGTAGGCCTCAAATTGGAGAAGCAGAGCAGTTGTAATGGCAGGCCTATTTGATCACTCCTGGTTCACAGGAATGGTGTCCAGGCCACCCTGACTTTAGGCAAATGAGGCCCAAGGGAGCTTATTTTGGACACTCTCTTGCGCTGCACCCCTCATGGAAATCTCCAGCCAGAGGTTATAATGAGGGTCTATGTGGAAGAAGATGAGGGCCATGTGGGAATGTTTTGGTTTTAATTTTGGTCATTTGTGTGGCAGTTGGAAGGGATGACTGGGTCCACCTCGGCTTGTACTCTGGTGTAATACTCCTTAGAGACTGAGTTGTAGAACTGACCTCAGAGAAGTATTGCCATGAATTGTGTGGGGATGTTAGGAGGCCACGCATGAGAGTCTCCCTTGGAAATTGAGATCTAGGCCAAGGGTGGCTTTCCACAGAACACTGAGAATCTCAGCCAGGATATCACATGATTTTATTCTGAAAAGCTTGGCAGCCATAGTTGAGAGTCAAAACACACATGGACCTCACATTGTAGACCTCAATGGTCCTGGCTTCATGTGACCTTTTGGCCACTATTTGGGATGCCTTGCCTGTGATTGTTCTCCAGAGCTTTCATTGAAATGAGCTTCCTTAACATTTAATGGTTCCTGAATGAATTGAAACCCACAGTGACTACAACTTCTTCCTTGAATAATGGCTAGATACATACCATGAAATTTTTGAAATTTCCATGACCAGGTGGCACTGGAAAACCTTTGGATGTCCTGATGCTGATCATGAGTATACCAGACAGTGCCTTGATTGACAGGGTTTCATGAAAATGGTGTAGAACAGAGATGCCAGTTAGATGGTGCCTGCTGATTAGTGGGCCTAGAGCAGTGGTGGACAGATGTGTGACAAAACATCTGTGGTGGGGCCACGTGGATCTGCCATTAACTTTCAAATGGCTTGTGACTGATATGGTTTCAGCCAACAGACCCAATAGGTAAAGGCATCTTGTTATAAGGAGAGGTTTCAGGGAAATGTTCAGAATCAGATTGCTATGTTCAAGGGGGAAAGCTATGTGGGATAGAAGCCTGGTTATTGCATTCTCCTGCAAACCCTCACCCACCACACGTGACAGAACTCCCTACAGCAATGTGTCCCAATTGACCTCCTTTATTTCGTGAAGCAAATACCAAACTCCCCGTGCAGGAGCAAGAAACAACACTAAAAGTGGAGGATGAACAAATGCCTTCCCAGTTAACACAGGGAGAAACTTTGCCCCAGTGTCCACAGTTTAGATACAAAAAAAGAATTCAGCACTGCTGCCACATGTTCAATGAAAAATAAGAAACCATGTCTTACAGGTCACATATATGCAGAACCAGCTTTGATGGTCTCTCTACAAAAGAACTAAATCTCCTGAAAACAACATATATTTCAAGTGCCCAACCTCAGAAGCAGTTTCTCAAGAATTTTTTAGGCCAGCAGAGCTCCATGTTTGAGGAGTGTTTACCTTTTGCCTTACTTTTTTGAACTCTGCTACCACCTCCAAGGTTGTGAACTCCTGAGCAAATTCCATTCCAGATATGTATTCACAGATTTTCTAACTCTTCTCCTCTAACTGTGTCTTACTTTGGTAAAAGATAATGTCAAGGCATTGTTCTGGATGAGAGTGGGAAGATTTTTGGGTAGCACATATTTGCATAGACATTGGATTCATTTTTCAATTTCCCTTTAAAACACTGAATCTCTGACCCTAACCAATTCCCAACTAGACTCTGACTACTAATCCTAATATGATGGAGAAAGATAACCAAAAACAGAAAAGAAGTACAAGCAGTTCAGAGGAGGCAAGGTGTATACTTGGACTTGCCTTTTGAATAATATAGGGTAGAAGTTATAAATCTTGCAAATTTTTTTTGAAATAGTTCTCCATGTGTTTTTAAAGTTAACAAATATGTGAATTCCTTTCTCCCTTTCTCTGTAGCCTATTAAGCACATGTATTTTTATATGCACATATAGATTTCTACCTGGTACCACATGTACATTCTTGTGAGGAGGTTGACTTGGCAGATACAAATTGTGAGAAGAGATCACTCCTCGTAAATGCTATTGGAACTGAAATTTCAAACTATGGGTGAACTTTCTAGTTGAACAACATTATATATAAATCCATGTTCTGTATAATGAATATTTTTGGATCTGTGGATGATATATATTTCATGATGAATTTTGATTGGCATATATATTGCTAGTTTTTAATGTCTCTCTCTCTCTCTCTCTCTCTCTCTCTCTCTCTATATATATATATATATATATATATATATATATATATATATATATATACTCTCCAGATTTTTCAAAATATGTAATATATGTGACTTATTATACACTCCCTAAATTCATTCATATTCATTTATGTGGATTAATAATCAACTTTTCACAAGATTATTTTCCAAACTATTCATCCACCTGAAATTCATATTTGTTTCCTAGTACTGACAACTAACTTCAGTGAATGGTGTATACAAATCCTAATATTGCTACAGTAACTGACCCAGTTTAACATCAATGCAAGTAGATTCCTATGGGACATGATATGTATTTTGACGTTCATATTTATTCAACAGTGGGACATTATTATTTCTTCAGTATATGCACATCATAGTATATATATTTCATTCAAAAGTTCAAAAATATATAGGAATTTGTTTCACTTTCAATCACTTTCTGTTTCTGAACACATGTATTCCTCCATGTTTCTTTACTGGTCTTTTCATGAGACTTCTTTCCAAACACATTATTTTCGATTTCCATAATCAATTTTGAAGCAAAACTCACACACTCTTCATGAAAATCCTAATACTAATATTATCATTGATGTATAACTGTTTGTAATGAATGTCTGTATATCAATATTTGATTTCCTGTATATTTTCAGATATCAATTCAATCCATTATTTATAGTGGAATGAGTATAGGTTTTATTCAGAGTATGTTCTATTCATGCATTATCTGTATATTCATAGAAACAGGGTACACCTCTTTGTACCCCCAATACTAATTTATACGTCTTCAAAATATTGCTCCCAGAAATGGTGGAAGATATACTCATGTCACCTGATCTACATATATATTTTATCACAGTAATATTATGGACACAAAATGCAAAGGTCACACTTATGATTGTACCAAAGCCTAAATGGAAAGTGAGCATGGATTAGTAATAACATCCATGTCCAGGTTGCCTAATGCTCTCAAATGTCAATCCAATTGGTGACTACATATTTGTTTCTTGCTAAGATTATATATTCAACCTCAAACCTGTTGAAAATGTCTAATCCTATAACTCACATTATACTTTGCCTGATTTCCTTTTGTCTCAATTGATATTTACTTTCCTACATATTTTCCCCAGTTCATCATTGTGAATGACTCTTCACATGTACTGACATTTACATTCACTCTCTACCCGGAACCCTATTGCTAAAAAACTTTTGGTCCAAATCCTATACTCACTCTTCTTTCTAAACCTACTGACTATCTTCCTAATCCTACCGACTATCCCTTTTTGACTGCATGTTCTCTTCGACATTCAATCATCCAAGGTAAAGGTCCTATGCCATTGTATATCGATTAATCAGAGACATCTGTGCAGAACATAATTCAAAGCTAAGTATCCTACCCAAGGGCCCAATACACTTCTGGGCTTCAAAACTTACATAGATTTGGGTTTTCAAACTTATATTTCACCTATATATTCTTTTAAATATCCCAGGTTCCCAATAACATTTTTCATCCCGCAGAATGATTCCTAACCGAAATCGAACCTGTTATTAACCCCAACCATACGCTGTTCCCTCAATCTAACTTTACAGAGGAGCAGGGATAGAGTTGGTCTTACAATACAGGAATGTAGGGGATCTTCCACCTGCTGAGAACCTCAACGGTCAATGCAGAAATGATCCTTGGAGAAGTTGTAGGCAGCTATGTAGTCCCAAAGAGAGCAAAAGTCTTCTGACATTGTAAAGAACCTGGACAGGATGAAAAGATGTGTCTGAATCAGCCTCTCTCTTCTTAATGTAGAGAAGATGGACCAAAGCAGGCCTGTATGGAGAGAAGTTCCCCGGTGCATATGGTTGATATACCATTCTAACTTGTGACAGTGTCACAGAAAGTAGGAACAGCCTCCATCTCAAGGGACCCTTGGCAGCAACTGTTAGGACAAAGTGGTTGCCAAGGCAGTGACCTCATTCATTTCATGAAGAAAGTGACTTCACCTAACTTACTTGGTGATGGAACACTCTGAACTTGGGATCCAGGAAGCCAGGCATCCAGAGCCAGTCCCAGTAACAGTCCTAGTGGGATCACATGTTTGGTTTTACCAAGGGCAGAGAGAGTCTTTTTTGGTACCTACTGATGTGAGAATGGCCAAATGCCAGGACAGCTCTGAAGAGGGTCCTTTCCTAAGAAAGCAGGTAGTTGGTCATCGCTGGCTCCTGACAACTTCACAGATTTGGCCACGGAGACCAAATCTGAGACAGGGCAGGCCAGTTCGGGGTAACAATATGGTCCACAGTCAGAGGACACTCCGGATAGTAACAGACATATTGGGGGATGGAAGTGCCTTTGTGGGTGTTGGTGTGAGTTTGTGGTTTTGTCTCATGATCTGAGAATAGGTAGGAAAGGCGGTTTGTTTGGTTTGGAGTGGACTGTTTCTAAAAAAGTCGTTTGACAAGGTGAGTGTTTCTATATCTGTGTATCTCACTGTGTCCGTGGTTGTAGACATGAGAAAAGAGAATGCATCAATGGATATGTCCTGTCTAGAAGAAAGTTTTCCATCATTCATCCTACCCAATTTATGACTGGACTGCAGGTTGCTTTATGGATGGGCAACCCCTACTATCTTCCTAAGTTCCTGTTTTCTTCCTAAATTTTGGCCACTACCCAGAATAGGCTCATGGTTTTGTGTCCAAGATATGTAACACCTCCAAGCTCTGTGACATGGCCATGTACTGGATAGCTGAATGGAATGGCGAGCATCTCAGGAAACTCAGATATCAGTGTGACTAGGAAAGTCTCAGTGGAGAAACACTGTTTTGGGCCTTCTGCTTACCTATTTTTCTGTTGCCCTGAATGTCAGGAAGGTCCTTACCTCAGGCCACTCCTTTTTGAAGTCTGAAGTAAACAGTTTTTAAATGCAAATGAATGGGCATCACCTGTGGTGCTTTGCTTAATGGCTTTCGAAAGGGATGTGTCTGAATCAGCTGCTTGGCTCTGGGTCAGGCTATGGATTAGATTCTCAGCACCTGATGGATATAAAGAAAGTTCCCATGTGTGTATTGAAAGCGAAAATGGTAAAAATATCAGTCATTGTGATTGAAGTTTCTTGCCTTCCTCTGTTAGGTTCCTAACCTCCATCAAGTGAGAATAGGATCCTCTGGGACAAATGAGTTCTTTGAAATCCTGCAGAAGTGCTTGGGTTCTCCCATGATGCCAAATCACATAAAGAATCTATACCTGACAGTCAGTAGGCCTCAAATTGGAAAAGCAGAGCAGTATTAAAGGCAGGCCTATTTGATCACTCCTGGTTCACAGGAAGGGTGTCAAGGCCACCCTCACTTTAGGCAAATGACCTGCAAGGGTGCATATTTTGGACATTGCCTTGGGCTGCACTCCTCATGGAAACCTCCAGCAAGAGTTTATGATGAGTGTCTATATGGAAGAAGATGAGGGTCATGTGGGAATGTTTTGGTTTCAATTGTGGTCATTTGTGTGGTGGCTGGAAGAGATGACTGGATCCACATGGGCTTGAACTCTGGTGTGATTCTCCTTTGAGACTGAGTTCTGGAACTGACCTCAGAGTAGTATTGCCATTACTTGTGTTGGGATTGTAGGAGGCCACGCATGAGAGTCACCCTTGAAACCTGAGATTGGGCCCTGGGTGGCTTTCCACAGAGCACTGAGAATCTCAACCAGGATATCACATGATTTTATTCTGAAAGACGTGGCAGCCATAGTTAAGAGTCCAAACACACATGGACCTCACATTTTAGACCTCAATGGGCCTGTCTGCATATGACATTTTGACCACTCTTTGGAAAGCCTTGCCTGTGAGAGTTCTCCAGAGATTTCATTGAAATGAGCTTCCTCACCATTTAATGGTTATTGGATGAATGGAAACCCCAAAGTGCCTCCAACTTCATTCTTGAACAATGGATAGATAAATACCATGAAATTTTTGAAATTCCCAATAACCAGGTGGCACTGGAGAACCATTGGATGTCCTATTGCTGCTCATGAGTGTACCAGACAGTGCCTTGATTGACTGGATTTCTTGAAAATGGTGTAGAACACAGATGCCAGTAAGTTGGAGCCTGCTGAGTAGTGGGCCTAGAGCAGTGGTGTGCAGTTGTCTAATAATATATTTGTGGTGTGGCCATGTGGGTGTGTCATTGGCTTCCAAATGTCTTGTGACTGACTTGGTGCAGCCAGCAGAAAATTATATGAAAAGGCATCTGGTTATATGGAAAGGTTTCAGGGCAATGTTCAGAATCAGGTTGCTATGGTCAAGGGAGCAAGCAAGGTGGGATAGAAGCCTGGTTGGTGCATTCTCCTGAAGACCCTGACCCACCACAACTTACAGGACTCCCACCAGCACTGTGACCCATTTGAAATCCTTGTATGTTGTGAAGCAAATACAAAACACCCAGTGCAGCAGCAAGAAACACCATGAAAATTGGAGGATGACCAAATGGCTTCAAAGTCCACACAGGGAGACACTTAGCCCCCAGTGGCCAAAGTTTATCTACAAAGAGAGAATTCATCACTGCTTCCTCATGTTCATTAGAAAATAAGAAACCATATCCTCCAGGTCACATAGATGCAGACCCAGCTTTGATCGTCTCTGTACACAGGGAGCTAAAGCTCCTGACAACAAAATATACTTCAAGTGTCCAACCTCAGAGGCAGTTTCTCAAGAAGTCTTAATGCCAGCATAGCTCCATGTTTGTGGAGTGTTTACACTGTCCCTTACTTTTGGAAACTCCTCTACCACCTCCAAGGTTGTGTACTCCTGAACATTTTCCATTCCAGGTATGTATTCACAGATTTTCTAACTCTTCTTCTGTAATTGTGTCTTACTAGGGGCGAAGATATTGTCAAGGCATTGTTCTGGATGATAGTGGGAATTTTTTGTAGCACATATTTGCATACACATTGGATTTATTTTCCTATTTTCGATTTGAAATACCGAATAACTGACACTAACCCATACCCTAATAGACTCTTACTACTAATCCTAATATGATGGAGTAAAATAACCCAAAAAGAATAGAAATGCAAGCATTTCAGAGGAGGCATGGTGTATAGTTAGACTTGGCTTTTGCATGATAAAGTGTAGGTGTTATAAATCTAGTTAATTTTTAATTGAAACAGTTCAATGGGTACTTAAAGTTAACAAATATGTGAATTCCTGTCTCCTTTTCTCTGTAGCCTATTCAGCACATGTATTTTTATATGCACATATAGAATTCTACTTGGTACCACAGGTACACTCTTGTGAGGTGGCTGACTTGGCAGATAGAAATTGTGAGAATAGATCACTCCGCCTAAACGCTGTTGAAACTGAAATTTCAAACTATGGGTGAGCTTCCTAGTTGAACAACATTATACATAAATCCATGTTCAGTAAAATGAATATTTTTGGATCTGTGGATGATATATATTTCATGGTGAATTTCGATTGGCATATGTATTGCTAATTTTTAATGTCTCTGTGTGTGTGTGTGTGTGTGTGTATATATATACACACACTCTAAATTTTTTTAAAATATAAAATATATGTGTCTTATTATACACTCCCTAAATTTATTCATATTCATGTATGTGGATTTAGAGTTAACATTTCACAAGATTATTCACGGAAATATTCATCCACCTGAAATACATATTTTTTTCTTAGAAATGAAAACTAACTTCAGTGAATGGTGGATACAAATCCTAATATTTCTACAATAATTGATCCAGTTTCTCATCAATGCAAGTAGATTCCTATGGGACATGATGTGTATTTTGATGTTCATTCTTATTCACCACTGGAATGTTACAATTTCTTCAGTTTATGCACATTATAGGATATATATTTCATCCATACGTTAGCAAAATTATAGGCATTTGTTTCACTTTCAATCATTTTCTGCTTTAGAACACATGTAATCCTCCATGTTTCTTGACTGGTTTTTTCATGAGATTTCATTCCAAACATATTATTTTCGATTTCCATAATCATATTTGAAGCAAAACTCACACACCCTTCATGATAAACTATAACCCTAATATTACTATTAGATGTATAACTGGTTGGAATGAATGATTGTATATCAATATAAGATTTCTTATATATTTTCAGATATCAAATCAATCCATTATTAAAAGTGGAACCAGTTATATTATTTATTCACACTATTGTCTATTCATGCATTGTCTCTATAATCATAGACACAGAGTACACCTCTTTGTAAACCCAATACTAATTTATACGTCTTCAAAATTTTGCTCCCAGTAATGGTGGAAGAAATACTCATGTCATCTGATCTACATATACATTTTATCACAGTAATATTCTGGACAGAAAAAGAAAAGGTCACACTTATGTTTGCACCAAAGCCTAAATGTAAATGAACATGGATTACTAAAACCATCCATGTCAAGTTTGGCTAATGCTCTCAAAAGTCAATCCTATTTGTGACAACATATTTGTTTCTTGGTAAGATTATATATTCAAACTCAACCCTGTGGAAAATACCTAATCTTATCTCTCACTTTATACTTTTCCTGATTTCATAATGTCTCTATTTATATCAGCTTTCCTACATACTTTTCACAGTTCATCATTGTGACTGACTCTTCAATTGTGCTGACACTTACATTCACACTCTAATCCAAACCCTATTGCTAAGGAACTTTTGTTCCAAATCCTATACTCACTCTTCTTCTTAAACCTACTGACTATCTTCCTAATCCTACCCATTATCCCTTTTTGACTGGATTTTCTCTTATACATTCAATAATCCAAGGTACAGGGTCTAATGCCATTGTATATCGATCTATCTCAGACATCTGTGCAGAACATAATTCAACGCTAAGTATCACAATCAAGGGCCCATCCCCATTCTGCGCTTCAAATCTTACTTAGATTTCTGTTTTTATACATATATTTCACCTATATATACTTATAAATGTCGCAGGTTACCAGTACCATTATTCATCCAGCAGAATGATTCCTAATTCAAATTGAACATATTATTAACCCTAACCATACACTGTCCCCTCAATCTAACTTTACAGAAGAGCAGGGACAGAGTTGGTCTTACAATACAGGAATATAGGGGATCTTCCACCTCCTGAGAACCTCAAGGTCCATGCAGAAGTGATCCCTGGAGAAGATGTAGACAACTATGAAGGACCTGAGAGAGCAAAAGTCAGCTTCCATGGCAAACAACCCTGTCAGGATGAAGGGTTGTTTATGAATAAGCCTCTCTCTTCTTAATGTAGAGAAGATGGACCAAACCAGGTTGGTGTGGAGAGCTGTTCCTAGGTGCCTATGGTTGATATAACATTCTACCTTGTGAAAGTGTCACAGAAAGTAGGGGCAGCCTCCATCTCATGGTAGTCTTGGAAGCAACTGTTAGGACAAAGTGGTTACCAAGGCAGTGATCTGATTCAGTTCCTTAAGGAAGTGACCTCACCTCACTTCTTTGTTGATGGAACTCTCTGAACTTGGAATCCAAGAAGCCAGGCACCAAGAGGCAGTCCCAGTCCCAGTGGTCTCACTTGTTTGTATTTACCAAGGACAGAGTCAGTCATTCTTGGTACCTACTGATGTGAGGACGGCCAAAACCAGGAAAGCTCTGAAGAGGGGCTTTTCCTGAGAAAGTAGGTAGTGGCTCACTGCTGGCTCCTGACAACTTCACAGAGTTGGCCAAGGAGGCCAGATCTGAGACAGGACAGGCCATTTCATTGAAACATAGTATGGACCACCAGTCAGAGGACACTCCGGATAGTCACAGACCTACTTAGGGGAAGGAGGTGTCTTTGTGGGTGTGGGTGTGGGTTTGTGGTTTTGTCTCATATTCTGAGAATAGATAGGAATGGCGGTTTGTTTGGTTTGGAGGGAACTGTTTCTAGTAAGTCATTTGACAAGGCGAGTGTTTCTATGTCTGTTTATACCACTGTGTCCCTGGTTGTAGACATTAGAAAAGAAAATGCATCAATGGGTGAGTCCTGTCTAGTAGAAAGCTTCTCCGCTTTCATCCTGCCCAATTCATGAATGGACTGCGGCTTGACTTATCGATGGGGAACACCTGCTAACTTCTTAAGTTCCTGTTTTCTTCCTGAATTGTGTGCACTCTCCAGAATAGGCTCATAGTTTTGTGTCAAATATATGTACCACCTCAAATCTCTGTGACATGGCCATGTACTTGATAGCTGAAGGGAATGGCGAGCATCTCAGAAAGCTCAGATATCAGTGTGACCAGGAATGCCTGTGTGGAAAAACCCTGCTTTGGACATTTTGCTTACCTATTCTTCTGTTGCCCTGAAAGTCAGGAAGGTCTTTGCATCAGGTGTGTCATGTGGGAGTGTTTTGGTTTTAATTGTGGTCATTTTTGTTGCCGTTGGAAGAGATGACTATGTCCACCTGGGCTTGAACACTTATGTGATTCCCCTTAGAGACTGAGTTCTGGAACTGACCTCAAAGAAGTATTGCCATGTATTGTGTTGGGATTTTAGGAGGCCACGCATGAGAGTCGCCCTTGGAAACTGAGAGCCAGGGAGGCTTTCCGAAGAGCACTGGAAATCTCAGGAAGGACATCACATGATTTTATTCTTAAAGACTTGGCAGCCATCGTTGCAAGTCAAAACACACATGGACCTCACATTGTAGACCTCAAATGCCTTTCTTAATGTGACCTTTTAGCCTGTCTTTGGGAAGCCTTGCCTGTTAGAATTCTCCAGAGCTTTCATTGAAATGAGCTTCTTCTCCATTTAATGGTTCCTGAATGAATTGAAACCCACAGTGCCTTCAACTTCATCCATGAAAAATGCCTAGATAAATATCATTAAAGTTTGGAAATTCCCATCACCTGGTGGCACTGGAGAACCTTTGGGTGTCCTATTGCTGATCATGAGTGTACCAGACAGTGCCTTGATTGACTGGGTTTCATGAAAATGGTGTAGAACAGAGATGCCAGTAACTTGGAGCCTGATGAGTACTCGGCCTAGAGCAGTGGTGTGCAGGTGTGTGTTAAAACATCTGTGGTGGGGTGATGTGGATATGCCATTGGCTTCCAAATGCCTTGTGACTGATATGGTGCAGCCTCCATACCCTTGTATGTAAAGGCATCTTGTTATATGGACAGGTTGCAGGGCAATGTTTAGAATCAGATTGCTATGGTCAAGGGGGCAAGCTATGTGGGATATAAGCCAGGTTGGTGCATTCTCCTGCAGACCCTTACCCACCACACGTGACAGAACTCCCTCCATCACTGTGTCCCAGTTGAACTTCTCATATTTTGTGAAGCAAATACAAAACTCCCAGTGCAGCTGCAAGAAACACCACGAAACGTGGAGGATGACCAAATGGCTTCACAGTCCACACTGGAAGACACTTAGCCCCCAGTGGCAACAGTTTGCCTATAAAGAGAGAATTCAGCCCTACTGCCTCATGTTCATAGGAAAAAAAGAAACCTTGTCCTCCAGGTCATATAGATGCAGACCCAGCTTTGATGGTCTCACTACAAAGGAAGCTAAAGCTCCTGTCATCAACATATATTTCAGGTGCCCAATCTCAGAGGCAGTTTCTCAAGAAGTTTTTAGGCCAGCAGAGCTCCATGTTTTTGGAGTTTTTACCCTGTCCTTTACTTTTGGAAACTCCTCTGCAACCTCGAAGGTTGTGAACTCCTCAGCATTTTCCATTACCGATATATATTCACAGATTTTCTAACTCTTCTCCTCTAATTGTGTCTTTCTTGGGGTGAAGGAAATGTCAAGGCATTGTTCTGAATGAGAGTGGGAAGATTTTTGGGTAGCACATATTTGCCTACACATTGGATTCATTTTCCAATTTTCCATTCAAAATACTGAATCCCTGACTGTCAGGGGTAGAAGGAATTCTTCTTCAAAGAACAGCCTGACACTTACAAGAAACAGCCCCCAGGAGACATCCTGTCTGGAAGACATCCTGTAGCCATATGTGTCCCTGAGACATCCTGTGGCCATCTTTCTTCCAGAAACATCCTGAAGTTATCTCACCTTGTGAAGACATCCAGGATCTGCCGATAAGAGAGCTTTCCCAAATCCAGCATATTAATATCCATGTGTGAACAATAAAATTTTGCAGCTTGATCAGAACTCCTGTGTTGCTCTCATCTCTCGTGGCTCTTGTCCCTTCATTCCTCCCCATCTAATTTCGCTGCCCACGTTGATGTGTCCTGCCGGCCGGGACATCTGGCGACCACCGACTGGGGCTCAAGCCTTTGACTGAGGGGGAACCCCTTTCTCCTGGAAGACTTGGTCAAGAGGAGCTCGCGATCGCCTCAGCAGACACCACCCAGAGACATATCCAGGAGGAGGGTGGGGATGATGCACGGTGAGTGACCCACCATGTGACAAGCAGTATCGTCACATGATTTGTTTATTTCAGGCCTCAAGGAGTCCTTCAAGACATGGGGGGCACATGTTAAGAAAAAGGACTTAAAATTTTTCTTATCATACATAGGAGAATTGTGTCCATGGTTTCCTCTTGAAGGGACCATTGATGGCAAAAATGGCTTAGAGTAGAAGACTGTTTAAAAGATTATTATGAATCCTTTGGCCCAGAAAAAATGCCAGTTCCCACCTTTTCTTACTGGAACTTAATTAATGAAATTCTTAAAAGTTTTCGCTTTGACAATGGTACCTTACAACTTGTCAGGATTGGGGAAGAGATTATGCAAAAGACCTCTCGTCCCCCCTCTGCATGTCCATCATTAGTATAGACATAGACCCTTCTCAGTCTTCCCAGGACCCTGAGAACCTTCCTGGTCCCCCTCAAAATACGACCCTAATTAATAAGGCTCTAATGATTAAAAACCACCTTTATTCAGTTTTAAATCCCAGAGACACATTGACCCCTGGGGAGGACGCTATCTTGGAGAAGGAAGCAGCTCTCTATCATTCAGAACACCCGCGACCTCTCAGGACCCTGCCACAGCCTATAGGATTTACCAAGCGAAGGTGAAAGCACCTATGTAAAACATCTTGCCTTTGAAAATGACAACCCAGCATGTCAGGATGTTCTTCAACCACATAAGGATAAAGGGAAACTTTCTGAATTTATTAGACTCTGTGCAGGCGTGGGTGCAGCCCATGCCATGGGTCTGGCTTTAGGGGCCGCCTTTACCAAGGCCTTTCACAATCCTGGCTCACGTACTTGCTTTACTTGTAAACAACCTGGCCATTTTGCATGTGAGTGTCCGACAGGCAAACAAAGCCTAGGAATAGCGTCTCCTCAAACTGGGGCTTTACCGCCCCCAGCTACCCTTTTCCATAGAAGTGGTAAAGGTCATCACTGGGCCAGTGAGTGTAGATCTAAGACAAATGCCCTCCGACAGCCTATTTCTTCCTGCTTCTCGGGAAACTCCCTGCGGGGCCAGCCCCTGGCCACAACAACCCCCAGGACAAACACAGGAGCAATAAGGTTTGTTCCCTCCCAAACTCCCAACCTACCACAAAATCCTTCTCCACAATTGCCTCCCTCCAACTAGCCACCCTAGGTAGCGCAAAATTGGACCTCTGTGCTGCCACAAATACAATATTAGACCCAATGCAAGGGCCCCAGACAATACGCAATGAAATTATGTGTCCCCCTCCATCTCATACATGTGCCCTTATTCTCGGAAAAGCCTCCACTACCATACAAGGTGTTCAGGTCTTCGCTTGCATTAATGATAATTATTTCACAGGAGAAATAAAAATACTGGCCACTGCTATTAATGGAGTTGCCGCCATCCCAGCAGGAACAAGTCTTGCACAATTAATTCTCCTTCCCTTAGATTCAGGAGGCATTTCCACCACCCAAACCTACCTCGGGGGACTGCCTTCTTGGGCTTCTCTGATGTGTATTGGGTTCAGCCCATTTCTCACAATAGACCCACCCTTACCTTACTTACTGAAGGAAAGGAATTCCAAGGAGTTCTAGATATTGAAGCTGATGCCACAATTATTTCTCAAAAATACAAGCCATCAGGGTGGCCCCTCACTCCATCCTTGACTGACCTTAAAGGGATAGGAAAATAAAAAAATCCTCTGGTCAGCTCTAGGTCTATTAGCTGCACTGATAAAGATGGTAATAAGTCAACTGTCACTCCTTTCGTTGATTCTGACCTCCCTGTTAACGTATAGGGTGGAGATATTTTGAGTTATTGGAAGTTATTCTCGCCAGTCCCAATTCCATGGTGACTCATCAAATGCTTCCTATGAATTTTGTTCCTGGTACAGGCCTGGGGATACTGAAACAAGGACTGGTGGAGCCTATACAACCCATACAAAAACAAATACATGTGGACTTGTGTATTCAGATTTTTAGTGTCGGTCCCTGACCCTCCTGTACCCCATGCAGATAAAATTATTTGGGAGACTCAGACTCCTGTGTTGGTGGATCAGTGGCCCCTTACCCAAGAAAAATTGGAGGCTGCCTCCACGTTAGTGCAGGAACAGCTGGCAGACGGCCATGTAAAGCCATCAACCTCATTATGGATTACTCCTATTTTTATTATCAAGAAAAAATCAGGCAAGTGGCGCCTTTTACAATATTTGTGTGCCATTAATAAAGTTATGCGCCCGTTGGGAGCACTACAGCCAGGCATTCCCACACGAGTGGCGATTCCAAAAAACTATTGTAAAATGGTTATTGACTTAAAAGATTGCTTTTTTACCATTCCTTTACATCCTGCGGATAGACCCTATTTTGCCTTTAGTCTCCCTCGCATTAATTTTCAGGGCCCTATGCAGAGATTTCAATGGAAGGTTCTTCCCCAAGGTATGGCCAACAGCCCTAGTCTTTGCCAAAAATACGTTGCTCAAGCAGTAGACCCTGTGAGAGAGCGATGAGCACAAAATTATATTTTACATTATATGGATGATTTGTTAATTGCTGCACCTAATACCCATGACCTTTATAATTGTTACTTGGACTTTTACAAAACCGCACTACCTTGGGACTACAGATAGCTCCAGAGAAGTTTCAAACACACGACCCTTATACCTATTTGGGCCTTAAACTTCAAGATAATCAGATCCAAATTCCTAAAATACAACTATGTGTGGACCATCTTCACACACTTAATGATTTTCAAATATTACTGGGGGATATTCAATTGCTAGGAACATATTTAAAATTACCCACTTGTGTACTTTTGCCCCTTAATGATATTTTGAGAGGTGATTCCTACCCCTCCTCCCCTCAAAAGCTTACTCCCGAGGCATGACATGCATTAAACCAAGCCACAGAAGCCATTGCCCAAAAGTTTGTTACACAAATTTCTTATAACCTTCCTCTGGTTCTGGTTATTTTCCACACTCCTCGTACACCCACAGGAATATTTTGGCAGCGAGATCCACATTTTAAAAATAAAGGCTGCCCCTTGCTTTTGGTCCTTGTATCCACCACATCCTCCAAGGTTATTACTGTTTATCTTGCTCAGGTAGCTTCTCTTATTTTTAAAGGTCGTTTGCTTTCTCGACAACATTTTGGCAAAGACCCTGATAATATTTTAATTCCATATACTAACGACCAAACCCTTACTACAATTTTTACTAGAGACATGGATCAATGGGTTATTGCCCTATCAGGCTTTTTAGGAAGAATTCATAACCACATCCCCAATGACCCCCTTTTAAATTTTGTCCAGTTACATCCATTTATTTTTCCCAAAATTACTCAAAAGGCTCCCATTCCTCAAGCCCTTACTGTCTTTACAGACGGTTCCAGTAATGGCCGTGCAGTCTTTGTTGTCAATAACAAGCCTACCACCTTTGATACTGTCTATCAGTCAGCTCAGTTTGTGGAATTGTTCACCATAACACAAGTTTTCATAAAGTTTTTTGATAATCTTGTTTATATTTATACAGACAGTGCCTACATTGCTCATTCTGTGCCCCTGCTGGAGATTTCACCCACCATTAAGGCTTCTTCCAATTCCCCCTTTCTGTTTCACCAGCTTCAGCAGCTAATTCAGGCCAGAAAACATCCATTTTCCTTAGGACACATCATGACACACTCTGACCTTCTGAGCCCTCTAGCACAAGGTAATGCCCAAGCTGATGCAGCAACACGTTCCATCTTTCCATTTTTTGTTGGCTCCATTCAAAAGGCCATGGAGTTACACAATCTTCACCATCTAAATTCCCAGAGCCATCGATTACTTTGGAAAATTACCAGGCAACATGCATGAGAAATAGTAAAAGCATTCCCTGGTTGCACTGTCTCCCTCCCTATTCAACACTTGGGAGTTAACCCCCGAGGATTACTGCCCAATCAGGTTTAGCAAATGGATGTTATTCATTTTCCTGAATTTTGAAAAAAACAAATATATATACATTTCTATAGATACCTTCAGCGGCTTTATTTTTGCATCACCACATTCTGGAGAGGCTACCAAAGATGTCCTTTCACATCTTGTTTCAGCATTTTTCTTAATGGGTAAACCAATACATATTAAAACAGATAAATGTCCTGCATATACCAGTGCCAAGTTTAAACAGTTTTGTGCTACCTTGCAATTTTGTCATACTACTGAAATTCCATACAACCCTCAGGGCCAAGGCATGTGGAACTTGCCCAGCTTACCTTAAAGACTTGGCTATCCCGTATTAAGGCTTCCGCCCTTGTATTTACCACTCACAGGGATCACCTTAACCATGCATTATTTGCCCTTATTTTTCTTACCCTAGACAGTGAAGGCCATTTGGCCACAGACACACACTGGCATCCTTCGTCCAATTCTGTTCGCACGCCTGTTATGTGGTGCAATCCCATTACAAATAAATGAAAATGCCCAGATCCTATCCTCATGGGGGGATGAGGCTCAGCTTGTGTTTTGGACCAAGAGCAAGCATCCCCAAAATGGTTACCAGAATGGCTGGTTAAACAGGTAAATTACTTACCTCAACCCAGGGACGGAGGCCCTCCCCCTGAGGACAAATTTTCCTCCATTTCAGATACAGCCAACAATCTGTGCGAGGATGCTGCTTAAGGCACTTCTGCTGAACAGGTTTGAACACGGAGGCCGTGGACCTCCACCTTCCAACATCATGGAGTACCTTTTTGCCCCCCCACGCCTGTGAATGCAAGGGAGGATTTTGGACTGAGGCTCCCACTAGTTGGACCCAGACTGCTGACTGCATGACTAAGGTGACTTACCTCTGTGCCGAGGTTGACCATAATCTCGGAGGAGTTCATCAGCCTAAATGGGTATGTGTTAACAAGCCAAAGATTATTCCCCCTAGTACAAGTAAAGCTCTCCAAAATTGTTCTGCAACTTGTACGCATACCCAGGTGATGCATGTCTCTTATAATGCGTCGGCTTCAATTTGTGTTAATAAACAGGGAGAACAATTTTTTGAAGCCTCCCTAACTAAAACTCATGCAGCAGGGGGACCACTATTCATTATACCCCCGTTCTCTTTGACCAGGCAGGAGATGGCAAATACACCAAGCTACAGTCAGCTGGGTGCCAAGGCACTGTCGGAAAACCTTCCTACTGGCCCATTAAGGCCCCTACAGGGGTCTCTGATGGTGGAGGACCCACTTATTCTGTCAAGCATCTTCAGATAATCAAACTTTTGAAACCCCAAATCCCTGAGCTCACATATCATTCCTTAATGTAGCCTAAATCCCAGTTCCCATGTTTAGATACCAATACATTAGATATTTTGCAAACTACATTCTCCTAGCTTAATAATTCGAACCCCACCCTTGCTAGTGATTGCGGGCTCTGCATGACAACAGGGGCAATCATGCCTATGGCAGTTCCTATTAATTCTATCATGGACAATGATAATACATGCCAACCTGGATTTCCCTTTAAAGTACAGCCTATAGGCACTTTTACATTATGTCTTTTAGGCGTGATGCAGAATAATACCTATGATATTGATGTTGGACTTACTTCCTATGGAAATTGCTCAACAGTATAAAATTATTCCTCACCCACCCCATCTCTTTTTCCCTCCAATGGCACAGTTTTTATGTGTGGAGGAAACTCGGCCTTCCCAGGCTTCCAGCGAATTGGACCATTGGTTGTGTTCTTGCTTTATTACTCCCTGATATAACTATTGTCCCAGGAGATGAACCTCTACCAATTTCTAGCCTAGACACTTTAGTCAAAAGACTTTGGTGAACAATACAGGCTTTACCACTCATTGCCAGCCTTGGAATAACAGCTGCTGTGGGCACAGGTACAGTGGCTTAGGCATGGCTATTCACTCTTACCATCGCCTGTCTCAACAACTTATAAATTATGTACATACTTTTTCAGGAACCATTAAAGTTTTGCAGGACCAAATAGATATTCTGGCAGAAGTGTTTCTTCAAAACAGATGAGGCTTATATTTTCTGACAGCTAACCAGGGAGGTATTTGCTTAGCCTTAGGGGAACGATGCTGCTTTTAATCCAATAAATCAGGCATAGTACGCATTAAAATTAAGCAGCTTCAAGAAGATCTAGAAAAGAGACAAAGGGAACTATTTGAAAATCACCTCTGGACTGGGCATAATGGATTTCTACCCTACCTTCTTCCCCTATTAGTCCCTTTGTTGGGTTTACTTTTAATGGCATCCATAGGCCCCTGCATTATAAACAGGCTGGTACAATTTATTAAAGAACAGATTAATATTTTGGCCTCTAAGCCCATACAGGTCCACTATCATGGTCTGGAGATGGAAGACAGCACTGCCAACATTTAAAAGAATGTTCAACCCTTCTCACAGGCTTATTAAGTTTACATCCCCACAGATCTCTCTTTCTTACAAAAAACTATAACAGCTCTGACCAACCATCTTCTACACTTGCAATAAGGGTTCGTTCTCCATGGGCCCCTCCGCTTGGGGGAGGACACACACTTGGAATGAGGACGTTAGGCCATAATAACGGAGGGTCCAGGAAGGACTGCAGGAGGATGGATCCACGGATCCCCAAACACAAGACCTCAGAATGACACGCTCTGGTGCATGGCGGTTGGCATGCTATCCCCTCAAAGACGTCTCCTCCAAAAACATGCCAAAGCCAACACAAAAACTCCTAGGAAAGATGCTCGCTCGAATCAGGAGATATTCTAAGGCATGCTAGAGAAACAGAGCCACTATCACCCCCTAAATCCATGGCCTGTAAGGTATGGTCGAATATTTTATATAAGAAAAGGGGAGATGTCAGGGGCTAGAAGGAAGTTCTCCTTCAAAAAATAGACTGACACAAGAAACAGCCCCCTGGGACACAACCTGCCCTGGAGACATCCCACAGCCATCTATCTCCTTTTGACATCCGGCTACCATCTGTCTTCCTGAATCATCCTGAGGTTATCTCACCCTGTGAAGACATCCAGCAACTGCCGATAAGAGAGTTTTCCCACCCACAGCATATAAATACCCTCTGAGAACAATAAAAGTTTGCAGCATGATCAGAACTCCTGTCTTGCTGTCATCTCTCGTGTCTCTTATCCCTTCATTCCTCCCCAAATAGGATCGACGCCCAAGTTGATGTGTCTTTCCGGCCGGGCCATCAGACACTAACCCATACCCTCCTAGACTCTGATGACAAATCCTAATATGATCGAGAAAAATAACCCAAACAGAATAGAAATACAGGCAGTTCAGAGGAGGCATGGTGTATATTTGCACTTGCCTTTTGCATGATATAGGGTAGGTGTTATAAATCTAGTTAATTTTTAATTGAAATAGTTCTCCATGTGTTTTTAAAGTTAACAAATATGTGAATTCCTGTCTCCCTTTTTCTGTAGCCGATTCAGCACATGTATTTTTATATGCACATATAGAATCCTACCTGGTATCAGACGTACGTTCTTGTGAGGTGGCTGACTTGGAAGATACAAATTGTGAGAAGAGATCACTCCTCCTAAACGCTGTTGGAACAGAAAATTCAACCTATGGGTGAGTCTCCTAGTAGAACATTATACATAAATCCATGTTCAGTAAAATGAATGTTTTTGGATCTGTGGATGATATATATTTCATGATGAATTTCGATTGGCATATATATTGCTACATTTTATTGTCTCTGTGTGTTTTGTGTGTGTGTGTGTGTGTGTAAATTTATATATATATATATATATATATATATACACTCTTCAAATATTTCAAAATATGAAATATATGTGTCTTACATATACTACCTAAATTCATTCATGTTCATGTATGTGGATTTATAATCAACTTTTCACAATATTATTCTCAGAAATATTCATCCACCTGAATTACATATTTGTTTCCTAGTACTGAAAACTAACTTCAGTGAGTGGTGCATACAATCCTAATATTTCTACAGTAACTGACGCAGTTTAACATCAATGCAACTAGATTCCTCTTGGATATGATGTCTATTTTGAAGTTCATTTTATTCAATACTGGTACATTACTATTTGTTCAGTTTATACACGTCATAGGATATATATTTCATCAACAACTTCAATAATTTATAGGATTTTGATTCACTTTCAATCATTTCCTGATTCAGAACACATGTATTCCTCTAGGTTACTTGACTGTTTTTTCATGAGACTTCTTTCCAAACGCTTTTTTTTCGATTTCCATAATCATTTTGAAGAAAAACTCACACATTCTTCATGATAAACCAAAACCCTAATATTACCATTAGATGTATTTCTTGTTGGAATGAATAATTGCATATAAATATACGATTTCCTTATTTATTTTCAGATATCAATTCAATCCAATATTTAAAGTTGGAACAAGTTATAATATTTAATCACAGTATCGTCTATTCATGAATTATCTCTATATTCATAGACACAGAGTAAATCTATTTGTAACCCCAATACTAATTTTTTCATCTTCAAAATGTTGCTCCCAGAAATGGTGGAAGAAATACTCATGTCACCTAATCTACATATACATTTTATCACAGTAATATTCTGGACACATAAAGAAGAGGTCACACTTATGATTGTATCAAAGCCTAAATGGAAAGTGAGCATAGATTACTGAAAACATTCATGTCCAGTGTGCCTAATGCTCTCAAATGTCAATCCTATTGGTGACTACATATTTGTTTCTTCGTAAGACTATATTTTGAACATCAACCCTGTTGCAAATGTCTAATCCTATCACTCAATTTATACTTTGCCTGATTTCCTAATGTCTCTATTGATGTCTGCTTACCTAAATATTTTCCCCAGTTCACCAATGTGACTGACCCTTCACGTGTGCTGACATTTACATTCGCTCTCTACCCGATACACTATTGCTAAAGAAATTTTGGTCCAAATTCTATACTCAGTCTTCTTCTGAAACTTATCGAATATCTTCCTAATCCTACCGACTATCCCTGTTCTAGTGGATGTTCACTTCTACATTCAATCATCCAAGGTACAAGGTCCTATGCCACTGATTATCGATTTATCTGAAACACCTGTGCAGAACGTATATCAAAGCTAAGTATCCCAATCAATAGCGCAATGCCCTTCTGGGCTTCAAATCTTACCTAGATTTTTGTTTTCATACTTATATTTCACCTATATATTCTTATAAATATCACAGGTTCCCATTACCATTATTCATCAATTAGAATAATTCCTAACCCAAATCGAACCTGTTATTAACCCTAACCATACACTGTTCCCTCAATCTAACTTTACAGAAGAGCAGGGACCGAGTTGGTCTTACAATACAGGAATGTAGAGAATCTTCCACCTGTTGTAAAACTCAAAGGTCCATGAAGAAGTGATCCCTGAAGAAGATGTAGGCAGCCATGAAGGACCTGAGAGAGCAAACGTCATCTTCCATTGCAAACAACCTGGTCAGGATGAAGGGTTGTGTCTGAATCAGCCTCTCTGTTCATAATGTAGAGAAGATGGACACAAACAGTCCTTTTTGGAGAGCTGTTCCTGGGTGCCTATGGTTGATATACCATTCTAACTTGTGAAAGTGTCACAGGAAGTAGGAGAAGCCTCGGTCTCATGGGACCCTTGGAAGCAACTGTTAGGACAAAGTGGTTGCCAAAGCAGTGACCTCATTGAGTTCCTGAGGGAAGTGACCTCACCTCACTTCCTTGGTCATGGAACTCTCGGTACTTGGAATCCAGGAAGCAAGGTACCAAGAGCCTGTCCCAGTCCCAGTCCCAGTGGACTCACTTGTTTGGATTTACCAAGGACAGAGTCAGTCTTTCATGGTACCTACAGATATGAGGATGGCCAACTGCCTGGAAAACTCAGAAGAGGGGCCTTTCCTGAGAAAGCAGATAGTGGCTCACCGCTGGCTCCTGACAAGTTCACAGAGTTGGTGTTTTCCGGGGAACATAAGTTGGCCCACCAGTCAGAAGACACTCTGGATAGTCACAGACATACTTTGTAGAAGGTGGTGCCTCTGTGGTTGTCGGTGTGGGTTTGTGGTTTTGTCTCTTGTTCTGAGAATAGGTAGGAAAGGCGGTTTGTTTGGTTTGGAGTGAACTGTTTATAGTAAGTCGTTTGGCAAGCAAGTGTTTCTATGTCTGTGTATCCCACTGTGTCCATGGTTTTAGATATTAGAAAACAGAATGCATCAATTGTTGTGTCCTGTCTAGTAGAAAGCTTCCCAGCATTCATCCTGCCAAATTTATGAATGGATTTCAGCTTGCCTTATCGATGGGCAACATGTGGTATCTTCCAAAATTCCTGCATTCTTCATGAATTCTGGCTACTCTCCAGTATAGGCGCATGGTTTTGTGTCCAAGATATGTAGCAGTTCCAAGCCCTGTGACATGGCCATGTACTGGATAGCTGAAGGGAATGTCGAGCACCTCAGAAAACTCAGATATAAGTGTGACCATGATAGTCTCATTTGAGAAACCCTGCTTTGGGCCTTTTGCTTACCTATTGTTCTGTTGCCCTGAATGTCAGGAAGGTCTTTGCCTCAAGACATCCGTTTGTGAAGCCTGAAGAAAACAGGTTCAAATGGAAATGAATGGACATCACCTGTGGATCTTTGCTTAATTCCTTTGGAAATGGAAGTGTCTGAATCAGCCTCTTGGCCCTGTGTGAGGCCGTGGCTTAGATTCTCAACCCCTGAAGAATCTAAAGAAACATCACATGTGTGCATCCAAAACAAAAATGGCCAAAAGTGCAGTTATTGTGGATGAAGTCTCTTCCCATTCTCTGTGAGGTTCCTGACCTCCATCAAGTTAGAATAGGGATCCTTTGGGCCAAATCATTTCTTCAAAGCCCTAAAGAGGCTTGCCCATAATTGCTTGAGTTTTCCCGTGACTACAATTCACATAAAGAATAAAAACTGCACAGTAAATACGCCTCAAATTGGAGAAGCAGAGAAGTATTAACAGCAGGCCTATTTGAACACTCCTGGTTCACAGGAATGGTGTCCAGGCAGCCCTGAATTTAGGCAAATTAGGGGCAAGAGAGATTATTTAGGAGACTGTCTTGGGCTTTGCCCCTCGTGGAAACTTCCAGCGATAGGTTATGATGAGTGTCTATATAAAAGAACATGAGGGCCATGTGGGATTGTTTTCGTTTTAATTGTGGTTGTTAGTGTGGTGGTTGGAAGAGATGACTGGGTCCACCTTGACATGAACTCTGGTGTTTTTCCCCTTAGAGACTGAGTTCTGGAACTGACCTCAGAAAAGTATTACCATTAATTGTGTTGGGATTTTAGGAGGCCATGCATGAGAGTCACCCTTGGAAACTGAGATCAAGGCCCAGGGTGGCTTTCAACAGAGCACTGGGAATCACAGGGAAGATATCACATAATTTTCTTCTGAAAGACGTCGCAGCCATATTTGAGAGTCAAAAGTCACATGGACCTCACATTGTAGAACTCAATGGGCCTGGCTTCATTTGACCTTTTGGGCATTCTTTGGGAAGCATTGCCTGTGAGATTTCTCCAGAGCTTTCATTGAAATGAGCTTCGTCAACATTAATGATTCTGGAATGAACTGAAACTCACAGTGCCTCCACCTTCATTGTTGAAATATGGCTAGAAAAATACCATGAAATTTTTGAAATTTCCATGACCAGCTGGCACAGGAGAACCTTTGGATTTCCTGTTGCTGATCATGAGTATAACAGACAGTGCCTTGATTGACTGGTTTTAATGAAAATTGTGTAAAACAGAGATGCCAATAAGTTGGAGCCTGATGATTAGTGGGCCTAGAGCAGTGGTAGGCAGGTGTGTGATAAAACATCTGTGGTGGGGCCATGTGGATCTGCCATTGGCTTCCAAATGGCTTGTGACTGACATGATGCAGCCAGCAGTCCCTTCTAAGTAAAGGCATCTTGTTATATGGAGAGGTTTCAGGGCAATGTTCAGAATCGATTTGCTTTGGTCAATGGGGCAAGCTATGTGATATAGAAGCATGGTTGGTGCATTCTCCTGCAGAAATTGAAATACCACAAGTGACAGAACTCCCTCCTGCACTGTGTCCCAGTTGAACTCCGTGTATTTCATGAAGCAAATACCAAACTCCCATTGTAGCAGCAAGAAACACCATGAAAATTGGAGGATGAACAAATGGCTTCACAGTCCACACAGGGAGACACTTAGAACCCAGTGGCCACAGTTTACCTACAAAGATCAAATTCAGGACTGCTGCCTCATGTTCATTGGAAAATAAGAAACTATGTTTTACAGGTCACATAGGTGCAGACCCAGCTTTGATGATCTCACTACAAAGGAAGCTAAAGCTCCTGATAACAACATATGTTTCAAGTGCCCAAACTCAGAGGCAATTTCTCAAGAAGTCTTTAGGCCAGCAGAGCTCCATGTTTGTGGAGTGTTCACCCTGTCCCTTACTTTTGGAAACTCCTCTACCACCTCCAAGGTAGTGAACTCCTTAGCATATTCCATTCCAGATAAGTATTCACTGATTTTCTAACTCTTCTCCTCTAATTATGTCTTACTTGGGGCGAAGATAATGTCAAGTCATTGTTCTGGAGGAGTGGGAAGATTTTGTGTAGCACATATTTGCATACAAATTGGATTCATTTTCCAATTTTCCATTCGAAATACTGAATCCCTGACTCTAAACCCTACCCTACTATACTCTGACTACTAATCGTAATATGATAGAGAATAATAACCCAAACAGAATAGAAATACAAGCAGTTCAGAGGAGGCATGGTGTATAGTTGGAATTGCCTTTTGCATTATATAGGTTAGGAGTTATAAATCTAGTCAATTTTTTGTTGAAATAGTTCTCCGTGTGTTTTGAAAGTTAACAAATATGTAAATTCCTGTCTCCCTTTCTCTGTAGCCTATTCAGCACATGTAATTTTATATGCACATATAGAATCGTACCTGGTATCACACATACATTTTTGTGAGGTGACTGACTTGGCAAATACAAATTGTGAGAAGAGATCACTCCTCCTAAATGCTGTTGGAACTGAAAATTCAACCTATGGGTAAGCCTCCTAGTTGAACAACATTATACATAAATCCATGTTAAGTATATGAATATTTTTGGGTCTGTGGATAATATGTATTTCATGATGAATTTCGATTTCTCATATATATTGCTAGTTTTTAATGTCTGTGTGTGTGTGTGTGTGTGTGTATGTGTATATATATATATATATATATATATATATATATATATATACTCTCCGGATTTTTCAAAATATGAAATATTTGTGTCTTATTATGCACTCCCTAAATTCATTCATATTCATGTATGTGGATTTATAATCCACTTTTTAAAAAATTATTCTCAGAAATATTCATCCACCTGAAATACATATTTTTTCCTAGTACTGAAACAGTTTTCAGTAAATGGTGCATCCATATCCTAATATTTCGGCATTGCAAGATGGCTGTGAAGACAGTGTATCACACCCAGTGTACCCTGCCACTGCGCAGGTGAATAACAAATTAGAACGATGAAAAACTATCTTGTTAGGATCTTACAGGAAAATGGGTGTTTACCAAAATCTAGAAGAATGATTTCCACCACCGAGGTCCGGTAATTGAGTCTCAAACACAAGCCACTTGTGCAACCAGAGATCCATTCTGATTGATCCGCGTGACCTGCCCCATGTCTACAAATGTTGAGGCACCACCGAGAAGCGACCAGCAAGCAGGGAGAAACGTTGCCGCGGATTCTGTGGAATCCTGCTGGCTGAGCATCCACTGAGCCCCCAGCTGAATTCGGGATTTCAGACGGGGAAGTGAGCAGTACATTTCTATCCCCCAAAGCGGAAACTCCACAAAGGAAACCAACAGCCACCATCTTGGAGAGCTGAAGTAACCACCACCACTCCCAGACAGATTGCATCAATAAAACAGGTGTGTGTTTCTCAGCTCATCTCACATACAGAGGGGAATTCGCATAAAATCTCTCCTAGGCTTTTGGGGGAGGGATAATCAGAGCAAGTCTGCATAAAGACTGGGGGAAAACTAGAGGCACCTGACCTTCATCTCCCCTTCCCATCAGCAGCAAAAATGAAACTTGTCTAGCCAGTGCGGGGCGAGGGCCAAGCGGAAAAAATTAAAACAATAGAGTTCCAGGGTTCCCAATAGTCACCCTCCCCACCCAACAAACGGCAGACCCAGAGAACAGTTTGAGCTGCCGAGAAGCATCACTCAGGAGAAATCTGGTCTAGCAGGAGAAATCAGGACTAGCAGGATAAACCAGGGGACTAGAGGCCAGGCCCTCCTGACTGGGTGGCTGGAGAACGCCGGACCGCTGACAGTGTGACTGGGCAACTGGAGACCACCTTCCTGCCGGCGCCAGCACACCTGCTGACGGCATGTCTTGACGGCTGGAGAACGCGCGCCTGCGCACGACTGAACGCACAACTGTGTGGCTAGATATCACCCACCCGCCGGCGACAGCCCACCCGCTGCCCGCACTACTGGGTGGCTGGAGACTGCCGGCCTGCCAGCGACCGGGAGCTGAAACCAACCAGAGACAATCCAGTCCACCCCCCCAATTCGGACACTCCGGCAAGGAGCCTGGGGATCACCACAGCAGAGAGGTGACGTCACTGGAGCTCGCCTGTCAAAATTCCTTAACAGCGAAATCCACTTAAGCAGGCATTGTCTACCAACACAAAGGAGAGAAAACAGAGATATATAAACCCATAACAAATCTATAGAAGAGAGCAGAAACACAGCAATCAAATAGAGCTGGAAAATAACGTGAACATCATGAAAAAACAAGGGAAAAAAAGGTGTAGAAACAATGAAGGACAACTTAATACTACAAGAGAACCTAGAAGCATCAGAAACAGGGATAGGGAAAAAACTTAAGTCATACCTAACTCAGATGGAAAGGAATAATAGAGAAGACATGAGGCAGCAAGTCCAAGCAATAAAAGTATATTTTGAAAATGAATTAAACAAACAAATTCAAATGGCAAAGAACAAGGTTTACCAGGAGATAGAGATCTTTTAAAAAATCATACAGTAATTCTAGAAATGCAGGAAACTATAAACCAAATTAAAAACTCAAATAAGAATATTACAAATAGACTAGATCAAGTAGAAGTCAGAACATCAGATAATGAAGACAAAGTTTGTCAACTTGAAAATAATATAGTCAACACAGAAAACATGCTTAAATCCCATGAGCAACTATTCAAAAGATATGGGATGTCATAAAAAAACCAAAATTGGGAGTCATCGGGATAGAAGAAGGCATAGAGATTCAAACCAATTGAATGGACAACATATTAAATGAAATAATTCTAGAAAAATTCCCAGAGATGAAAGATGGAATGGATTGCCATATCCTGGAAGCCTACAGGACCTCAAACATTCAAAACCATAATAGACAAACTCCAAGACATATAATTATGAAGATAGCCAACATACAGAACAAGGAGAGAATATTAAAAGCTACGAGAGAAAGTACGCAGATAACATTCAGGGGTAAACCAATTAGGTTAACAATTGATTTTTCATCACAGACTTTGAAAGCGAGAAGATCTTTGAACAATGTATTTCAAACACTGAAAAATAATGGATTCCAACCAAGAATACTGTATCCAAAAAAATTAAGCTTCAGATTTGACAATGAAATTAAGTCTTTCCTGATAAACAAAAGCTAAAAGAATTCGAAGACAGAACACCAGCACTGCAAAGCATTTTGAGCAAAATACTACAAGAAGAGGAATTGAAAAATAGTGCCCAAAACTAACAGTGGGAGGTATCTCAGTAAAGGGGTAAGAAAATAACCAAAAAGTAAAAACTACCCAAATTAAAATAAATAAATAAATAAACATGACTGGAAGTACAAATCATATTTCAATTGTAACCTTAAATGTTAAAAATCTAAACTCACCAATCAAGAGACATAGGCTAGTAACCTGGATCAAAAAAAAAAATAAATCCAACAATATGCTGCCTTCGGGAGACTCTTTTGATAGGTAAAGACATTCACAGGCTGAAAGTGAAAGGTTGGGAAAAATCATACCACTCACATGGCCCTCGGAAGCAAGCAAGAGTGGCCATACTCATATCATATAAAATCATCTTCAAACCTACGTAAATCAAAAGGGATAAAGTAGGACACTATATATTGTTAAAAGGAACCATCCACTAACAAGACATAACAATTATCAATTGGTATGCACCAAACAATTGAGCTACAACGCTCATAAAACAAACTCGCCTCAAGTTCAAGAGTCAAATAGACTCCAACACAATAATTATGGGTGACTTCAACACACCGCTCTCGCCATTAGACAGATCCTCTATAAAAAACTGAATAAAGAAACTATAGAATTCAACAGCACAATCAATAACCTTGACTTAACCGACATATATAGAATATATCAACCATCATCAAGTGGATACACTTTATTCTCAGCAGCACATGGATCCTACTCCAAGTTAGACCATATATAATGCCATTGGGCAACTCTTAGTAGATATAAAGGCGTGGAGATAATACCATGCACCATATCTGATCATAATGGAATGAAACTGGAAATCAATGAGAAAAGAATGAAGGAAAAATCCTACATCACATGTAAAATGGACAATATTCTACTGAATGATCAATGGGTTACAGAAGACATAAAGGAGGAGATAAAAAAATTCTTAGAATCCATTGACAATACAGACACAACATACTGGAATCTATGGGACACAAAGAAGGCAGTTTTAAGAGGGAAATTCATTTCTTGGAGTTCTTTCCTCAAAAAAAGAATAAAACAACAAATAAATTAACTCACAGTACACATCAAAAACCTAGAAAAGGAAAAGCAAACAACAGCAAATGTAGTAGAAGACAAGAAATAATTAAAATTAGAGCAGAAATCAACGAAATTGAAACAAAAAAAACATTGAAAAAATTGATAAAACTAAAAGTTGGTTCTTTGAAAAAATAAATAAGATTTAGAGGCCCTTAGCCATGCTAAGGATGAGAAGAAGAGAGAGAACTCAAATTATTACTAACATACGGAATGAAAAAGGCAATATCACAACAGAAAGTACACAAATACAGAAGATAATTAGAAAGTATTTTGAAACCCTATATTCCAATAAAATAGAAGATAGTTAAAATATCGATAAATTTCTTAAGTCATACGATCTGCCCAGATTCAGTCAGGAAGACACACACAATTTAAACAGACCAAAAACAAAGGAAGAAATAGAAGAAGCCATCAAAAGACTACCAATCAAAAAAAGCCCTGGACCTGATGGGTATACAGCGGAGTTCAACAAAACCTTCAAAGAAGAATTAATACCAATACTATTCAAGCTATATCAAGAAATAGAAAAATAAGGAGCTCTTCCAAATTCATTCTTGGAGTCGAAAATCACCCTGATCCCAAAACCAGACAAAGACACTTCAAAAAAGAAAACTACAGACCAATATCTCTAATGAATTTGGATGCAAAAATTCTCAATAAAATCCGTGTGAACTGAATACAAAAGCATATCAAAATAGTTGTGCACCATGATCAAGTAGGATTCATCCCTGGAATACAAGGCTGGTTCAATATACGGAAATCAATAAATGCTATTCACCACATCAATAGACTTAAGGACAGGAACCATATGATCATCTCGATAGATGTAGTAAAAACATTCAACAAAGTTCAGCATCCCTTTATGTTCAAAACACTAGAAAAACTAGGGATAACAGGAACATACCTCAACATTGTAAAAGCTATATATGCTAAACCTCAGGCTAGGATCATCCTAAATGGAGAAAACTGAAGGCATTCCCTCTAAAATCTGGAACAAGACAGGGATGCCCTCTATCACCACTTCTATTCAATTTAGTTCTTGAAATACTAGCCAGAGCAATTAGACAGACAAAAGAAATTAAAGGCATAAAAATAGGAAAAGAAGAACTTGAATTATCGCTATTTGTGGATGACATGGTAATATATTTAACAGACCCAAAAGGGTCTACAAAGAAACTGCTAGAGTTAATAAATGAAGGATATAAAACCAACACGCATAAATCAAAGGCATTCCTGTATATCAGCAACAAAACTTCTGAAATGGAAATGAGGAAAACCACTCCATTCAAAATATCCTCAAAGAAAATAAGATACTTGGAAATCAACCTAACAAAAGAGGTGAAAACCACAGAACCCTAAAGAGAGAGATAGAAAAAGATCTTAGAAGATGGAAAAATGTACCCTGTTCATGGGTAGGCAGAACTTAATTCATCAAAATGGTGAAATTACCCAAAGTTCTCTACAGGTTTAAAGCAATGCCAATCAAAATCTCAACGGCATTTCTTGTAGAAATGATAAAGCAATCATGAAATTCATATGGAAAAACAAAAGACACAGAATAGCAAAAGGAATTTAAGCAGGAAGTGTGAATTGGGAGGTATAGCGATACCAGAGTTCAAACTTTACTACAAAGCAAGAGTAACAAAAACAGTGTGGTACTGGTACCAAAACAAGCAGGTGGACCAATGGTATAGAATAGAGGACAGAGAAACCAATCCACAAAATTATAACTTTCTTATATTTGATAAAGTGGCTATAAACATGCAATGGATGAAGGATAGCATCTTCAACAAATGGTGCAGGGAAAATTAGAAATCCATGTGCAACAAAATGAAACTGAATCCCGTTCTCTCACCATGCACAAAAGTTAACTCAAAATAGATCAAGGAGCTAGATATCAAATCAGAGACACTGCGTCGCATAGAAGAAAAAGTTGGCTACGATCTATATACTTTGGGGTCAGGCTCCAGATTCTTTAATAAGACATCAATAGCCCAAGAGTTAATAACAAGAATAAACAAATGGGACTTACTTAAACTAAAAAGTTTTTTCTCAAGAAGAGAAACAATAAGAGAGGTAAATAGAGAGCCTACATCCTGGGAACAAATTTTTAACCCTCACACTTCAGATAGAGCCCTAATATCCAGAATATACAAAGAACTCAAAATATTAAACAATAAGATAACAAATAACCCAATCAACAAATGGGCCAAGGACCTAAACAGACACTTCACAGAGGAGGACATACAATCAATCAACAAGTACATGAAAAAATGCTCACCATCTCTAGCAGTCTGAGAAATGCAAATCAAAAGCACCCTAAGATACCATCTGACTCCAGTAAGATCAGCAGCCATTATGAAGTCAAACAACAATAAGTGTTGGCGAGGATGTGAGGAAAAGGATACACTTGTACACTGGTGGTGGGACTGCAAATTGGTGAGGCCAATTTTGAAAGAAGTATGGATATTCCTGGGAAAGCTGGAAATGGATACACCATTTGACCCAGCTATCACCCTTCTTGGACTGTTCCCTGAGGATCTTACTATAAGTACTTACTATAAGTACTAAGAGCGTACTATAGGGATACTGCCACATCAATGATCATAGCGGCACAATTCACAATAGCTAGACTGTGGAACCAACTTAGATGCCCTTCAATAGATTAATGGTTAAAAAAAATGTGGCATCTATACACAATGGAGTATTACACAGCACAAAAAATGACAAAATCATAGAATTTGCAGGGAAATGGATGACATTAGAGCATATTATGCTAAGCGAAGCTAACCAATCCTTAAAAAACAAATGCCAAATGTCTTGTCTGATATAAAGAGAGCAAATAAGAACAGAACAGGGAGGAAGAGCATGAGGAAAAGATTAACATTAAACAAAGACGAATGGGGGGAGAGAAAGGGAGAGAGAAGGGAAAGCTTATGAAAATTGTAGGAGACCCTCAATGTTTCACAAAATTGCATATAAGATGTTGTGAGGGGAAGTGGGGGGGAAACAATGGAGAGAATTGAACAATAGCAGATGAGGTAGACAGGGAAGATGGGAGGGAAGGAGAGGGTCGATAGTAGGGGATAGGAAAGGTAGCAGAATACAACAGTCACTAATATGCCATTATGTAAAAATGTGAATGTGTAACCGATGTGATTCTACAATTCGTATTTGGGGAAAAATGGGAGTTCATAACCCAATTGAGTCACATGTATGAAAGATGATATATCTTGAGCTTTGTAATGTTTTGAACAACCAATAAAAATAAATAAATAAATAAAGGTTTAAAATTTAGTGGGAAGAAAACAGCTAAAAATGGGTTCAGATATATTCATTTTGCTATGCAGAAACTTTGTTTTGTGAAGTTGTAAATATCACAAATTTATTTTACCAGAAAATGCACATAAATTGAGATTAAAGGATAAATCACCTAACTTCATGAAAAATTCATAGCTTTTTCTACACTTTTCATATTTCATTTTTTTCGTGAATATTTTGTCATGGACAAGGTCTAGTCTTAGGCTATTCTTCCAGAATACTAACTCATCTGACAAGTTCGTACAATGTGTTAGATTGTTCTTTTCATCTTTTATTTAATAGTTTCTAGCTGATAATGTGTATTTTTTTCTTATCTTTATTTGGACATACAAACCTAACTATATCTTTGCATTTTATGTTTTACTGGGGAAGAGACTCATCAAAAGCGGTTTGTTATATTTATCAACAATCAAACATCTAGAGCACGCAATTATTCTTAATTTTGCATGAAAATAAATTTGTACCATTTTTCTTATAAAGATGTAGTATTATTAATAATGTCCCTACTGTAATAAGTAACTACTTACAAGAAGAATTAAACAATTGACTTTATATCAATTATGAACATGAAAAGTACTAAAATAAGTATTTGGCAATTAATACACAATTGATAGAAATTGAAAACACAAGAAAGCCATTTAAAATGTCAGTGCATATGGTCCTTAAATAATAGGTTGTTCAAATAAAATTTCTCTAATTCATAAGAGTTAATATGCCACATTACAGCTTAATGTGATATAAAACCTTAAATTATCAGTATTGATAAATAAGAATGATACCTGTTTACTTAAATATGTTTATTTGATTTTCACTGTAAGATGTTAATTATGGAAGAATTGAGAATTAAGAAAGACTTGGTCTATATTATTTCTAACAGGAAAATCAAAGTACTTTTAAATATATATGTATATATATATATATATATATATATATATATATATATATATATATATATATAATATATGTAATGCATATGCATGAATATAGATACATATGTATAATAAATGTATTGTAATATATCTATCAGGTGATTATAATTTTTAAAATTTCTCAAGAAAAAGAATGACTATAAAAAACAGTCTTAAATTTAAATTTCATAGCATACTACTGTTTGTAATGACATGAGAGAAAAATAGATATGGAGGGGAAACCAAAAAGGAAGGGAGAGAAGGGGGAAAATGAGGAAGAAAGTGAGTGAAGAAGAGGGACATGAGTGTATGATGTTAAGATAGAAGTGGAGGGGCTGGGTTTGTGGCTCAGAGGTAACATGCTTTTCTAGCATGTGTGAGGCACATGGTTCTATTCTCAGCACCACATACAAATAAACAAAATGAAGGTCAATCAACATATGAAAAAATAAAAAAAGAAAAAAGAAGAAATATTATGAAAATTCCAAGCTTTGATGAATGTTAAATAAAAAAAAATTATGTTACATAGCCTTATGTAATTTCTAGACTATCCAAAATAGTCACTAAATGTTAGATTATTAGTGCTATAACTAAAAATCCATTGATCTTTTCTCTACATTCTGTGGCATGCTAGTGCTAAAATAAATTGTATTATTAATCCCCCCCAAATCCTAATATTTCTACAGTAACTGACCCAGTTGAACATCAATGCAAGTAGACTCCTATGAGACATGATGTGCATTCTGACGTTCATTTTTATTCAACAATGGAACATTACTATTTCTTCAGTTTATGCACATCATAGCATATATGTTTCATCAAAATTTCGCAAATTTATAGGCATTTGTTTCACTTTCAATCACTTCCTGCTTGAGAACACATGTATTCCTCCATGTTTCATAACTGCTCTTTTCATGAGACTTCTTTCCAAACACATTATTTTCGATTTCCATTATCACATTTGAAGCAAAACGCACAAACCCGTCACAATAAACCATAACACTAATTTTACCATTAGATGTATAACTGGTTGGAATGAATGGTTGTATATCAATATAAGATTTCTTACTTAGTTTCAGATATCAATTCAATCCATTATTTAAAGTGGAACCAGTTATATTATTTATTCACAGTACAGTCTATTCACGAATTATCTCTATATTCATAGGCACAGGTACACCTCTTTGTACCCCCAATACTAATGTATACGTCCTCAAAATATAGCTCCCAGAAATGGTGGAAGAAATACCCATGTCACCTGATCTACATATACATTTTATCACAGTAATATTCTGGACACAAAAAGCAAAGGTCACACTTATGATTGTACAAAACCTAAATGGAAAGTGAACATGGATTACTAAAAACATCCATGTCCAGGTTGCCTAATGCTCTCAAATGAAAATCCTATTGGTGACTACATATTTGTTTCTTCCAAAGATTATATATTCAAACTTAACCATGTTGAAAATGTCTAATCCTGTCACTCACTTTATACTTTGCCTGATTTTGTAATGTCTCTATTGATATCTGCTTTCCTACATATTTTCCCCAGTTAATCATTGTGACTTCCTCGTCACATGTGCTGATATTTACATTCACTCTCTTAGCGATACCCTACTTCTAAAGAACTTTTGTTCCAAATCCTACACTCATTCTTCTTCCTAAACCTACCGACTATCTTCTTAATCCTACGGACTATCACTTTTTGACTGGATGTTCTCTTCTACATTCAATCATCCAAGGTGAAAGGTCCTATGCCATTGTATATCGATTTATCTGAAACATCTGTGCAGAATGTAATTCAACGCTAAGTATCCCAATCAAGGGACAAATGAAGTTCTGGGCTTCAAATCTTACTTAGATTTCTGTTTTCGTACATATATTTCACCTCTATATTCTTATAAATATCACAGGTTCCCAATACCATTATTCATCCAGCAGAATGGTTCCTAACCCATATCGAACAGGTTAATAACACTAATCATACACTGTTCCCTCAATCTAACTTTACTGAAGAGCAGCGACAGTGCTGGTCTTACAATACAGGAATGTATGGGATCTTCCACCTGCTGAGAACATCAAAAGTACATGCAGAAATGATCTCTGGAGAAGATGTAGGCAGCTATGAAGGACCTGAGAGAGCAAAAGACATCTCCATGGCAAAGAACCCAGTAGCATGAAGGAATGTGTCTGAATCAGCCTCATTCTTCTTAATGTAGAGTAGACCAAACCAGGCCTGTGTGGAAAGCTCTTCCCAGGTGCGTATGGTTGATATACCATTCTAACATATGAAAGTGTCACAGGAAGTAGGGGCAGCCTCCATCTCATGGGACCCTTGGAAGCAACTGTTAGGACAAAGTGGTTGCCAAGGCAGTTACCTCATTCAGTTCCTGAAAGAAGTGACCACACCTCACTTCCTTGGTGATGAAAGTCTCTGAACTTGGGATCCAGGAAGCCAGGCACCCAGAGCCATTACCAATCCCAGTCCCAGTGGTCTCACTTGTTTAAATTTACCAAAGACAGAGTCAGTATTTCTTCTTACCTGTTAAGGTCTGTAAACAAGTCAGATTGGCACCTGTTATTTTGCCAGAGAAATGTTAGAGTCTGTAAACAAGTCTGGATGGCGCCTGGCAAAATGCCAGAGGGAGTGGTTTGTGAAGTAACAAAAGTGAGCCATTAAGTGTGGAGATTCCTTATTGTTTAACTGCTGTATCTATTTCATGCTAATTAGATAGGCTGTGTAAAATGTATAAATACCGCTCTTATTCAACAATAAACGGCTTCCACTCCTGCTACACAAGTTGTTCGTCACCCGCCCCCCACCCGATTATTTTGCCCAGCCAGCCGGGCTGCGGCACTTACCTACTGATGTAAGGATGGCCAAATGCCAGGGAAGCTCTGAAGATGGTTCTTTCCTGATAAAGCAGGTATTGGCTCACCGCTGACTCCTGACTACTTCACAGAGTTAGCAAAGGAAAGCAGATTTGAGACAGGACAAGCAATTTTGGGGAACATAGTATGGCCCACCAGTCAGAGGACACTCTGGATAGTCACAGACCAACTTGGACGAAAGAGTTGCCTTTGTGGGTGTGGTTGTGGGTTTGTGTATTCCACTGTGTCTGTGGTTATAGACATTAGAAAAGATAATGCATCAATGGAATTGTTCTGTCTAGTAGAAAGCTTCTCAGCATTCATCCTGCCAAATTTATGAATGGACTAGGCTTTCCTTATGAATGGGCAACACCTGCTATCTTCCTAAGTTCCTGTTTTCTTCCTGAATTCTGGCCACTCTCAAGAATAGGCTCATGGTTTTGTGTAAAAGATATGTACCACCTCCAAACTCTATAACATGGCCTTGTACTGGATAGCTGAAGGGAATGGAGAGGAACTCAGAAAACTCAGATATCAGTGTGACCAGTAAAGTGTCAGTGGAGAAACACTGATTTGGGCCTTTTGTTTACCTATTGTTCCGTTGCCCTGAATGTCGGGAAGGTCTTTGCCTCGGTCCACCCCTTTGTTAAGCCTGAAGAAAACAGTTTTCTAATGGAAAATAATGAGCATCACCTGTGGCTCTTTGCTTAATTTCCGTGGAAAGGGATGTGTCTGAATCAGCCTCTTGGCCCTGTGTGATGCTGTGACTTAGATTCTCACCACCTGATGAATCTAAGGAAAGATCTCATGTGTGCATCCAATACAAAATAGAAAAAGAGCAGTCTTGTGGATGGAGTCTCTCGCCTTCCTCTGTAAGGTTCCTGACTTCCATCAAGTGAGAATAGGTATCCTTTGGTTCAAAAAGGTTTTCAAAGCCCTGCAGAGGCAAGCCCATAGGTGCTTGGATTTTCTCATGACTCCAGTTCACATAAAGAATCTAAACCCCACAGACATAACGCTCAAATTGGAGAAGCAGAGCAGTATTAATGGCAGGCCTAATTGATCACTCCTTGTTCACAGATAGGTTGTCAAGCCACCCTGACTTTAGACAAATGAGGGTAGGGAGCATATTTTGGATACTGTCTTCAGCTGCACCCCTCATGGAAACTTCCAGCCAGAGGTTATGATGAGTGTCTATGTGGAAGTAGTTGAGAGCCATGTGGGAGTGTTTTGGTTTTAATTGTGGTAATTTGTTTGGCTGATGGAAGAGATGACTGGGTCCACCTTGGCTTGAACTCTGGTGTGAGTCTTCTTAGAGACTGAGTTCTGGAAATGACTGCAGAGATGTATTGCCATGAATTGTGTTGGGACTTTTGGAGGCCATGCATGGTAGTGGCCTTTGGAAACTGAGATCTAGGCCCAGGGGGCTTCCCACAGAGCACTGGGAATCTGAGCCAGAATATCACATGATTTTATTCTGAAAGACTTGACAGCCATAGTTGAGAGTAAAAACACACATGGACCTCACATTGTAGACCTCAATGGGCCTGGCTTCATTTGATCTTTTGGCCACTTTTTGAGAAGTCTTGCCTGTGAGAGTTCTCCAGATCTTTCATTGAAATGGGCTTTCTCACCATTTAATGTTTCCAGAATGAATTAAATCCCACAGTGCCTCCAACCTCATCCTTGAAAAATGGCTAAACATCATAAAAATTTGAAATTCCCATCACCAGGTGACACTGGATACACTTTGGATTTCCTGTTGCTGATCATGAGTGTACCAGACAGTGCCTTGATTTACTGGGTTTCATGAAAACGGTGTAGAACAGTGATGCAAATAAGTTAAAGTCTGCTGAGTAGTGGGCCTAGAGCAGTGTTTTGCAGGTCTGTGATAAAACTTCTGTGGTGGGGTCATGTGGATCTGCCAAAAGGCTTGTAACTGACATGGTGCAGCCAGCAGACCCTTGTATGTAAAGGCATCTCGTTGAATGGAGAGGTTTCAGGGCAATGTTCAGAATCAGGTTGCTATGGTCAAGGGGGCATGCTATGTGGGATTGAAGCCTGGTTGGCGCATTCTCCTGCAGACCCTGACGCACAACACGTGACAGATCTCCCTCCAGCACTGTGACCCAGTTGAATTCCTTGTATTTCCTGAAGCCAATACCAAACTCCCAGTGCAGCAGCAAGAACACCATGAAAAGTGGAGGATGACCAAATGGCTTCACAGTCCACACGGGGCCACATTTAGCCTTCAGTGGCAAGAGTTTACTTACAAAGAGAGAATTCAGTCTTGCTGCCTCACGTTCTTTGGAAAATAAGAAACCATGTTCTGCAGGTCACATAGATGGAGACCCAGCTTTGGTGGTCTCACTAGAAAGGAAGCCATAGGTCCTGACTACAACATATACTTCAAGTGGCCAACCTCAGAGGCAGGTTCTCCAGAAGTCTTTAGGCTGGCAGATCTCCATATTTGTGCAGTATTTACCCTGTCCCTTACTTTTGGAAACTCCTCTACCACCTCCAATATTGTGAACTCGTAACCATGTTCCATTCCTGACATGTATTCACAGATTTTCTAACTCTTCTTCTTTTATTTTGTCTTACTTGGGGCAAAGATAGTGTCAAGGTATTGTTGTGAATGAGAGTAGGAAGATTTTGTGTAGCACATATTTGCATACACATTTGATTCATTTTTTATTTTACATTCAAAATACTGAATCCCTGACACTAACCCATACCCTACTAGACTCTGACTACTAATCTTAATATGCTGGAGAGAAATAATGCAAACAGAATTGAAATACAAACAGTTCAGAGGAGGCATGGTGTATAGTTGGATTTGCCTTTTGCATGATAAAGTGTAGGTGTTATAAATCTAGTCAATTTTTAATTAAAATAGTTCACCATGGGTTTTTGTAGTCAACAAATATGTGAATTCCTATCTTCCTTTCTCTGTAGCCTATTCGGCACATGTATTTTTATATGCACATATAGATTCCTACCTGGTATCACACGTACATTTTTGTGACTTGGCTGAATTGGAGATACAAATTGTGAGAAAAGATCACTCCTCCTAAACGCTGTTGGAACTGAAAATGCAACCCATGTGTGAGCTTCCTAGGAGAACAACATTGTACATAAATCCATGCTCAGTACAATAAATAATTTTGCATCTGTGGATGTTATATATTTCATGATGAATATTGATTGGCTTATATATTGGATACTTTTTAATATCTCTGTGTGTGTTTTGGGTGTGTGTTTATATATATATATATACACTCTCAAGATTTTTCAACATATGAAATATATGTGTCTTATATACACTACCGAAATTCATTCATGTTCATGTATGTGGATTTATAATAAAAATTTCACAAGATTATTCTCAGAAATATTCATTCACCTGAACTACATATTTGTTTCCTAGTACTTAAAACTAACTTCAGTGAATGGTGCATACAAATACTAATATTTCTACAGTAATTGACCCAGTTTAACATCAATGCAATTAGATTCTTATGGGACATGGTGTGTATTTTGATGTTCATTTTTATTCAACATTGGTTCGTTAATATTTCTTCAGTTTATGCATATCATAGGATATATATTTCATCCACAAATTCACAAATTTAAAGGCATTTGTTTCACTTTCAATCACTTACTGCTTCAGAACACATGTATTCCTACAGGTTTTTTGACTGGTCTTTTAATGAGACTTCTTTCCAAACACATTATTTTCGATTTCCATAATCACTTTTGAAGCAAATCTCACACAATCTTTATAATAAAACATAACGCAATTATACAATTATATGTGTAACTGGTTGGAATGAATGATTGTATATCAATATAAGTTTTTGTGTATATTTTCACATATCAATTCAATCCATTATTTAAAGTGGAAACAGTTATATTATTTATTCACAGTATTGTCAATTCATACATTAATTCTGTATTCATAGACACAGAGTACAAATCTTTGTACCACCAATAATAATTTATACATCTTCAAAATATTGCTCCCAGAAATGGTATAAGAAATACTTATGTCACCCGATCTACATATACATTTTATCATAGTAATATTCGGGACCCAAAATGCAAAGGTCAAACTTATGATTGTACCAAAGCCTAAATTGAAAGTGAGCATGGATTACTAAAAACATCCATGTCCATGTTGCCTAATGTTCTCAAATGTCAATCCTATTTGTGACAACATATTTTTTTCTTCCTAAGATTATATATTCAAACTCAACCCTGTTGAAAATATCTAATCCTATCACTCACTTTAAACTTTTCCTGATTTCTTAATGTCTCTATTGATATCTGCTTACCGACATATTTTCCCCAGTTCATCATTGTGACTGACTCTTCACATGTGCTCACATTTAAATTCACTCTCTATCTGAAACCCTATTGCTAGAGAACTTTTTGTCCAAAACCTATACTCACTCTTCTTTCTGAAACTGAATATCTTTCTAATAATTCCAACTATCCCTTTTTGACTAGAAGTTCTCTTCAACATTTCATCATCCAACGTACAATGTCCTATGCCATTGTACATCGATTTATCTGAGACATCTCTGCAGAAAATAATTCAAATCTAAGTATCCCAATCAAGGGCCCAATGCCCTTCTGGTCTTCAAATCTTACCTACATTTCTGTTTTCATGCTAATATGTCACCTATATTTTCTTGTAAATATTGCAGGTTCCCAATCATTCCTGCAGAATGGTCTTCAAATCTTACCTACATTTCTGTTTTCATGCTAATATGTCACCTATATTTTCTTGTAAATATTGCAGGTTCCCAATCATTCCTGCAGAATGATTCCTAACTCATATCGAACATGTTATTAATCCTAACCATACACTGTTCCCTCAATCTAACTTTACAGAAGATTAGAGACAGAGTTGGTCTTTAAATACAGGAATGTAGCAGATCTTCCACATGCTAAGATCCTCAAAGGTCCATACAGAAATGATCCCTGGAGAAGATGTAGGCAGCTATGAAGGACCTGAGAGAGAAAAAGTTATCTCCATGTAATGGCTCACCGCTGGCTCCTAATAACCTCACAGAGTTGGCCAAGGAGACCAGATCTGAGACAGGACAGGCCATTTCTGGGAACATAGTATGGCCCACCAGTAAGAGGACACTCCGGATAGTCACAGACCTACTTGGGGGAAGGAGGTGCCTTTGTGGGTTGGGTGTGAGTTTGTGGTCTGGTCTCATTTTCTGAGAATAGGTAGGAAAGGCAGTATGTTCATTTTGGAGTGGATGGTTTCTAGAAAGTCGTTTGACAAGCAGTGTGTTTCTATGTCTGGGTATCCAACTGTGTTCGTGGATGAAGACATTAGAAAGAGCATGCATCAATGGATGTGTTCTGTCTAGTAGAAAGCTTCCCAGCATTCATCCTTCCCAATTTATAGATGGACTTGGCTTGCCTTCTGGATGGGCAACACCTACTGTCTTTCTAAGTTCCTGTTTTCTGCCTGAATTCTGGCCACTAACCATAATAGGCTCATGGTTATGTGTCCAAGATATGTACCAATTCCAAGTCATAAATTGTGTTGGGATTTTAGGAGGCCACACATGAGATTCGCCCTTGGAAACAGATCTAGGCCCAGGGTGGCTTTCCACAGAGCACAAGTAATCTCAGCCAGGATATCACACGATTTTATTGTTAAAGACTTGGCAGCCATAGTTGAGAGTCAAAACACACATGGAGCTCACATTGTAGACCTCAATGAGCCTGGCTTCATGTGACCTTTTGGCCACACTTTGGGAAGCTTTGCCTGTGATAGTTCTCCATTTCTTTCGTTCAAATGAGTTTCCTTGCCATTTAATGGTTTCTGAATGATTGGAAACCCACAGTGCCTCCAACTTGATCCTTAAAAAATAGCTAGATAAATACCACCAAATTTTTGAAATTCCCTTGACCAAGTGGCACTGGAGAACCTTTGGATTCCTGTTGCTGATCATGAGTATGCCAGACAGTGCCTTGATTGACTTGGTTTCATGAAAATGGTGTAGAACAGAGATGCCAGTAAGTTGGAGCCTGCTGAGTAGTTGGCCTAGAGCAGTGGTGGGGAGGTGTCTGAAATAACATCTGTGGTGAGGCCATGTTTATCTGCCATTGGCTTCCAAATGGCTTGTGACTGACATTTTGCATCCAGCAGACCCTTGTATGTAAAAGCATCTTGTTATATGGAGAGGTTTCAGGGCAATGTTCAGAATCAGGTTGCTGTGGTCAATGGGGCAAGCTCTGTGGGAAAAAAGCTTGCTTGGTGCATTCTCCTGCAGACCCTGACCCACCACATGTGACAGAATTCCCTCCAGCACTTTGTCCCAGTGGAACTCCTTGTATTTCAAGAAACAAATACCAAACTCCCAGTGCAGCAGCAAGAAACACCACAAAAAGTGGAGGATGAAAAAATGGCTTTACAGTAAACACGAGGAGACACTTAGCACGCAGTGGCTACAGTTTACCTACAAAGAGAAAATTCAGCACTCCTGCCTCATGTTCATTGGGAAATAAGAAACAATGTCCTCCAGGTCACATAGATGCAGACCCAGTTATGATGGTCTAACTAGAACGGAAGCTAAATCTCCTGACAGCAACATATATTTCAAGTGCCCAAACTCAGAGGCAGTTTCTCAAAAGTCTTTAGGCCAGCAGAGCTCCATGTTTGTGGAGTGTTTACCCTGTCCCTTACTTTTGGAAACTCCTATACCACCTCCAAGTATATGAACTCCTGAGCATTTTCCATTCCAGATATGTATTCACAGATTTTTGTAAATCATGTCCTCTAATTGTGTCTTACTTTAAGCAAAGATGATGTCAAGGCATTGTTCTGGATGAGAGTGGGAACATTTTTTTGTAGCACATATTTGCATAAATATTGAATTTATTTTCATATTTTCAATTCGAAATACTGAATCCCTGACACTAACCCATAACCTACTAGACTCGGACGACTATTCCTAATAAGATGGAGTAAAATAACCCACACAGAATAGAAATACAACCAGTTCAGAGGAGGCATAGTGTATAGTTGTACCTTCCTTTTGCATGATAAAGGGTTGGTGTTATAAATCTTGTCAATTTCTAGTTAAAATAGTTCTCTATGTGTTTTTAAAGTTAACAAATATGTGAATTCCTGTCTCCCTTTCTCTGTAGCCTATTCAGCACATGCATTTTTATATGCACATATAGAATACTACATGGTATCACACGTACATATTTGTGAGGTAACTGACTTTGCAAATACAAATTGTTAGAAGAAAACACTTCTTCTAAATGCTGTTGGAACTGAAAATTCAACCTATGGGTGAGCTTCCTAGTTGAACAACATAAATCCATATTTAGTAAAATCAATATTTTTGGATGTGTGGATGATATATATTTCATGGTGAATTTCGATTGGCATACATAATGCTACTTTGTAATGTGTGTATTTAGGTGTGTGTGTGTGTGTGTGTGTGTGTGTGTGTATATATATATATATATATATATATATATTCACTCTGCTGATTATTCAAAATATAAAATATATGTGTCTTATTATGCACTAACTAAATTCATTCATATTCATGTATTTGGATTTATAATCAACGTTTGAGAAGATTATTCTCAGAAATATTTTTCCACCTGAAATACATTTTTGTTTCCTAGTACTGAAAACTAACTTCAGGGGATTATATTATGGCAGTGATGGGAGTTCATTACCCCCCTGTACCGCGTCACTTTGCAGGAGAAGGACGAGTTAGAACGGCTAAAATCTATCTTGTTAGAAATTTCCAGGAAAATTGGTGTGCTCCAAAACCTACAGGAAGGATTTCCATTGCACAAGGACCAGCTACGTGGACTCAAACGCCAGCAATTTGTCCTCACGGAGGGTCACGCTGCTTATTTAGCAAATCGCCCCACAGCTAGTGTCAGCAATGCACGCTGGGAAACGACGAGAGAGCAACGCAAAGATACAGTCTGTGGATTATGCGAGCTCCTGCCATCTGTGCAATCACTGTGCTCAGTGCTGAATTCTGGGTTTGAAACGGGGGAAGGAAGCGGTCCAATTCGGTTTTCCACACCGGTGAGACCACAGAGGAAGATAGCGGTCACCATCTTGGAGAGCTGACGTCACCATCCCTGTTTTCGACTGATCACAGCTCATTCAGATACAGAATAGGTAATTTCAGGCTGCCATTCGCCTTCATCTTGCAGACAAATTACTCAGGGTCAGTGCTAAAGAACCCACGAAAATTGCTTCTTGGATCCTGCTCCTATCAGAACATACACTGAGCCCAGAGCGACTGAATTCCGGGTCCCGGAACTGCTCTGGCCCAGGGCTAAAGAACCTGCGGAAGCTGTTTCTTGGTCTGGGTCCTGCTGAATACTGTAGAGGTAAATGCCAACTGAGCCTTCATAGACAGTGGCAACAGGATTGAGACGGGGCTTGTGAGGGCCAGTCAGGACTCACCTGTTGCTTTGGTCACCCGGCAAAGGGAATGAAATGCTGCCATTTACATGGGATACCAACATGGCAGAGATCTGATGTGATCACAAAGCAGTGGAGGAGATAACTTCATTGATACCAGCGGTGAGAGAAATAGTTGGTCTCCTGGTAAAGAAAGTGAGTCACAAACATCTGAGTCTCTCTCACTTAGTCATCAAGCCAGAGGTGCAGAGCAGAGCTGCCGCCTGTGCCTGGAACACGCCCAGCGACCCCCTGGCGTGGTAGTCACGTCACCCCAATTGGAGTAGGGGCAGAGCATAGCCGACACCCATGCCTGAAAGGTAGGCAGACGTACGACCGACCGGCAGAACAGGCCCAGCGGCCGGTCAGCATGGTAGACAGATCACCCCAATTGGAAGAGCAGCACAGCCGCCAACTGCACCTGCAATGGAGACTTTTCCACTATACAATAGCAATATAAATATATAGGGGGAAAATTTCAAAAACACAACAGTTTCACCAAGCAGAAAGAAACGCAAGCTGTATGAAAAGACAAGGAAAGAAAGGACCACAAGCAATGCAGGTCAACTCAACTTTAGAAGAGGTAATAGATGCAGCATATGGAATGTCAGATAAAGAATTCAGGATATACATGCTTCAGGTGATCTGGAATCTCAAGGAAGACATTAGACAGCAAAAATCAGACAATGAAAGATCACTTCGACAATGAATTACATAAAAAAATCCAAGTAGCAAAGATCAACTATACAGGGAGATAGAGGTTATAAAAAGCAAACAAACTGAAATCTTAGAAATGCAGGAAGTAATGAACCATCTTAAAAACTCAATTGAGAATATTACCATCAGAGCAGAATACTTAGAAGATAGAACATCAGACAATGAAGACAAAGTATTTCAACTCAAAAAGAACATATAAAGCTCAGCAAGACTGTTAAGAAAGCATGAGCAAAACTGCAAGAAATATGGGATAACATAAAGAGACTAAACATAAGAGTCATTGGGATACAGGAAAGTATAGAGGTCCAAACCAAATGAGTGAGCAATCAATTCAATGAAATAATAGGAGAAAAATTCCTAGACTTGAAGAATGAGACAAAATCCCAAATCCTAAAAGTCTACAGGACGCCAAACGTGCAAAATCATAAGAGATCCACACCTAGACACATTGTAATGAAGATACCCAACATACAGAATAAGGAGAGAATTTTAAAAGCTACAAGAGAAAGGAAGCATATTATAGTTACTGGTAAACCAACCAGGAAAACAGCTGATCTTTCAACACAGACTCTGAAAGCTAGAAGATCCTTTAATAACATATTTCAAACACTGAAAGAAAATGGGTTCCAACCAATAATCATGTATCCAGCGAAATTGAGCTTCAGATGGAAGATGAAATTAAAACCTTCCACGATAAACAAAAGTGAAAAGAATTTGCAGCTAGAAAACCATCTCTTCAAAACATCCTTGGCAAAACATTACAGGAAGTGGAAATGGAAAATACCAATGAAAACTAACAGTGGGAGGTAGGACATTAAAGGGGGGAAAATAATCAAAGAGGAAAACAAACTATGTTTTGTAACATAAATAAACAAATATGGCTGGAAGAACAACCCCTATCTCAATAATAACAAAAAATCTAAATGGCTTAAACTCACCTATTAAGAAACACAGGCTAGTAGAATGGATCACAAAACAAGAACCAACAAAATGCTGCCTACAAGAGACGCATTTTATAGGAAAAGACATACATAGAGGGAGGGTGATACTTGGAAAAATCATATCACTCTTATGAACTTCGGAAACAAGCAGGAGTGTCCATACTCATATCAAATAAAATAGATTTCAAGCCAAAGTTAATCAAAAGGGATAAAGAAGGACACTACATACTACTCAAGGGAACCATACGCCAACAAGACATAACAATCATAAATATATATGCCCCAAACAATGGTGCAGCTTTGTTCATCAAACAAACTCTTCTCAATTTCAAGAGTCTAATAGACCACAATACAGTAATCATGGGAGACATGAACACACCTCTCTCACCACTGGACAGATCTTCCAAACAAAAGTTGAATAAGGAAACTATAGAACTCAATAACACAATTAATAACCTAGACTTAATTGACATATATACAATATACAACCCATCATCAAGAAGTTACACTTTTTTCTCAGGAGAACATGGATCATTCTCAAAAATACATCATATATTATGTCACAGGGCAACTCTTAGACAATAAAAAGGAGTAGAGATAATACCATGAATTTTATCTGATCATAATGGAATGAAACTAAAAATCAACGATAAAAGAAGGAAGGAAAAATCATTCATCACTTGGAGAATGAACAATAGGGTTCTGAATGATCAATGGGTTATAGAAGACATCAAGGAGGAAATTAAAAAATTCTTAGAGATAAATCAAAACACAGACACAATATATCGGAATCTATAGGACACATTGAAAGCAGTTCCAAGAGGAAAATTCATTGCTTGGAGTTCATTCCTTAGAAAAAGAAAAAACCAACAAATAAATGATCTCATTCTTCATCTCAAAATCTTAGAAAAACAAGAGCAAACAACAGCAAAAGAAGTAGAAGGCAAGAAATAATTAAAATCAGAGAAGAAATTAATGAAATCAAAACAAAAGAAACAATTGAAAAAATTGACAAAACAATACATTGGTTTTTTGAAAAAATAAATAAAATCGACAGACCCTTAGCCATGCTAACAAAGAGAAGAAGAGAGAGAACTCAAATTACTAGCATATGAAATGAAAAAGGAAATATAACAAGAGACACTTCAGAAATACAGAAGAAAATCAGAAATTATTTTGAATTAATATTCTCCAATAAAATAGAATATAGTGAAGGCATTGATAAATTTCTTAAGTCATATGATGTGCCCGGATTGAGTCAGGAGGATATATACAACCTAAACAGTCCAATATCAATTGAGGAAATAGAAGAAACCATCAAAATACTACCAACTAAGAAAATCCCAGGACTGGATGGGTATAGAGCAGAATTATACAAAACCTTTAAAGAAGAACAAAAACCAATACTTTTCAAGGTATTTCAGGAAAAATGCAAAAATCCTCAAAAAAATTCTGGCGAATCAGCCACAAAAACATATATATATATATATATATATATATATATATATATATATATATATATATATATAAAATATGTGCACCATGATCAAGTAGGATTCATTCCTGGGATGCAAGGCTGGTACAATATATGGAAATCAATAAATGTTATTCATCACATCAATAGACTTAAAAATAAGAACCATATGATCATCTCGAGAGATGCGGAAAAAGCATTCGACAAGGTACAGCATCACTTACGTTCAAAACTCTAGTAAAACTAGATCCTGTTATCCCTAGTTTTTCTAGTTTGGTTTCAGGTAAATGTTCAGAATCAGGTTGCTATGGACACGGGGGCAAACTATGAGAGATAGAATATTGGATGGTGCATTCTCCTGCAGACCCTGACCATACACACGTGACAGAACTCCCTCCAGCACTGTGTCCCAGTTGAACTCCTTGTATTTCGTGATGCAAATACCAAACTCCCAGTGCAGAGGCAAGAAACACCACGAAAAGTGGAGGATGACCAAATGGCTTCACAGTTCACACGGGGAGACACTGAGGTTCCAGTGTCCACAGTTTACTTAGGAAGAGAGAATTCAGCACTGCGGTCTCCTGTTCATTGGAAAATAAGAAACCATGTCCTCCAGGTCACATAGATGCAGACCCATCTTTGATGGTCTCACTACTAAGGAAGCTAAAGCTCCTTACAACAAAATATATTTCAAGTGCCCAACCTCAGAGGGACTTTCTCAAGAAGTCTTTAGGCCAGCAGAGCTCCATGTGTGTGGACTGTTTAACCTTTCCCTTACTTTTGGAAACTCCTTTACCACCTCCAATTTTTTGAACTACTGAGCATATTTTATTCCACATATGAATTCACAGATTTTCTAACTCTTCTCCTCTAATTGTGTTTTACTAGGGTCGAAGGTAATGAGAAGGCATTGTTCTTGATGAGAGTTGGAAGATTTTTGCGTAGCATATGTTTGCGTACACATTGGATTCATTTTCCTATTTTCCATCCAAAATACTGAATCTCTGACATTATCCCATACCCTACTAGACTTTGATGATTAATCCTAATACGGTGAAGAAAAATAACCCAAAGAGAATAGAAACACAAGCAGTTCAGAGGAGGCATGGTGTATACTAGGTCTTGCCTTTTGCATGATAAAGGGTAGGTATTATAAAAATTGTCAATTTTTAATTGAAATAGTTCTACATGTGTTTTTAAAGGTAACAAATATGTGACTTCCTGTCTCCTTTTCTCTGTAGCCTATTCAGCACATGTGTTTTTATACGCACATATAGAATCCTACCTGGTATCACACATAATTTCTTTTGAGGCTACTGACTTGGAAGATAAAAATTGTGAGTAGAGATCATTCCTCCTAAACGCTGTTGGAACTGAAAATTCAACCTATGTCAGCTTCCTAGAAGAACAACATTATACATGAATCCATGTTAAGCAAAATGAATATTTTTCGATATGTGGATTATATATATTTCATGATGAAATGCGATTGGCATATATATTGCTACTTTTAATGTCTGTGTGTGTGTGTGTGTGTGTGTGACTCTCCAAGTTTTTTAAAATATGAAATATATGTGCATTATATACACTCCCTAAATTCATTCATGTTCATGTATGTGGATTTATAATCAACTATTCAGAAGATTATTTTCAGAAATATTCATCCACCTTGAATACATATTTGTTTCCCATTACTGAAATCTGACTTCAGTTAATGGTTCATACAAATCCTAACATTTCTACATTAACTGACCCAGTTTAACATCAATGCAAGTAGATTCCTATGGGACATGATGTCTATTTTGAACTTCATTTCTATTCAACACTGCTACATTACTATTTCTTCACGTTTAGCCCATCATTGCATATATATTTCATCCACAAGTTCACAAATTTAGAGGCATTTGGTTCACTTTAAATCCCTTCTTGCTTTAGAACACATGTATTCCTCCAGGTTTCTTGACTGGAATTTTTTGAGACTTCTTTCCAAACACATTATTTTCGATTTCCATAATCCTTTTGAAGAAAATCTCACACACCCTTCATGATAAATCATAACCTAATATTACCATTAGATGTATAACTGGTTGGAATGAATGATTGTATATCAATATTAGATTTCCTGTATATTTTCAGATATCAATTAAATGAATTATTTAAAGTGGAACCAGTTATATTATTTATTCACAGTATGGTCTATTCATGCATTATCTCTATATTCACAGACACAGCGTACACCTCTTTGTACCCCCAATACTAATTTATACGTCTTCTCAATTTTGGTCCCTGAAATGGTGGAAGAAATACTGATGTCACCTGATCTACATATACATTTTATCACAGTAATATTCTTGACAAAACTGCAAAGGTCACACTTATGATTTTACAAAGCCTAAATGTAAAGTGAACATGGATTACTAAAAACATCCATGTCCAGGTTGCCTAATGCTCTCAAATGTCATTCTTTGGTGACTACATATTTGTTTCTTCCTAAGATTATATGTTCAAACTCAATCCTGTTGAAAATGTCTAATCCTAACACTCACTTTGTACTTTGCCTAATTTCCTATTTTCTTCCTTGATATTTGCTTTCCTACCTTTTTTTCCTAGTTCATCATTGTGAATGACTCTTCACATGTGCTGACATTGGCATTCACTCTCTAATCGAAACCCTGTTGCTAAAGAATTTTTTTTTCCAAATTCTATACTCACACTTCTTCCGAAAACTACCGACTATCTTCCTAATCTTACCGACTATCCCTTTTGGAGTTGATGTTCCCTTCAAATTCAATCATCCAAGGTACAAAGTCTTATGCCATTGTATATTGATTTATCCAAGAAATCTCTGCTGAAGGTAATTCAATGCTAAGTATCCCAATCAAGGGCCCAATTCCCTTCTGGGCTTCAAATCTTACCTAGATTTCTGTTTTCATGCATATATTTCACCTCTATGTTCTTATAAATATAGCAGATTCCCAATATCATTATTCATCCCTCAGAATAATTCCTAACCCAAATTGAACAAGTTATTAATGCTAACCATACACTGTTCCCTCAATCTAACTTTACAGAAGAGCGGGACAGAGTTGGTCTTACAATACAGGAATATAGGGGATCTTCCACCTGCTGAGAACCTCAAAGGTCCATGCAGATATGACCCCTGGAGAAGATGTAGGCAGATATGAAGGACCAAACAAGGCCTGTGTGGAGAGCTGTTCCCGGGTGCCTATGGTTGATATACCATTCTAACTTGTGAAAGTGTCACATGAAGTAGGGGTAGCCACCAGAACTTGTCCCCGTTGAACTCCTTGTATTTAGTTAAGCAAATACCAAACTCCCAGTGCAGCAGCAAGAAACACCACGAAAATGGAGAATGAAAAAATGGCTTCACAGTCCACATGGGGAGACACTTAGCCCCCAGTGGCCACAGTTTACCTACAAAGAGGGAATTCAGTACTGCTGCCATATGTTCATTATAAAATAAGATACCATGTCCTCCAGGTCACATAGATGCACACCAAGCTTTGATGGTCTCACTACAAAAGAAGCTATAGCTCCGGACAACAATATAAATTTAAGTGCCCAACCTCAGAGCTAGTTTCTCAAGAAGTCTTTAGGCCAGCAGAGGTCCATGTTTGGGTTGTGTTTACAATGTCCCTTACTTTGGGAAACTCCTCCACCACATCCAAGGTTGTGAACTCCTGAGAATTTCCCATTCCAGATTGGATTTATTTTGCAATTTTCCATTCTACAGTAACTGACCTAGTTTTACATCAATGCAAGTAGATTCCTATGGAACATGATGTGTATTTTGAGGTTCATTTTTATTCAACATTGTTACATTACTATTTCTTCAGTTTATGCACATAATAGGATATATATTTATTCCACAAGTTAGGAAGTTTATAGGCATTTGTTTCACTTTCAATCACTTTCTGCTTCAGAACACATGTCTTCCTCCATGTTCCTTGACTGGTCTTCTCATGAGACTTCTTTCCAAACACATTATTTTCTATTTCTGTAATCACTTTTGAAACAAAACTCACACACCCTTCATTATAAACCATAACTCTAAGATTACCATTAGATGTATAACTCTTTGGAATGAATGATTGTATATCAATATAAGATTTCCTATATATTTTCAGATATCAATTCAATCCATTATTTAAGTGGAACCAGTTATATTTTTCCGCAGTATGATCTATGTATGCATTATCTCTATATTCATAGACACAGCGTACACCTCTTTGTACCCCCAATACTAATTTATTCGTCTTCACAATATTGCTGCCAGAAATGGTGGAAGAAATACGCATGTCACCTGATCTTCATATATATTTTATTACAGTAATATTCTGGACACCAAATGCAAAGGTCACACTTATGATTGTAACAAATCCTAAATGGAAAGTGAGCATGGATTACTAAAAACATCCATGTCCACATTGCCTAATTCTTTCAAATGTCAATCCTATTCGTGACTACATATGTGTTTCTTCCTAAGATTATATATTCAACCTGAACCCTTTGAAAATGTCTAATCCTATCACTTTATAGTTTGCCTGATTTTGTAATGTCTCTATTGATATCTGTTTTCCTACATATTTCCCAAGTTCATCATTGTGATTGACTCTTCACATGTGCTGACAAATATATTCACTCTCTAACCAAAACCCTATTGCTAAAGAACTTTTCTTCCAAATACTATACTCACTCTTCTTCCTATACCTACCGACTATCTTCCTAATCCTACTGACTATCCCTGTTTGACTGGATGTTCTCTTGTACATTCAATCATCTAAGGTAGAAGATCCTATGCCATTGATTATAGATTTATCTTAGACATCTGTGCATAACGTAATTCAAAGCTATTTATCCCAGTCAAGTTCCCAATGCCATTCTGGGCTTCGAATCTTACCTAGATTTCTGTTTTCATAATTATATTTCACCTCTATATTCTTTTAAATATTTTAGGTTCCAAATACCATCATTCATCCAGCAGAATGATTTCTAACCCAAATCAAACATGTTGTTAACCTTAACCATTCACTGTTCCATCAATCTAACTTTACAGAAGAGCAGGGATAGAGTTGGTCTTAAAACACAGGAATGTATGAGATCTTTCACCTGATGAAAACCTCAAAGGTACATGCATAAATGATCTCTGAAGAACATGAAGGCAGCTATAAAAGACCTGAGAGAGCAAAAGTCATCTTCAATGGCAAACAACCTGGTCAGGATGAAGGGTTCTGACTGAATCAGCCTCTCTCTTCTTAATGTAGAGAAAATGGACCAAACCCAGCCTGTGTGGGTAGCTGTTCCAGGGCGCCTATGATTGATATACCGTTCTATCTTGTGAAAGTGTAACAGGAAGTAGGGGCAGCCTCCTTCTCATGTGACACTTGGAAGCCACTGGTAGGACAAAGTGGTTGCCAAGGCAGTAACCTCATTCAGTTCCTGAAGGAAGTGACCTCACCTCACTTCCTTGGTGATTAAAATCTCTGAACTTGGGATTCATGAAGCCAATCAACCATAGCCAGTCCCAGTCCCAGTCCCAGTGGTCACACTTGTTTGGATTTACCAAAGACAGAGTCAGTCTTTCTTGGTAACTACTGATGTGAGGATGGCCAAATGCCAGGAAAGCTTTGAAGAGGAGCCGTTTCTGAGAAAGCAGGTAGTGGCTCACCTCTGGCTCCTGACACCTTCACAGAGTTAGCCAAGGAGACCAGATCTGACACAGGTCAGGCCATTTCAGGGGAACATAGTATGGTCCACCAGTCAGAGGACACTCTGGATATTCACAGACCTACTTGAGTTAAGGAGGTGCCTTTGTGGGTGTGGGTGTGAGTTTGTGGTTTTGTCTCATGTTCTGAGAATAGGTAGGAAAGGCGGTTTGTTTGGATTGGAGTGGACTGTTTCTAGTAAGTCGTTAGACAAGGCGAGTGCTTCTATGTCTGTGTTTCCCACTCTGTCCGTGGTTGTAGACATTAGAAAAGAAAATGCATCAAGGATATGTCCTGTCTAGTAGAATGCTTCCCAGCATTCTTCCTGCCCGATTTAGGAATGGACTGTGGCTCGCCTTATGCATGAAAAACACCTACTAACTTTCAAAGTTCCTGTTTTCTTCCTGAATTCTGGCAAATCTCAAGAATAGGCCCATGGTTTTGAGTCCAAGATATGTACCACCTCCAAGCTCTGTGACATGGCCATGTGCTTGATAGCTGTAGGTAATGGGAACATCTTAGAAAACTCAAATATCTGTGTGACCAGTAAACTCTCAGTGGAGAAACCCTGCTTTGGTTCATTTGCATACTTATGGTTATGATGCCCTGAATGTCAAGAAGGTCTTTGCCTCAGGCCACCCCTTTGTGAAGCCTGAAGAAAACTGTTTTCATATGGAAATAAATGCCATAACATGTGGCTCTTTGCTTAATTGCTTTGGAAAGGGACGTGTCCGAATCAGCCTCTTGGGCCTGTGTGAGATTGTGGCTTAGATTCTCAGCATATGATAGATCTAAAGGTAGATTCCATGTGTGCAATCAATACCAAAATGGCAAAAAATCACTGATTGTGGATGAGTTTCTTGCCTTATTCTGTTAGGTTCTTTACCTCCATCAAGTGTGAATAGGAATCCTGTAGGTCAAATTAGTTCTTCAAATCCCTGAAGAGGTGCTTGTGTTTTCTCAAGATTCCAAATCACATAAAGAATCTATACCTGAGAGTCAGTAGGCCTCAAATTGGAGAAGGAGAGCAGTATTAATGGCAGGCCTATTTGATCACTCCTGGTTCACAGGAAGGGTGTCCATGTCACCCTGACTTCAGGCAAATGAGGGGCAAGCGACATTATTTTGGACACTCTCTTGGGATGCATCCTGCATGGTAACCTCCAGCCAGAGGTTATGATGAATGTCTATATTTAAGAAGATGAGGGCCATGTGGGTGTATTTTGGTTTTAATTGTGGTCATTCTTGTGGCAGTTGGAAGAGATGACTGGATCCACCTGGGCTTGAACTCTGGTGTCATTCCCCTTAGAGACTGAGTTCTGGAACACACATCAAAGAAGAATTGCCATAAATTGTGTGGGGATTTTAAGAGGCCACGCATGAGAGTCGCCCTTGGAAACTGAGATCTATGCCCACGGTGGCTTTCCACAGAGCACTGGGAATCTCAGACAGGATATCACATGATTTAATTCTGAAAGACTTGGCAGCCATATTTGATAGTCAAAACACACATGGACCTCAATTTTAGACCTCAATGGGCGTGGCTTCATGTGACCTTTTAGCCACTCTTTGGGAAGCCTTGCCTGTGAGAGTTCTCCAGAGCTTTCATTGAAATGATCTTCCTCCACATTGAATGATTCCTGAATGTATTGAAATAAACAGTGCCTCCAAATTCATCCTTGAAAATTGGCTAGATAAATACCATGAAATTTTTAAAATTCCAATGACCAGGTGGCACTGAAGAACTTTGGATGTCCTGTTGCTGATCATGAGTGTACCAGACAGTTCCTTGATTAACTGGTTTTCATGAATATGGTGTAGAACAGAGATGCCAGTAATTTGGAGCCTGCAGAATAGTGGGCCTAGAGCAGAGGTGATTAAGTGTGTGATAAAACATCTGTGGTGGGGTCATGTGGATCTGCCATTGTCTTCCAAATGGCTTGTGACTGACATGGTGCAGCCAGCAGAACATTGAATGTAAACTCATCATGTTATATGGAGAGGTTTAAGGGCAATGTTCAGAATCAGGTTGCTATGGTCACGGAGGCAACCTATGTGGTGTACAAGCCCTGTTGGTGCATTCTCCTGCAGACCCTGACCCACCACATGTGACAGAACTCCCTCCAGCACTGTGGTCAAGTTTAACTCCTTGTATTTCATAAAGCAAATACAAAACTCTGAGTGCAGCAGGAGACATTATAAAAAGTGGAGGATGATGAAATGGCTTCACAGTCCACATGGGGAGACACATAGCCCCCAGTGGCCATAGTTTACCTACAAAGAGAGAATTAAGCACTGCTGCTTCATGTTCATTGGAAAATTATAAACCATGTCCTCCAGGTCACAGAGATGCATAAAGAGCTTTGATGGTCTTACAAGAAAAAAAGCTAAAGCTCCTGAAAACTACATATATTTCAACTGTCCATCTTAGAGGCAGTTTCTCCAGACGTCTTTAGGCTGGCAAATATTCATGTTTGTGGAGTTTTTACATAGTCCCTTACTTTTGGAAACTCCTCTACCATCTCCAAGGTTGTGAAATCCGGAGCAGTTTTCATTTCAGGTATGAATTCAAAGATTTTCTAACTCTTTTTCTCTAATGGTGTCTTACTTAGGGTGAAGGTAATGTCAAGTTATTGTTCTAAATGAGAGTGGGAAAATTTTTGTGTAACACTAATTTGCATACACATTGATCCATTTCCAATTTTCCATTCGAAATACTGAATCCCTGACAGTAACTCATACCCTACTATACTCGGACTACTAATCCTAATATGATGGAAAATAATACCCAAACAGAATGAAAATACAAGCAGTTCAGAGAAGGCATGGTGTACAGTTGGACTTCCCTTTTGCATGATTAAGGGTGGGTGTTATAAATCTACTCAATTTTTAATTGAAATAGTCCTCCATGTGTTTTTAAAGTTCACAAATATGTGAATTCCTGTCTTCCTTTCTCTGTAGCCTACTCAGCACATGTATTTTTATATGCACATACAGAATCCTACCTGGTATCACAAGTACATTTTCATGAGTTGGCTGAATTGGCAGATACAAATTGTGAGAAGAGATCAGTCCTCCTAAACCCTGTGGGAACTGAAAATTCAAACTATGTGTGAGCTTCCCAGTAGAACAATATTATACATAAATCCATGTTCAGTATAATAAATATTTTTGCATCTGTGAATGATGTATATTACGTGATGAATTATGATTAGCATATATATTGATACTTTTTAATGTATATTTGTGTTTATTTAAATATATATATATATATATATATACATACACACTCCAGATTTCTCAAAATATAAAATGTATGTGACTTATAAACACTCTGTAAATTCATTCATGTTCATGTATATGGATTTATAATCAACTTTTCTGAAGATAATTCTCAGAAATATTCATCCACCTGAAATACATATTTGTTTCCAAGTACTTAAAACTAATTTCAATCAATCGTGTTTACAAATCCTAATATTTCTACAGTAACTGACCCAGTTTAACATCAATGCCAGTAGATTCCTATGGGACATGATGTCTATATTGACCTTCATTTTAATCCAACACTGGTACATTACTATTTCTTCAGTTTTTGCACATCATAGGATATGTATTTCTTCCACAAGTTCACAAATATATAGGAATTTGTTTCACTTTCAAACACTTCTTGCTTCAGAACACATGTATTCCTCCATGTTACTTGACTGGTCTTTTCATGAGACTTCTTTCCAAATACATTATTTTCAATTTCCATAATCAATTTTGAAGCTAAACTCACACACTCTTCATGATGAACTATAATATTAATATTAACATTAGATGTATAACTGGTTGGAAAGAATAATTGTATATCAATATAAGATTTCCTCTATATGTTCACGATTCAATTGAATCCATTATTTAAAGTTGGAACCAGTTATGTTTTTTATTCACAGTATTGTCTATTAATGCATTATCTCTATATTAATAGATACAGTCTACTCCTCTTTGTCCCTTCAATACTAATTTATACGTCTTCAAAATATTGCTCCCAGAAATGGTAAAAGAAATACTCATGTCACCTTATCTATATATAGATTTTATCACAGGAATATTCTGGACACAAAAAGCGAAGGTCACACTCATGATTGTATCAAAGCCTAAATGCCAAGGGAGCGTGGATTACTAAAAAGAACCATGTCCAGGTTGCCTAATGCTCTCAAATGTAAATCAAATTGGTGACTACATATTTGTTTCTTCCTAATATTATATATTCAACCTCAACCATGTTGAAAATGTCTAATCCTATCACTCACTTCATACTTTGCCTGATTTCGTAATATCTTTATTGATACCTGCTTTCATACATATTTCCCCCAGTTCATCATTGTGACTGACACTTCACATATGCTGACATTTACATTCACTCTCTACCCAAAACCCTATTGCTAAAGAACTTTTAGTACAAATCCTATACTCACTCTTCTTTCTAAATCTACTGACTATCTTCCTAATGCTACTGACTATAGTTTTTTGACTTGATGTTCTCTTCGACAATCAATAATCTAAGGTATAAGGTCCTATGCCATTGTATATCAATTTATCTGAGACACATGTGCAGAACATAATTCAAACCTAAGTATCCCACTCAAGGGCCCAGTTCCCTTCTGGCTTCAAATCTTACCTAGATTTCTGTTTTTATACTTATATTTTACCTATATATTCTTGTAAATATCACAGGCTCCCAATACCATTATTCATCCAGCAGAAAGATTCCTAATGCAAATCAAACATGTTATTAACCCTAAACATACACTTTTCCCTCAATCTAACTTTACAGAAGAGGAGGGACAGAGTTGGTCTTACAATACAGGAATGTAGGGGATCTTCCACCTGCTGAGAACATCAAAGGTATATGCAGAAATTATCCCCTGAGATGATGTAGGAAGCTATGAAGGACCTGAGAGAGCAAAAGACATCTTCCATGGCAAACTATCTGGTCAGGATGAAAGGATGTGTCTGAATCAGCCTCTACCTTCTTAATGTAGAGAAGATGGACCAAACCAGGCCTGTGTGGAGAGCTGTTCTCAGGTACCTATGGTTGGTATACCATTCTAACTGTGAAAGTGTGACAGGAAATAGGGACAGCCTCCATCTCATGGGACCCTTAGAAGTAACTGTTAGGACAAAGTGGTTGCCAAGTCAGTGACTCATTCAGTTCCTGAAGGAAATGACCTCACCTCACTGCCTTGGTGATGGAACTCTCTGGACGTTTGATCCTGGAAGACAGGCACCAAGAGCCAGTCACAGTCCCAGTGGTCTCACTTGTTTTGATTTACCAAGAACAGAGTCAGTCTTTCTTAGTACCTACTGATGTGATGATGGCCAAATGACAGGAAAGCTCTGAAGAGGATCTTTTCCTGGGAAAGCAGGTAGTGGCTCACCCATGGCTCCTAACAACTTCAAAGTGTTGGCCAAGGAGACCAGATCTGATACAGGACAGGCCATTTTGGGGGAACATACAATGGCCCACCATTCCGAGGACACTCTGGATTGTCACAGACTTATTTGAACAAAGGAGGTGCCTTTGAGTGTGTGTGTGTGGGTTTGTGGTTTTGTCTCATGTTCTGAGAATAGGTAGGAAAGGCTCTTTGTTTGGATTGGTGTGGACTGTTTCCAGTAAGTCGTTTGACAAGGCGAGTGCTTCTATGTCTGTGTATCCCACTCTGTCCGTGGTTGTAGACATTAGAAAAGAGAATGCATCAATGGATGTGTCCTGTCTAGTAGAAAGCTTCCAAGCATTCATCCTGCCCAATTTACAAATGGAGTGCAGCTTGTCTTATTGAAGGGCAACATCTGCTCTCAGTAGTTTCTGTTTTCTTCCTGAATTCTGGAAACTCTCCAGAATAGCCTCATGGTTTTGTGTTCAAGATATGTACCACCTCCAAGCTCTGTGATATGGTGATGTACAGGATAGCTGAAGGGAATGTCGAGCATCTAAGAAAACTCAGATATCAGTGGGACCAGGAAAGTCTCAGTTGAGAAACCCTTCTTTGGGCCTTTTGCTTACCTATTGTTCTGTTGCCCTGAATTTCAGGAAGGTCTTTACCTCAGGACACTAAATTGTGAAGCCTGAAGAAAACAGTTTTCAAATGGAAATTAATGGGCATCACCTGTGGCTCTTTGCTTAATTGCTTTGGAAGTGGATGTTTCTGAAACAGCCTCTTGGCCCTGTGTGAGGCTGTGGTTAGATACTCAGCACCTTATACATCCCACGTGTTCATCCAAAACCAAAATGGCCAAAAGAGCAGTCTTTGTGGATGAAGTCTCTCCCTACCTCTGTAAGGTTCCTGACCTCTATCAAGTGAGAATAGGGTGCCTTTGGGTCAAATGAGTTCTTCAAAGCCCTTCAGAGGCTAGCCCATAGATGATTCCAATGATTCCAATTCACATGAAGAATCTAAACCCCACAGTCAGCAGTCCTCAAATTGGAGAAGCAGAGCAGTATTAACGGCAGGCCTATTTTATCAGTCATGGTTCACAGGAAGGTGTTCAGGCCACCCCAATGTTAAGCAAATGAGGGGAAAGGGAGCTTATTTTGGACACTGTCTTGGGCTGTGCCCCTCATGGAAACCTCCAGCCAGAGGTTAAAATGAGTGTCTACATGGAAGAAGATGACGGCCATGTGGAAGTGTTCCGGTTTTAATTGTGGTTATTAGTGTGGTTGTTGGAAAATATGACTGGCTCCACCTGGTCTTGAACTCTAGTGTGATTCCCCTTAGAGACTGAGTTCTGGAACTGATCTCAGAGAAGTATTGCCATGAGTTTTTTGGGGATTTTAGGAGGCCATGCATGAGAGTCACCCTTGGAAACTGAGATCTGTGCCCAGGAAGGCTTTCCACAGAGCACAGGGAATCTCAGCCAGGTTATCACATAATTTTTTTCTGAAAGAATTAGCAGCCATAGTTGAGAGTCAAAACATGCAAGGATTTTACATTGTAGACCTCAATGGGCCTGGCTTCATGTGACCATTTGGCAACTCTTTGGGAAGCCTTGCCTGTGAGAGTCCTCCAGAGATTTCATTGAAATGGGCTTCCTCGCCATTTAATGGTTACTGAATTAAATGAAACCCTCAGTGCCTCCAACTTCAACCTTGAAAAATGGGCTCGATAAATACCATGAAATTTTTGAAATTCCCATGACCAGGTGGCACTGGAAAACCATTGGAGATCCTGTTGCTGATCATGAGTGTACCAGAAAGTGCCTTGATTGACTGGGTTTCACAAAAATGGTGTAGAACAGAGATGCCAGTAACTTGGAACCTGCTGAGTAGTGGGCCCACAGCAAAGGTGGGTAGGTGTGAGATAAAACATCTCTGGTGGTTTCATGTGGATCGGCCATTGGCTTTCAAATGGCTTGTGACTGACATGATGCAGCCAGCAGACCCTTATATGTAAAGGAACCTTGTTATATGGATAGGTTTCTGGGCAATGTTCAGAATCAGGTTCATATGGTCAAGGGGGCAAGCTATGTTGGACATAAGCCTGGTTGGTGCATTCTCCTGGAGACCCTGTCCCACCACACGTGACAGAACTCCCTCCAGCACTGTGTCCCAGTTGAACTCCTTGTATTTCATGAAGCAAATACCAAACTCCCAGTGCAGCAGCAAGAATCACCACGAGAAGTAGAGTATGACCAAATGGCTTCACAGTCCACACGGAGAGACACTTACCCCCATTTGCCACAGTTTACCCACAAAGTGAAAATTCGGCATTGCTGCCTCATTTTCATTGGAAAATAAGATACCATGTCCTCCAGGTCACATAGATGTTGACCCAGTTTTGATGCTCTCACTACATAGGATGCTAAAGCTACCGACAACAACATACATTTCAAGTGTCCCAACTCAGAGGCAGTATCTCAAGAAGTCTTTAGGCCTGCAGAGCTCCATGTTGTGGAGTGTTTACCTTGTCTTTTACTTTTGGAAACTCATCTACCACCTCCAAGGTTGTGAACTCCTGAGCATATTCCATTCCGGGTATGTATTCACAGATTTTCTAACTCTTATCCTCTAATTGTGTATTTCTTCCAGCGAGGGTAATATCAAGGGATTGTTTTTAATGTGAGTGGGAAGATTTTTGTGTAGCACATATTTGCAAACACATTGGGTTTACTTTCCTATTTTTCATTCGAAATACTGAATCTTTGACACTAACCCATACCCTACTAGACTCTGACTACTAATCCTTAAATGATGGAGAATAGTAACCCAAACAGAATACAAATACCAGCAATTCAGAGAAGGCATGGTATGTAGTTGGACATCCCTTTTGCATTTTATTGTGTAGGAGTTATAAATATAGTTAATGTTTATTGACATAGATCTCCATGTGTTTTTAAAATTAACAAATATGTGAATTCCTCTCTCCCTTTTTCTGTAGCCTATTAAGCACATGTATTTTTATATGCACAAATAGAATCCTACCTTGTATCACATGTACATTCTTCTGAGGTGGCTGACATGGCAGATAAAAATTGTGAGAAGAGATCACTCCTTCTAACCTCTGTTGGAACAGAAAATTCAACCTATGGGTGAGTTTCCTAGTTGACCAACATTATGCATAAATCCATTTTCAGTAAAATGTATATTTTTGGATAAGTGGATGTTATATATTTAATGATGAATTTCGATTGGCATATATATTGCTACTTTTTAATGTCTCTGTGTGTGTGTTTGTGTGTGTGTGTGTGTATATATATATATATATATATATATATATATATATATATATACTTTCCAGATTTTTCAAAATACGAAATATATGTGTCTTATTATACACTTCCTAAAATTATTCATATTCATGTATGAGGATTTATAATGAACTTTTCACAAGATTATTCTCAGAAATATTCATCCACCTGAAATACATATTTGTTTCCTAATACTGAAAACTAACTTCAGTGAATGGTGCATACAAATCATAGTATTTTGACATTGCAAGATGGCCGCAAATAGAGAGCATCATACCCAGTGTACCGCGCCACTGTGCATTTGACTAATGACTAAGAACGACAAAAAACTATCTTGTTAGGAACTTACAGCAAAATGGGGGTGCATTGAAACCTAGAAGAAGGATTTCTAGCACTGAGGTCCGGTAAATTAGTCTCAAACACGAGCCAACTCTGCGACCGGAGATCCTGTCTGACTGATCTGCGCGACCCGTCCAGTGGCTACAGATGGCGGGGCACCACCGAGATACGATCAAAAAGCACGGAGAAACGTTGATGCAGATTCTGTGGAATTCTGCCAGTAGAGTCCCCACTGAGCCCTGGGCTGAGTTCAGGGTTTCAGATGGGGAAGGAAGTGGTACAGTTCTAACCCCCACAATGGAAACTCCACAAAGGAAACCAACGGCCACCATCTTGGTGATCTGAAGTAACGACAGCCACTCTCCTACAGATTGCAACAATAAAACAGGTGCTGTTACTCAGCTTATTTCCGATACTTCGGGGAATTTGCATCAAATCTCTCCTAGGCTTTCTGGGGGAGAGATTATCAGAGCGAGCCTGCATAAAGATAGGGGAAAACTAGAGGCACCTGACTTTCAACTCCCCCTCCCATCAGCGGTGAAAAAAACCTGTCTAGCCAGTGCTGAGGGAGGAGCTAGTGGAAAAAAAAAATCAAAACAATAGAGTGCCGGGGTTCCAAATAGCCAAATGTGCAATCAGAGATCCGGGCTGATTGAATTATGCAGTCAGGCCTGCTGTTACAGATGGCGGGGCACCACCGAGAAGTGACCTGCAAGCAGGGAGAAATGTTGCTGCGGATTCTGTGGAATCCTGCCGGCTGAGCTCCCACTGATCCCCGGGCTGATTTCGGGAATTCAGACAGGGAAGAAAGTGGTATAGTTCATTCCCCACAAAAGAAATTCCACCAAGGAAACCAGCGGCCATCATCTTTTAGATCTGAAGTAACCACCGCCCCTCTCCAATAGATTGCAACAGTAAAACAGGTGTGTGTTACTCAGCTCATCTCTCATACAGCGGGGAATTCGCATAAAATGTCTCCTAGGCTTTCCGGGAGAGGGATTATCAGAGCAAGCCTGCATAAAGATGCCAGAAAAACTAGAGACACCTGACTTTCGACTCCCCCTACCATCAGTGGCGATAACAAAACGTGTATAGCCAGTGCTGGGGGAGGGTCAAGGGGAAAAAATTAAAACAATAGAGTGTCTGGGTTCCCAATAGACACCCTCCACACCCAACAAACGGCAGGCCCAGAGTACAGTTTGAACTGCCGAGGGGCATCACTCAGGGGAAATCTGGTCTAGAAAAATAAACCAGGACAAGCAGGAGAAACCAAAGGACTAGAAGCCAGGCCCTTGTGACTGGGCGGCTGGAGACCGCAGGCCCGCAGGTGACATTCCACCCACTGCCTGAGTGACTGGGCGGCAGAGGAATGCCCACCCGCCTGCAACCGAGCGTGAGACTGGGTGGCTAGAGATTGCCAACCCACCGGCGAAAGCCCACCTGCTGCCCGCGTGACTGGGCGGCTGGAGACCGCCTGCCCGCTGGCGACCAACCGCGCAATTGGGCGGCTGGAGACCACCCGCCTGCCAGTGACCCGGAGCTGAAACAAACCAGAGACAGTCAAGTCCCACCTCCCAATTCGGACACCTCGGCAAGGAGCCTGGGGCCCGCCAAAGTAGAGAGGTGACATCACTGGAGCTCGGCCTTCGGAATTACTTCCAAGCGGAATCCACTTTAGCAGGCATAGTTTACCAACACAAAGGAGAGACAACAGAGATATACAACACCAAAACAAATCTAAAGAAATAGCAGAAACACAGCAATCAAATAGAGCTGGAATGTAACGTGAACATCATGAAAAAACAAGGGAAAAAAAGGAGTACAAACAATGTAGGACAACTTAATTCTACAGGAGGACCTTGAAGCATCAGAAACAGGGATAGGAAAAGAACTCAAGGCATACCGAACTCAGATGGAAAGGAATATTAGAGAAGACATGAGGCAGCAAGTCCAAGCAATAAAAGTATATTTTGAAAATGAATTAAACAAACAAATTCAAATGGCAAAGAATGAGCTTTACCAGGAGATAGAGATCTTAAAAGGAAATATTAAACAGTAATCCTAGAAATGCAGGAAGATATAAACCAAATTAAAAACTCAAACGAGAATATTACAAATAGACTAGATCAAGTAGAAGTCAGAACATCAGATAATGAAGACAATGTTTATCAACTTGAAAAGAATATAGTCAACACAGAAAAGATGCTTAAATCCCACCAGGAATCTATTCAAAAGATATGGGATGTCATAAAAAAAAAAGAAACAAATTTAAGAGTCATCAGGATAGAAGAAGGCATAGAGATTCAAACGAAAGGAATGGACAACATATTTAAGTAATAATACTATAAAAATCCCCAGAGATGAACGATGGATTGGATTGCCAATTCCTGGAAGCCTACAGGACCCCAAACATTCAAAACCAAAATAGACCAACTCCAAGACATATAATTATGAAGATAGCCAACATACAGAACAAGGAGAGAATATTAAAAGCTATAAGAGAAAAGAGGCAGATTACATTCAGGGGTAAACCAATTAGGTTACCAACTGATTTTTCATCACATTCTTTGAAAGTGAGAAGATCCTGGAACAATGTAATTCAAATGCTGAAAAAAAAAGAATTCCAACCAAGAATACCATATAAAGCAAAATTAAGCTTCAGATTTGACAATGAAATTAAAGTCTTTCACAATAAACAAAAGCTAGAACTATTCTCAGCCAGAAAACCAGCACTGCAAAGCATTTTGTGCAAAATACTACAAGAAGAAGAGTTAAAAAATAGTGCCCAAAACTAACAGTGGGAAGTATCTCAGTAAAGCAGGAGAAAAGTAACCAAAAATGTAAAAACTATCCAAACTAAAATATAATAAATAAATAAACATGACTGGAAGTACAAATCATATTTCAATTGTAACCTTAAATGTTAATGGCCTAAATTCACCAATCAAGAGACATGTGCTAGTAACCTGGATGAAAAAATCAAATCCAACAATATTCTGCCTTCAGTAGACTCATATGATAGGAAAAGACATACACAAGCTGAAGGTAAAAGGTTGGGAAAAATCATAACACTCACATGGCCCTCGGAAGCAAGAAGGATTTGCCATACTCATATGGAATAAAATCAACTTCAAACCTAAGTTAATCAAAAGGGATAAAGAATGACACTATATTCTGTTAAAAGGAATCATCCACCCACAAGAAAAAAACAATTATCAATTTGTATGCACCAAGCAATGGAGGTTCAACGTTCATAAAACAAACTCTCCTCAAGTTCAAGAGTCAAATAGACTACAACACAATAATTATGGGTGACTTCAACACACCACTCTCGGCATTAGAGAGATCCTCTAGACAAAAACTGAATAAAGAAACTATAGAACTCAACAGCACAATCAATAACCTAGACTTAACCAACATATATAGAATATATCAACCATCATCAAGTGGATACATGTTCTTCTCAGCAGCACATGGATCCTACTCAAAGATACACCATATATTATGCCATAGGGTAATTCTTAGTAAGTATAAAGGCATGGAGATTATACCGTGCACCATATCTGATCATAATGGAATGAAACTGGAAATCAATGAGAAAAGAAGGAAGGAAAAATTATACATCACATGGAAAATGAACAACATGCTACTGAATGATCAATGGGTTACAGAAGACATAAAGAAGGAGATAAAAAAATTCTTAGAGACAAATGACAATACAGACACAACATACCGGAATCTATGGGACACAATGAAAGCAGTTTTAAGAGGGAAATTCATTTCTTGGAGTTCTTTCCTCAAAAAAAGAAAAAAACAACAAATAAATGAACTTAAACTACACCACAAAAACCTAGAAAAGGAAGAGCAAAACAACAGCAAATGTAGTAGAAGACAAGAAATAATTAAATTTAGAGCAGAAATCAACGAAATTGAAACAAAAAAAAAGTTGAAAAAATTGATAAAACTAAAAGTTGGTTCTTTGAAAAAATAAATAAGATCGACAGGCCCTTAGCCACGCTAAGGAAGAGAAGAAGAAAGAGAATTCAAATTACAAACATATGGGATAAAAAAGGCAATATCAAAACAGACACTACAGAAATACAGAAGATAAATAGAAAGTATTTTGAAACACTATATTCCAATAAAATAGAATATTGTGAAGATATTGATAAATTTCTGAAGTCATACGATCTGCCCAGATTGAGTCAGGAAGACACAAACAATTTAAACAGGCCAATAACAAAGGAAGAAATAGAAGAAGCAATCAAAAGACTACCAACCAAAAAAAAGGCCTGGACCGGATGGGAATACAGCGGATTTCTACAAAACCTTCAAAGAAGAATTAAAACCAATATTTTTCAAGCTTTTTGAAGAAATAGAAAAAGAAGGAGCTCTTCCAAATTCATTCTATGAGGCCAACATCACCCTGATCCCGAAACCAGACAAAGACACTTCAAAGAAAGAATACTACAGACCAATATCTCTAATGAACTTGGATGCAAAAATTCTCAATAAAATCCTGACAAATCGAATACAAAAGCATATCAAAATAATTGTGCACCATCATCAAGGAGGATTCATCCCTGTGATGCAAGGATGGTTCAATATACGAACACCAATAAATGCCATTCACCACATCAATAGACTTAAAGACAAGAACCATATGATCATCTCGATAGATGCAGAAAAAGCATTTGACAAAGTTGTGCATCCCTTTATGTTCAAAACACTATAAAAACTAGGGATAACAGGAACTTACCTCAACATTGTAAAAGCTATATATGCTAAACCTCAGGCTAGCATCATCCTAAATGGAGAAAAACTGAAGGCATTCCTTCTAAAATCTGGAACAAGACAGGGATGCCCTATATCACCACTTCTATTCAATTTAGTTCTTGAAATACTAGCCAGAGCAATTAAACAGACAAAAGAAATTAAAGGCATAAAAATAGGAAAAGAAGAATTTAAAGTATCACTATTTGCAGATGACATGATAATAAATTTAACAGACACAAAAAGGTCTACAAAGAAATGGCTAGAGTTAATAAATGAATTCAGAAAAGTGGCAAGATATATAATTAACACGCATAAATCAAATGCATTCCTGTATAACAGCAAAAAAACTTCTGAAATGGAAATGAGGAAAACCACTCTATTCACAACATCCTCAAATAAAATAAGATAATTGGGAATCAACCTAACAAAAGAGGTGAAAGATTTATATAATGAAAACTACAGAACTCTAAAGAGAGAGATAGAAGAAGATCTCAGAAGATGGAAACATGTGCCCTGTTCATGAATAGGCAGAACTAACATCATAAAAATGGTAATATTACGCAAAATTCTCTACAGGTTTAATGCAATGCCAATCAAAATTCCAACGGCATTTCTTGTAGAAATAGATAAATCAATCATGAAATTCATATCGAAAAATAAAAGACCCAGAATAGCAAAAGCAACTCTAAGCAGGAAGTGTGAATCTGGAGGTATAGCGATACCAGAGTTCAAACTTTACTACAAAGCAATAGTAACAAAAACAGCATGGAACTGGTACCGAAAAATGCAGGTGGACCAGTGGTACAGAAGAGAGGACACAGAAACCAATCCACAAAATTACAACTTTCTTATATTTGATAAAGGGGCTAAAAGCATGCAATGGAGGAAGGATAGCATCTTCAACAAATGGTGCTGGGAAAATTGGAAATCCATATGCAACAAAATGAAACTGAATCCCGTTCTCTCGCCATGCACAAAATTTAACTCAAAATGGATCAAGGATCTAGATATAGAATCAGAGACACTGCGTTTCATAGAAGAAAAACTTGGCTACAATCTACATACTGTGGGGTCGGGCTCCAAATTTCTTAATAGGACGCCCATAGCCCAAGAGTTATTAACAAGAATAAAAAAATGGGACTTACTTATACTAAAAAGTTTTTTTTCTCTGCAAGAGAAACAATAAGGGAAGTAAATAGAGAGCCTACATCCTCGGAACAAATTTTTACCCCTCACACTTCAGATAGATCCCTAATATCCAGAATATACAAAAAATTCAAAAAAAATTATCAATAAGATAACAAATAACCTAATCAACAAATGGGCCAAGGACCTGAAAAGACACTTCACAGAGGAGGACATACAATCAATCAACAAGTACATGAAAAAATGCTCACCATATCTAGCAGTCAGAGAAATGCAAATCAAACCCACCCTAAGATACCATCTCACTCCAGTATGATTGGCAGCCATTATGAAGTCAAACAACAACAAGTGTTTACGAGGATGTGGGGAAAAGGGGACACTTGTACACCGCTGGTGGGACTGCAAATTGGTGAGGCCAACATGGAAAGCAGTATGGGGATTCCTGGGAAAGCTAGGAATGGATTCACCATTTGAACCAGCTATCGCCCTTCTCGGACTATTCCCTGAGGATCTTAAAAGATTGTACTAAAGGGATACTGCCACATCAATGATCATAGTGGCACAATTCACAATAGCTAGACTGTGTAACCAACCTAGATGCAATTCAATAGATGAATGGATAAAAAAATGTGGCATCTATACACGATGGATGCAGCACTAAAAAATGACAAAATCATAAAATTTGCTGGGAAATGGATGGCATTAGAGCAGATTATGCTAAGAGAAGCTAGCCAATCCTTAAAAAAACAAATGCCAAATGTCTTCTTTGATAAAAAGAGAGTAACTAAGAATAGAACAGGGAGGAAGAGCATGAGGAAAAGATTAATATTAAACAAAGACGAGTGGGAGAGAGAAAGGGAGAGAGAAGGGAAAGCATATGGAAATGGTAGGAGACCCTCATTGTTACACAAAATTACATATAAGACGTTGTGAGGGGAAAGGCGGGAACAAGAGAGAGAAGTGAAAAATAGCAGATGAGGAAGAGAGGAAAGATAGGATGAAAGGGGAGGGGGGATAGTAGGGGATAATAAAGGTAGCAGAGGACAACAGTCACTAATATGACATTATGTAAAAATGTGAATGTGTAACTGATGTGATTCTGCAACTCGTATTTGGGGAAAATTGGGAGTTCATAACCCATTTGAGTCAAATGTATGAAAGATGATATATCATGAGCTTTGTAATGTTTTGAAAAACCAATAAAAATAAATAAACAAACATTTAAAATTGAGTGGGAAGAAATCAGCTAAAAAGGAGTTGAGATGCATTCATTTTGATAAGCAGAAAGTTTGTTTTGTGTAGTTGTAAATATCACAAATTTATTTTACCAGAAAACTGGCTTTTGAAAATGAACATATATTGAGATTAAAGGATAATCTACCTACCTTCATGAAAAATTCATATCATTTCCTATATTTTTCATATTTCATTTTTTTCGTGAATATTTTGTCATGGACCAGGTCTAGTCTTAGGCTACCTCATCTGACAAGTTCGTACAATGTGTTGGATTGTTCTTTTCATCTTTTATTTGATAGTTTCTAGCTGATAATGTGTATTTTTCCTTATCTTTATTTGGACATACATACCCAACTATATCTTTGCATTTTATGTTTTACTGGGGAAGAGACTCATCAAAAGCTCTTTATTATATGTATCAACAATGAAACATTTAGAGCATGCAATTATTCTTAATTTTGCATGAAAATATCTTTCTACCATTTTTCTAATAAAGACGTAGAATTATTAATACTGTCCCTACTGTAATAAGTAACTACTTACAAGAAGAATTAAACAATTGACTTTATATCAGTCATGAATATGAAAATTAATAAAATAAGTATTTGGCAATAAATATGCAATTGATAGAAATTAAAATCATGAGAAAGCCATTTAAAATGTCAGTGCATATGGTCCTTAAATAATAGGTTGTTCAAATGAAATTTCAATAATTCATAAGAGTTAATATGCCATATTACAGCTTAATGTAATATAAAAACTTAAATGATAAGTATTGATAAATAAGAATGATACCTGTTTAATTAAATATGTTTATTTGATTTTCACTGTAAGTTGTTAATTCTGGAAGACTTGAAATTTAAGAAAGACTTGGTCTATATTATTTCTAACAGGCTAATCAAAGTACTTTTAAATATATATGTATATATATAACATATGTAATACATATGCATGAATATAGATACATATGTATAATAAATGTATTGTAATATATCTATTGGTTATTATAATTATTAAATTTTCTCAAGAAAAAAGAATGACTATAAAAAAACTTTCTTAAATATAAATTTCATAGCATATTACTGTTTGTAATGACATGAGAGAAAAACTCCTATGGAGGGAAAATGAAAAAGGAAGAGAGAGAAGGGGGAAAATGAGGAAGAAAGTGAGTAAAGAAGAGGGAGAGGAGTGTTTGATTATAAGATAAATGTGGAGGGTCTGGGTGTCTGGCTCAGTGGTAACATGCTTGGCGAGCATGTGTGAGGCACTGGGTTATATTCTCAGCACCACATATAAATAAATAAAATAAGGTCGATCAACAACTGAAAAAATAAAAAAAAATAAAAAAGTAGAAATATTACCAAAATTCCAAGTTTTTATGAATGCTAAATAAAAAAAAATGTTACATAGCCTTATGTAATTTCTAGACTCCCCAAAATAGTCATTTAATGATAGATTACTAGTGCGATAATTAAAAATCCATTGCTCTTTCTTCGACATTCTGTGGCATGCTAGTGCTAAAATAAATTGTATTATAACACCAAAAAAATTCTAATATTTCTACAGTAACTGACCCAGTTTAACATAAATGCAAGAAGATTCCTATGGGATATAATTGTATTTTGACGTTCATTTTTATTCAACACTGGTACATTACTATTTGTCCAGTTAATGCACATCATAGTATGTATATTTCATTCACAATTTAGCAAATTTATACGCATTTGTTTTACTTTCAATCACTTCCTGCTTCAGAACACATGTATTCCTCCACGTTTCTTGACTGCTCCTTTCATGAGACTTTTTTCCAAAGACATTATTTTTGATTTCCATTATCATTTTTGAAGCAAAACTCACACACCCCTCATGATAAACCGTAACCCTAATATTACCATTAGATGTAAAACTGGTGAGAATGAATGTTTGTATATCAATATAAGATTTCAAATATCAATTCAATCCATTGTTTAAAGTGGAACCAGTTATTTTATTTATTTACAGTATGGTCTATTCATGGATTATCTCTATATTGATAGACACAGGGTACACCTCTGTGTACCCCCAATAATAATTTGTATATCTTAAAAATTTTGCTCCCAGAAATGGTGGAAGAAATACTCATGTCAACTGATCTACATATACATTTTATCACAGTAATATTCTGGACACAAAATACAAATGTCACACTTAGGATTGTCCCAAAGCCTAAATGGAAAGTGAATATGGATTACTAAAAACATCCATGTCTTGGATGCCTAATTCTCTCAAATGTCAATCCTATTGGTGAGTACATATTTGTTTCTTCCCAAGATTATATATTCAACCTCAACCATGTTGAAAATGTCTAATCCTATCACTCACTTTATATTTTGTCTGATTTCCTAATGTCTCTATTGATATCTCTTTTCCTACATATTTTCCCCAGTTCATCATAGTGACTGATTCTTCACATGTGCTGACATTTACATTCACTCTTTATCCGAAACCCTATTGCTAAAGAACTTTTTGTCCAAATACTATACTCACTCTTTTTTCTAAACCTACCGACTATCTACCTAATCCTACCGACTATCCCTTTTTGACTGGATGATCTCTTCAACAATCAATCATCCAAGGTACAAGGTCCTATGCCATTGTATATTGATTTATCTGAGACATCTGTGCAGAACATATTTCAAAGCTAAGTATCCCAATCACGGGCCCAATGCCTTTCTGGTCTTCAAATCTTACCTAGATTTCAGTTTTCATAATTATATTTCACCTGTATATTCTTATAAATATTGCAGGTTCCCAATACCATTATTCATCCAGCAGAATGATTCCTAACACAAATCGAACATGTTATTAATCCTAACTATACACTGTTCCCTCAATCCAACTTTACAGAAGAGCAGAGACAGAGTTGGTCTTACAATACAGGGGTGTAGGGGATCTTCCACCTGTTGACAACCTCAAAGGTCCATGCAGATATGATCCCTGGAGAAGATGTAGGCAGCTATGAAAGGCCTGAGAGAGCAAAAGTCATCTTCCATGGCAAACAACCCGGTCAGGTTAAAAGCATGTGTCTGAATCATCCTCTCTCTTCTTAATGTAGGGAAGATTGACCAAACTAGGCCTGTGTGGAGAGCTGTTCCCAGGTGCCTATGGTTTCTATACCATTCGAACTTGTGAAAGTGTCACAGGAAGTAGGGGCATCCTCCATATTATGAGACCCTAGGAAGCAAATGTTAGGACAAAGTGGTTGCAAAGGCAGTGACCACATTCAGTTCCTGAAGGAAGTGACCTCACCTCACATCCTTGTTGATGGAACTCTCCGAATTTGGGTTCCAGGAAGCCAGGCATCCAGACCCAGTCCAAGCTCCAGTCACAGTGGTCTCACTTGTTTGGATTTACCGAGGACAGAGTCAGTCTTTTGTGGTACCTAGTGATGTGAGGATGGCCAAATGCCAGGAAAGTTCTGAAGAGGGGCCCTTCCAGAGAAAGAAGGTAGAGTCTCACTGCTGTCTCCTGACAACTTCACAGAGTTGACCCAGGAGACCAGATGTGAGACAGGACAGGCCATTTCTGGGGAACATAGTATTGCCCTCCAGTCAGAGGACACTCTGGATAGTTTCAGACCTACTTGGGGGAAGGAGGTGACTTCGTGGGTGTTTGAGTGGGTTTGTGGTTTTTTTCTCATGTTCTGAGAATAGTTAGGAAAGGGGGTTTGTTTGGTTTGGAGTGAACTGTTTCTAGTTAGTCCTTTGACAAGGCGAGTGTTTCAATGTCTGTGTATCCCACTGTGTCCATGGTTGTAGACATTAGAAAAGAGAATGCCTCAATGGGTGTCTCCTGTCAAAGAGAAAACTTCCAAGCATTCATCCTGCCCATTTTATAAATGAACTGTGGCTTGCCTTATCATTGGGCAACACCTATTATTTTTTTACGTTCCTGTATCCTTCCTGAATTCTGGCCCCTCTCCAAAATAGGCTCATGGTTTTGTGTACAAGATATGTAACACTTCCAAGCTCTGTGACATGGCCATGTACTGGATAGCTGAAGGGAATGGCAAGCATCTCAGAAAACTCTGATATCAGTGTGACCAGTAAAGTCTCAGTGGAGAAACCCTGCTTTGGGCCTTTTGATTACCTATTGTTATGTTGCCCTGAATATCAGGAACGTCTTTTCCTCAGGCTACTCCTTCCTGAAGCCTGAAGAAAACAGTTTTCACATGGAAATGAATGGGCATTACCTTTGTGTTTTACAATAAAACCTTCAAAGAGATTAGGCTCTCATTAACTTAAAAATACTTTTAAATTTTATCTAAGTGTAAAAAGTAACATGTAACTGTACATAACTTTTTGATAACAAGTCCAATTATACAACACAAATGATACACATAAATCTCCAACATGTTTTTACTTTAAGCCTAGAATTACCATACAACCTTAGAACATTTCTGTTTTCATACTTATATTTCACCTCTATAGTCTTATAAATATCGCAGGTTCCCAATAACATTATTCATACAGCAGAACAATTCCTAACCCAAATCGAACATGTTATTAACCCTAACCATACACTGTACCCTCAATCTAACTTTACAGAAGAGCAGGGAAAGAGTTGGTCTTACAATACAGGAATTTAGGGGATCTTCCACCCGCTGAGAACCTCAAACGTCCATGCAGAAATGATCCCTGTAGAAGATGTAGGCAGCTATGAAGGACCTGAGAGAGTAAGAGTCACCTTCCATGGCCAACAACCTGGTCAGGATGAAGGGTTGTGTCTGAATCTGCCTCTCTCTTCTTAATGTAGAGAAGATGGACCAAAACAGGCCAGTGTGGAGAGCTGTTCTGGAGTGCCTATGGATGATATACCATTCTAACTTGTGAAAGTGTCACAGGAAGTAGGGGCAGCCTCCATCTCATGGGGCCTTTGGAAGCAACTATTAGGACAATGTGTTTGCCAAGGCAGTGACCTCATTCAGTTCCTGAAGGAAGTGACCTCACCTCACTTCCTTGGTGTTCGAAATCTCTGAACATGTGGTCCAGGAAGCCAGGCACCCAGAGCCAGTCCCAGTCCCAGTGATCACACTTGTTTGGATTTACCAAGGACAGAGTCAGTCTTTCTTGGTACCTACTGATATGAGGATGGCCAAATGCCAGTAAAGCTCTGAAGAGGGCCCTTTCCTGAGAAACCAGGTTGTGGCTCACCGCTGGCTCCTGTCAACTTCACAGAGTTGGACAAGGAGAACAGATCTGAGACAGAACAGGCCATTTCATAGAAACATAGTATGGCCCACCAGTCAGAGGACACTCCAGATAGTCACAGACCTACTTGGGGGAAGGAGGTGCATTTGTGGGTGTGGGTGTGGGTTTGTGGTTTTGTCTCATGTTCTGAGAATAGGTAAGAATGGCAGTTTGTTTGGTTTGGAGTTAATTGATTCTAGTAAGTCGTTTGAAAAGGCGAGTGTTTCTAGGTCTGTGTATCCCACTGTGTCCGTGGTTGTAGACATTAGAAAAGAGAATGCTTCAATGGATGTCTCCTGTCTAGTAGAAAGCTTCCCCGGATTCATACTTCCCATTTATGAATGGACTGTGGCTTGCATTATCGATGGGCAACCCCTGATATCTTCCTAAGTTCCTGTTTTCTTTCTGAATTCTGGCCACTTTCCAGAATGGGCTCATGGTTTTGTGTCCAAGATGTGTACCACCACCAAGCTCTGTGACATGGCCATGTACTGGATAGCTGAAGGGAATGGCGAGCATCTCAGAAAACTCAGATATCAGTGTAATCAGGAAAGTCTCAGTGGAGAAATACTGCTTTGGTTACCTATTGTTCTGTTGCCCTCAATGTCAGGAAGGTCTTTGCCTCTGGCCACCCCTTTGGGAAGCCTAAAGAAAACAGTTTTCAAATGGAAATCAATGGGCATCACCTGTGACTCTTTGCTTAATTGCATTGGAAAGGGATATGAATGAATTAGGCTCTAGGTCCTGTGTTAGGCTTTGGCTTAGATTCTCAGCACATGATGGATGTAAAGAAAATCCCATGTTTGCATCCAAAACTAAATTGGCCAAAAGAGCAGTCATTATGGAAGAAGTCTCTCGCCTTCCCCTGTAAGGTTCCTGACCTCCATCAAGTGAGAATAGAAACCTTTGGATCAAATGAGTTCTTCAAAGCCCTTTAGAGGCTATCCCATAGGTGCTTGGGTTTTCTCCAGAATCCAAATCACATAAAGAATCTATACCTGACAGTCAGTAGGCCTTAAATTGGAGGAGCAAAGCAATATTAACAGCAGGCCTATTTGATCACTCCTGGTTCCCCGGACGAGTGTCCAGGCCACCCTGACTTTAGGCAAATGAGGGGCAATGGAGGTTATTTTGGACACTGTCTTGGGCTGTGCCCCTCATGGAAACCTCAAGCCAGAGGTAATAATGAGTGTCCATATGGAAGAAGATGAGGGCCATTTGGGAGTGTTTTGGTTTTAATTGTGGTCATGTGGCCGTTGGAATAGATGACTGGGTCCACCTTGGCTTGAACTGTGTTGTGATTCCCCTTAGAGACTGAGTTGTGGACCTCACCTCAGAGAAGTATTGCCATGAATTGTGTTGGGATTTAAGGAGGATTCACATGAGAGTCACCCTTGTAAAATGAAATCTAGGCCCAGGGTGGCTGTTCACAGAGCACTGGGAATCTCAGCCAGGTTACCACATGATTTTTTTCTGAAAGACTTGGCAGCCATATATGAGAGTCAAAACACACATGGATGTCACAATGTAGATCCCAATGGGCCTGGATTTATGTGATCATTTGGCCACTGTTTGGGAAGCCTTACCTGTGAGACTTCTCCAGAGATTTCATTGAAATGAGCTTCCTAACAATTTAATAGTTCCAGAATGAAATGAAACACATAGTGCCTCCAACTTCAACCTTGAAAAATGGCTAGATAAATACCAAGAAATTTTTAAACTTCCCATGACCAGGTGGCACTGGAAAATCTTTGGATATCCTGTGGCTGATCATGAGATTACAAGACAGTGCTTTGATTGACTGGTTTTCATGAAAATGGTTCAGAACAGAGATACCAGGAAGTTGGAGCCTGCTGAGGAGTGGGCCTACAGCAGTGGTGGGCAGGTGTGTAATAAAACAACTGTGGTGGGGCCATGTGGATCTTCCATTGGCTTCCAAATGGCTTGTGACTGACATGGTGCAGCCAGCAGACCCTTGTATGTAAAGGCATCTTGTTATATGGACAGGATTCAGGGCAATGTTTAGAATCAGGTTGCTATGGTCAAGGGGGCAAGTCATGTGGGATATAAGCCTGGTTGGTGCATTCTCCTGCAGACCCTGACCTACCAAAAGTGACAGAACTCACTCACGCACCGGGTAACAGTTGAATTCTTTGTATATCATGAAGCAAATACCAAAATCCCAGTGCAGCAGCAAGAAACACCACGAAAAGTGGAGGATGACCAAATGGCCTCACAGTCCACATGTGAATACACTTATCCCCCAGTTGCCACAGTTTACCTACAAAAGAGAATTCAGCACTGCTGCCACATATTCAGTGGAAAATAAGAAACCATGTCCTCGAGGTAACATAGATGCAGACATAGCTTTGATTGTCTCACTACAATGGAAGCTAAATCTTCCGACAACAACATATATTTTAGTGCCCAAACTCAGAGTCAGTTTCTCAAGAAGGATTTAGGGAACCAGAGCTCCATGTTTGTGGACTGTTTTCCCTGTCCCTTACTTTTGAAATCTCCTCTACCGTCTTCAAGGTTGTGAACTCCTGAGCATTTTCCATTCCAGATATTTATTTACAGATTTTCTAACTCTTCTCCTCTAATTGTGCCTTAGTCTAGGTGATTGTAATGTCAAGGCATCCCTTTCTCTGTAGCCTATTCAGCACATGTATTTTTACATGCAATTATAGAATCTTACCTGATACCACACGTACATTCTTGTGAGGTGACTGACTTGGCAGATACAAATTGTAAAAGATCACTCCTCCTAAACGCTGTTGGAACTGAAAATTCAATCTATGAGTGAGCTTCCTTGTTTAACAACATTATACATAAATCCATATTCAATAAAATAAATATATTTGGATCTGTAGATGACATATATTTCATGGTGAATTTCAGTTGGAATATATTATGCTATTTTTAATGTCTGTGTGTTTGTGTGTGTATATATATATATATATATATATATATATATATATATATACACACACTCTCCAGATTTTTCAAAATATGAAATATATGTCTTGTTATACACTCCCTAAACTCATTCATATTCAAGTATGTGTATTTATAATCAAATTTTCACAAGAGTATTCTCAAAATTATTCATTCACCTGAAATACATATTTGTTTCCTAGTACTGAAAACTATCTTCAGTGAATGGTGCATACAAATCCTAATATTTCCACAGTAACTGAACCAGTTTAACATCAATGCAAGTAGATTCCTATGGGACATGTTGTGCATTTTGACATTTATTTTATTCAACACTGGTACATTACTATTTCTTCAATTTATGCTCATCATAGCAAACATATTTCATCCAAAAGTTTGCAAATTTATAGGCATTTTGTTCACTTTCAATCACTTTATTCTACAGAACACATGTATTCCTCCATGTTTTTGATGGGTCTTTTCATGAGACTTCTTTCCAAACACATTATTTTCGATTTCCATGATCACTTTTGAAGCAAAACTCAAAGACACTTCGTGATAAAAAAATAACCCTAATATTACCATTAGATGTATTGCTGGTTGGAATGAATGATGGTATATCGATATCAGATTTCTTATATATTTTCAGATATGAATTCAATCTATTATTTAAAGTGGGACCAGTTATATTATTTATTAACAATGTGGTCTATTCATGCACTATCTCTATATTCATAGACATAGTGTACACCTCTTTGTACCACCAATACTAATTTATAGGACTTCAAAACATTGCTCCCAGAAATGCTGGAAGAAATACTCATGTCACGCGATCTACATATACATTTTATCACAGTAATATTCTGGACACAAAATGAAAAGGTCACACTTATGATTGTACCAAAGCCTAAAAGGAAAGTGAACAGGGATTACTAAAAACATCCATGTCCACATTGCCTAATGTTCTCAAATGTCAATCCTATTGGTGACTACATATTTCTTTCTTCCTAAGCTTATATATTCAAACTCAACCCTGTTCAAAATGTCTAATCCTATCACTCACTTTGTACTTTCTCTGATTTTGTAATGTCTCTATTATTATCTGATTTCCTACATATTTTCCAAAGTTCATCATTGTGACTGAATCTTCATATGTGCTGACATTTACCTTCACCCTCTAACAGAAAACCTATTGCTAAAGAAGTTTTTTTTTCCAAATCTTATTCTCACTCTCCTTCCAAAACCTACCAACTAGCTTCCTAATCTTACCTATTATCCCTTTTTGACTGGATGTTCTCTTCCACATTCAATCATCCAATGTACAAGGTCCTATGCCATTGTATATGGATTTATCTGAGACATCTGTGCAGAAAGTAAGTCAACACTAAGTATTCCAATGAAGGGCCCAATACCCTTCAGGGCTTCAAATCTTAGATTTCTGTTTTCATACATATATTTCACCTACATATTCTTATAAATATCGTAGGTTCCCAATAACATTATTCATCCAGCAGAACAGTTCCTAACACAGATTGAACATGTTATTAACCCTAACCATACACTCTTCTCACAATCTAACTTTACAGAAGAGCAGGGACAGAGTTGGTCTTACAAGACAGAAATTAAGGGATCTTTCACCTGCTGAGAACCTCAAAGGTCATTAAAGATGATCCCTGGAGAAGATGTAGGCAGCTATTAAGGACCTCAGAGAGCAAAAGTTATCTTTCATTGCAAACAACCTGGTCAGGATGAAGGGTTGTGTCGGAATCAGCCTCTCTCTTCTTAATGTAAAGAAGATGCAGCAAACCAGGCCTGTGTGGAGAGCTGTTCCTGGGTGCCTATGGTTTTATACCATTCTAACTTGTGAAAATGTCAGAGTAAGTAGGTGCAGCCTCCATCTCATGGGACTCTTGGAAGCAACTGTTAGGACAAAGTGGTTGCCAAGGTAGGGACCTCATTCAGTTCCTGAAGGAAGTGACCTCACCTCACTTCCTTGGTGATGGAATTCTCTGAACTTGGGATCCAGAAAGCCAGGCATCCAGAGCCAGTCCCAGTCCCAGTCCCAGTGGTCAAACTTTTTCGGATTTACCAAAGACAGAGTCAGTCTTTCTTGGTACCTACTTATGTGAGGATGGCCAAATGCCAGGAAGGTCTGAAGAGGGGCCTTTCCTGAGAAAGCAGATAGTGGCTCACCACTGGCTCCTTACAGATTCACAAAGTTGGCCACAGAGACTAGATCTGAGACAGGACAGCCCATTATGAGGGAATTTATTATGGCCCACCATCAAACGACACTCCGTATTGTCACAGACGTACTTGGGGATCTGTGTGGGTGTGGGTGTGTGTATTGGTTTTTGGTTTTGTCTCATGTTCTGAGAATGGGTAAGAAAGTCGGTTTGTTTGGTTTGGTGTGAACTGATTCTAGTAAGTCGTTTGACAAGGCTAGTCTTTCTATATCTGTGTATCCCACTGTGTCCATGGTTGTAGACAATAGAAAAGAGAATGCATAAATACATGTGTCCTTTCTAGTAGAAATCTTCCCAGCATTCATTCTGCCCAATTTATGAATGGTCTGCAGCTTGCTTAGTGGATGGGCAACACATAATATCTTCTTAAGTTCCTGTTCTCTACCTGAATTATGGGCAACCTCCAGAATACGCTCATGGTATTGTGTCCAAGATATGAACCACCTCCACGCTCTGTGATACGGCCATATACTAGAGAGCTGAAGAAAATAATGAGCATCTCAGAAAACTCAGATATCAGTGTGACCAGGAAAGTCTCAATGGAGAAACCCCGCTTTGAGCCTTTTGCTTACATATCCTTCTGTTGCCCTGAATGTCAGAAAGGTCTTTGCCTCAGGCTAAGCCTTTCTGAAGCCTGAAGAAAACATTTTTCAAATGGAAATTTATGGACATTACCTGTGGCTCTTTCTTAATTGCTTTGTAAAGGGATGTGTCTGAATCAGCCTCTTGGGCCTGTGTGAGGCTGTGGCTTAGATTCTCAGCACCTATTGGATCTAAAGAAAAATCCCATGTGTGCATCCAAATCAAAAAGCCAAAAGAGCAGTCATTTTGTATGAAGTTTCTCGCCTACCTCTGTAAGGTTTCTGACTTCCATCATTGAGAATATGGATCCTTTGGGTCAAATGAGTTCTTCAAAGCCCTGCAGACACTAGACCATAGGTTCTTGGGTTTTCTCATGACTCTAATTAACATAAAGAATCTAAACCCCACAGTCAGTAGGCCTCAAAATTGAGAATAAGAGCAATATAAACGGCAGGCCTCTTTGAACACTCCTGGTTCACAGGAAGGATGTCCCGGCCACACTGACTTTAGGCAAATGGATGCAAGGGAGCTTATTTTGGACACTGTGTTGGGCTGTGCCCCTCATGGAAACCTCCATCCAGAGGTTATGATGAGTGTCTATATGGAAGAAAATGAGGGCCATGTGGGAGTGTCTTGATTTTAATTGCGGTCATTTGTGTGGCGGTTGGAATAGATGACTGGGTCCACCTGGGCTTGAACACTGGTGTGATTCTCCTTAGAGACTGAGTTCTGGAACTTACCTCAAAGAATTATTGCCTTGTATTGTGTTGGGATTTTAGGAGGCCATGCATGAGAGTCGCCCTTGGAAACTGACATCTATGCCCAGGTTGGCTTTCCACAGAGCACTGGGAATCTCGGGAAGGATATCACATGATTTTATTCTTAAAGACTTGGCAGCCATAGTTGCAAGTCAAAACACACATGGACCTCAAATTGTAGACCTCAATAGGTCTGGCTTCACGGGACCTTTTGGCCTGTCTTTGGGAAGCCTTGCGTGTGATAGTTCTCCAGAGCTTTCATTGAAATGAGCTTCCTCTCCATTTAATCATTCCTGCTTGAATTGAAACCCACAGTGCCTCCAACTTCACCCTTGAAAAGTGGCTAGATAAATACCTTTAAATTTTTGACATTCCCATGACCAAGTGGCCCTGGAGAACCTTTGGATGCCCTATTGATGACCATCAGTGTACCAGACAGTGCCTTGATTGACTGGGTATCATGAAAATGGTGTAGAACAGAGATACCACTAATTTGGAGCCTGCTGAGTAGTCGGCCTAGAGCAGTGGTGTGCAGGTGTGTGTTAAAACATCTTTGGTCGGGTCATCTGCATCTGCCCTTCGCTTCCAAATGGTTTGTGAGTGACATGGTACAAGCCCCAGACCCTTGTATGTAAAGGCATCTTGTTATATGGAGAGGATTCAGGGCAATGTTTACAATCAGATTGCTATGGTCAAGAGGGCAAGCTATGTGGGATAGAAGCCTTGTTGGTGCATTCTCCTGCAGACCCTTACCCACCACACGTGACAGAACTCCCTCCATCACTGTGTCCCAGTTGAACTTCTTGTATTTTGTGAAGCAAATATCAAACTCCCAGTGCAGCTGCAAGAAACACCACAAAAATTGGAGGATGACCAATGGTTTCACATTCCACACTGGGAGACACTTAGCCACCAGTGGCCACAGTTTCCCTACAAAGAGAGAATTCAGCACTGCTGCCTCATGTTCATTGGAAAATAAGAAACAATGTCCTCTAAGTCACATAGATGCTGACTCAGTTTGATCGTCTCACTATAAAGGAAGCTAAAGCTCCTAAACACAACCTCAGATGAAGTTTCTCAAGAAATCTTTAGGCCAGCAGAGCTCCATGTTTGTGGAGTTTTTAACCTGTCCCTTACTTTTGGAAACTCCTATACCACCTCCAAGGTTGTGAACTCCTGAGCATTTTCCATTCCAGATGTGTATTCACAGATTTTCTAACTCTTCTCCTCTAATTGTGTCTTACTTGCGATGATGGTAATGTCAAGGCATTGTTCTGAATACAAATTTGATTCTTTTGCCAATTTTCCATTCGAAATACTGAATCCCTGACTGTCAGTGGTAGAAGGAATTCACCTTCAAATAATAGCCTGACACTTACAAGAAACAGCCCCCATGGAGACATCCTGTCTGGGAGACATCCTGTAGCCAACTGTGTCCCTGAGACATCCTGTTGCCATCTGTCTTCCTGAAACATCCTGAGTTTATCTCACCTTGTGAAGACATCCAGGAACTTCGGATAAGAGAGCTTTCCCATCTCCAGCATATAAATGCTCCTGTGTGAAAAATAAAAGTTTGCAGGTTGATCAGAACTCCTGTCTTGCTGTCATCTTTTGTGTCTCTTGTCCCTTCATTCCTCCGAATCTAGGTTCGCTGCCCCTGTTGATGTGTCTTTCCAGCCGGGACTACTGGCATCCACTCACTGGGGCTCGAGCCTTTGACTGATTGGGAACCCCGTCCTCCTGGAAGACTTCATCAAGTGGAGCTCGCAATTGCCTCAGCAGACACCACCAAGAGACAGATCTAAGGAGGAGAGTGGGGATGACGCATGGTGAGTGACCCACCATGGGACAAGCAGTTTCGTCACATGATTTGTTTTTGTCAGGCCTCAAGGAGTCCTTCAAGACATGGGGGGTGCGTGTTATGAAAAAGGACTTAAAATTTTTCTTCTAAAACATAGGAGAATTGTGCCCATGGTTTCACCTTGAAGTGACCATTGATGGCAAAAGATGGCTTAGAGTAAGAGACTGTTTAAAAGATTATTATGAAACCTTTGGCCCAGAAAAAGTGCCAGTTCCCACCTTTTCTTACTGGAACTTAATTAATGAAATTCTTAAAAGTTCACCCTTTGACAATGGTACCTTACAACTTGTCAGTATTGGAGAAGAGACTATGCAAAACACCTCTCGTCTCCCCACGGCATGCCCATCAGTTAGTATAGACATTGACACTTCTCAGTCTCCCCAGGACCCTGGGAACCTTCCTAGTCCCCCTCAAAATACCACCCTAATAAATAAGGCTCCAAAGGTTACCAAACACCTTTATCGAGTTTTAAATCCCAGAGACATATTGACCACTGGGACGGAGGCTACCTTGGAGAAGGAAGCAGCAAGCTACCATTCAGGACCCTGCCACAGCCTATAGGACTTACACATCTACCTACCTCCTATATCCCTCCTGCCTATTGTGCTCCAGCCCTTTAGGAGCAAAATGCCACCCAGATATTTTTCCCCACTTCCCTTGCCTAGCCTGGCTCCCTTGTGAGAGTCTCTCCAACATAGACGGGAACAGATCAAACTTTTAAAAGAATTAAGATCCCTAGACTCTGAGCTCTGTTCATTAGCCTTAGGCACGGAGTCAATGCAAGCTGGCCCACGGCGGTCTAATACAAAGGCTAAAGCCGCTCCATCAGCCTTTTCTCCCCTTCCCAGTCACCCGAAGTCAGATAGATAAGCCTGCCCAGGCTGAGGTCAAAGACTTAGACGAGGATCAAGAGGAGGAAGCAGGGGAAATGGATCAAGGAGATCAGGACTCAGAGGATGAGGAGTTCACCCCTAGGCAGGAAGGAACCCAGAGTGTCTACAAAAAATTAAGCCTGCGTTTTCTTGAAAAACATAAAAAGACTTGTGCTCACAATGGCCCCACTGTGCCCTACAAGTTGACTTTATTAGAAAGCCACAGCGCACAATGGCTTACTCCCAATGATTGGAAATTTTTAGACCGAGCTACCCTCAGTGCCAGAGATTTCCTGTTATGGAATGCAGATTTCAAGGAGCACTGTCAGGAAACTGCTCAAAAAAAATTAACTAAGGCCTCCTCTAAATCCTGAACTTATGTTAAGCTAGTGGGCTATGCACCATTTGACACTAAAACTAAATAGGCACGTTTCCCTGCTGGATTTTTGGTGCAGATTCAGATGGCTGGCTTACATGCTTGGAGATGCCTCCCTCAAACGGGCTCGGCTACCACTTCTTTGGCAAAAATTTGACAAGGACCCAACGACCCTTATAGAAACCTTGTTCCCCGGCTTAACCTAGCTGCAGAATGCTTGCTTGGACCAAGCGAAAACAAAAGAACTTTTGTAAAACATCTTGCCTTTGAAAACGCCAACCCGGCATGTCAGGATGTTCTTCGACCACATAAGGAAAAAGGGAAACCTTCTGACTTTATTAGACTCTGTGCAGGGGTGGGTGCAGCCCATGCCATGGGTCTCGCCCTACATGCCCCCTTTACCAAGGCCTTTCACAATCCTGGCTCATGTACTTGCTTTACTTGTAAACAACCTGGCCATTTTGCACGCAAGTGTCCGAAAGGCAAACAAAGCCTAGGAATATCGTCTCCTCAAACTGGGGCTAAACCGCCCCCAGCTACCCTTTGTTCTAGATGTGGTAAATGTCATCACTGGGCCAGTAAGTGTAGATCTACGACAAATGGCCTCAGACAGCCTATTTCTTCCTGCTTCTCAGGAAACTCCCTGCGGGGCCAGCCCCTGGCCACAACTCCCCCAGGACAAAACCAGGGGCAATAAGGTTTATTCCCTCCCAAACTCCAAACCTACCACAAAATTCTTCCCCACAATTGCCTCCCTCCAACTAGCCACCCCAGGCAGCGCAGGATTGGACCTCTGTGCCACCACAGATACAATATTAGACTCAATGCAAGGGCACCAGATAATACCCACTAGAATTATGGGTCCCCCTTCATCTCATACGAGTGCCCTTATTCTTGGAAGAGCCTCTGCTACCTTAAATGGTGTTCAGGTCTTCCCTGGCATTAATGATAATGATTTCACTGGAGAAATAAAAATACTAGCAACAGCTATTAATGGAGTTGCGGCCATCCCAGCAGGAACAAGACTTGCACAATTAATATTCCTTCCCTTGGATTCAGGAGGCACTTCCACCACCCAAACCTACAATGGGGGACAGCCTCCCTCGGCTCCTCTGATGTATATTGGGTTCAGCCCATTTCTCACAATAGACCCACCCTTACCTTACTTATTGAAGGAAAGGAATTCCAAGGAATTCTAGATACTGGAGCTGATGCCACAATTATTTCTCACAAATACTGGCCATCAGGTTGGCCCATCACCCCATCTTTGAATGACCTAAAAGGGTTAAGAGTCAAAAAATCCCGATGTCAGTTCTAGGGCTCTTAGCTGGACTGATAAAGAGGGTAATAAGGTGACTGTCACTCCTTTCATTGTTCCTGACCTCCCTGTTAACCTAGGGGGCCAAGATATTTTGAGTCAAATGGAAGTCATTCTTGCCAGTCCCAATTCCATGGTGACTCATCAAATGCTTCGTATGAATTTTGTCCCTGATACAGGCCTTGTGAGACTGAGACAAGGACTGGTGGGGACTATAAAACCCATAAAAAAAACAAATACATATGGACTTGGGTATTCTGATTTTTAGTGTCGGTTCCTGACCCTCCTGTACCCCATGCAGATAAAATTATTTGGGAGACTCAGACTCTTTTGTGGGTGGATCAGTGGCCCCTTACCCCCCCAAAAAAATTGGAGGCTGCCTCCATGTTAGTGCAGGAACAGCTGGCAGCCGGCCATGTAGAGCCCTCAACCTCACCATGGATTACTCCTATTTTTGTTATCAAGAAAAAATCAGGCAAGTGGTGTCTTTTACAATATTTGTGTGCCATTAATAAAGTTATGTGCCTGATGGGAGCACTACTGCCTGGAATTCCCACACCAATGGCTATTCCCAAAAACTATTGTAAAATATTTATTGACTTAAAAGTTTGCTTTTTTACCATTCCTTTTCATCCTGAGGATAGACCCTATTTTGCCATTAGTCTCCCTTGCATTAATTTCCACGGCCCTATGCAGAGATTTCAATGGAAGGTTCTTCCCCAAGGTATGGCCAACAGCCCTAGTCTTTGCTAAAAATAAGTTGTTCAAGCAGTAGACCCTGTGAGAGAGTGATGACCACAATTTTATGTTTTACATAATATGGATGATTTTTTAATTGCTGCACCTAATTACCATGACCTTAATAATTGTTACTTGGACCTTTAGAAAACCCTCACTACCTTGAGACTACAGTTAGCTCCTGATAAGATTTAAACACAGGACCCTTATACCTATTTGGGCCTTAAACTTCAAGATAATCAGATCCAAATTCCTAAAATACAACTACGTGTGAACCATCTTCACACCCTTAATGATTCTCAAAAATTCCTGGGAGATATTCAATGGCTAAGAACATATTTAAAATTATACACTTGTGTACTTTTGCCCCTTAATGAAATTTTGAGAGGTGATTCCTACCCCTCCTCCCCTCAAAAGCTTACTCCCGAGGCATGACAGGCATTAAACCAAGTCACAGAGGCCATTGCCAAACAGTTTGCTACACAAATTTCTTATAACCTTCCTCTGGTTCTGGTTCTTTTACACACTCCTCATATACCCTCAGGAAAATTTTGGCAGTGATATCCATATTTTAAAAATAAAGGCTCCCCCTTGCTTTGGGTCCATTTATCCACCACATCCTCCAAGTTTATTACCGTTCATCTTGCTCAGGTATCTTCTATTATTATTAAAAGTCGTTTGCTTTCTCGACAACATTTTGGCAAAGACCCTGATAATATTTTAATTCTATATACTAATGACCAAACTTAATTTTTACTACAGAGAGGGGATGAATGGGGTATTGCCCAATCAGGCCATTTGGGAACAATTGATAACCACGTCCCCAATGACACCCTTTTACATTTTGTCCAGATACATCCATTTATTTTTCCCAAAATTACTCAAAAGGCTTCCAGTTTCAAGCCCTTACTGTCTTTACAGACGGTTCCAGTAATGGCTGTGCGGTCTTTGTTGTCAATAACCAGCCTACAACCTTTGATACTGTCTATCATTCAGCACAGTTTGTGGAATTGATTGCCATAACACAAGTTTTTATAACATTTTGTGATAATCCTGTTAATATTCATACAGACAGTGCCTACATTGCTCATTCTGTGCCCCTGCTGGAGATTTCACCCGCCATTAAAGCTTCTTCCAATGTGTCCTTTCTGTTTCACCAGCTTCAGCAGCTAATTCAGGCCAGACAACACCCATTTTTCTTAGGACACATCAGGGCACACTCTGATCTTTCCGGCCCTCTAACACAGGTAATGCTCAAGCTGATGCAGCAACTCCTACCATCTTTCCAATTTTTGGTGGCTCCATAAAAAAAGGCCACGGAGCTAAACAATCTTCACCAACTAAATTCCCAGAGCCTTCGATTACTTTGTAAAATTATCAGGCAACAGGCACGAGAAATAGTAAAAGTATGCCCTGCTTGTGCTCTCTCCCTCCCCATTCAACACTTGGGAGTTAACCCCCGAGGATTACTGCCAAATCAGGTTTGGCAAATGGATGTTACTCATTTTCCTGAATTTGGAAAAACCAAATATATACACGTTTCTATCGATACCTTCAGCAGCTTTATTTTTGCATCACCACATTCTGGAGAGGCTACCAAAGATGTCCTTTCTCATCTTGTTTCAGCTTTTTCCATAATGGGTAAACCAATACATATTAAAACAGATAATTGTCCTCCATATACCAGTGCCAAGTTTAAACAGTTTTGTGCTACCTTGCAATTTTGTCATACTACTGGAATTCAATACAAACCTCAGGGCCAAGGCATTGTGGAATGTTCCACCTTACATTAAAGACTTGGCTACCTCGCCTTAAGGCTTCCGCCCTTGTATTTACCACTCACAGGCATTGCCTTAACCATGCATTATTTGCCCTTTTTTTTCTTACCCTAGACAGTGAAGGTCTTTCGGCTGCAGACAGACCCTGGCATCCCTTTTCCAATTCTGATCACCCACCTGTTATGTGGCGAAATCCCCTTACAAATAAATGGAAACGCCCACATCCTGTCCTCATCTGGGATCGAGGCTCAGCTTGTGTTTTGGACCAAGAGCTGGCAGCCCCATGATGGTTACCAGAATGCCTGGTTAAACAGGTTAATGACTTACCTCAAACCGGGGACGGAGGCCCTCTCCCTGAGTACAAATTTTCCTCTTTTTCGGATCCATCCAACAATCTGTGTGAGGATCCTGCTTAAGGCACTTCTGCTTAACAGGTTTGTGCACGGAGGCCTGGGCCCTCCACCTTCCGACATCATGGAGTACCTCCCCCCCCCCCCGTGAAGGCAAGGGAGGATCTTGGACTCAGGCTCCCACTAGTTGGACCCAGACTGCTGACTGCATGACTAAGGTGGCTTACCTCCGTGCCGAGGTTGACCATAAATTCAGAGGAGTTCATCAGCCTAAATGGGTATGTGTTAACAAGCCAAAGATTATTCCCCCTAGTACAAGTAAAGCTCTCCAAAATTGTTCTGCAACCTGTACGCATACCCAGGCGATGCATGTCTCTTGTTATGTGTCGGCCTCAATTTGTGTTAACAAGCAGGGAGAATGATTTTTTGAAGCCTCCCTAACTAAAATTCATGAAGCAGGGGGGACCACTATTCATTATACCCCCGTTCTCTTTGACCAGGGAGGAGAAGGCAAATACACCAAGCTACAGTCAGCTGGGTGCCAAGGCACTGTCGGAAAACCTTCCTACTGGCCCATTAAGGCCCCTACAGGGGTCTCTGATGGTAGAGGACCCACTGATGCTGTCAAGAATCCTCAGATAATCAAACTTTTGAAACCCCAAATCCCTGAGCTCACATATCATCCCTTAATGTAGCCAAAATCCCAGTTCCCAGGTTTAGATACCAATACATTAGATATTTTGCAAACTACCTTCTCCTTCCTTAATAATTCCAACCCCACCCTTGCTGGTAATTGCTGGCTCTGCATGACAACAGGGGCAAGCATGCCTATGGTACTTCCTATTAATTCTACTATGGACAATGATAATACATGCCAACCAGGATTTCCCTTTAAAGTACAGCCTATAGGCACTTTTACATTATGTCTTTTAGGCGTGATGCAGAATAATACCTATGATATGGATTTTGGAATTACTTCCTTTGGAAATTGCTCAACAGTATAAAATTATTCCTCACCCATCCCATCTCTTTGTCCCCCCAATGGCACAGTTGTTATGTGTGGAGGAAATGTGGCCTTCCCCAGGCTTCCAGCGAATTGGACCAGTGGCTGTGTTCTTGCCTTATTACTCCCTGATATAACTATTGTCCCAGGAGATGAACCTCTAGCCTAGACACCTTAGTCAAAAGACAGAGGCGGGCGATACAGGCCTTACCACTTATTGCCAGCCTTGGAATAACAGCTGCTGTGGGCACAGGTACACTGGCTTAGGCACGGCAATACACCCTTACCGTCGCCTGTCTCAACAACTTAAAATGATGTACAAACTCTATCAGAAACCATTAAAGATTTGTAGGACCAAATAGACTTCCTGGCAAAAGTGTTCTTTCAAAACAGACGAGGATTAGATTTGCTGACTGCTAACCAGTGAGATATTTGATTGGCCTTAGGGGAACGATGCTGCTTTTATGCCAATAAATCAGTCATAGTATGCACTAAATTTAAGCAGCTTCAAGAAGATCTAGAAAAGAGATGAAGGGAACTATTTGAAAATCCCCTCTGGACTAAGCTTAATGGATTTCTACCCTACCTTCTTACCCTATTAGGCCCTTTGTTGGGTTTACGTTTAATGGTGTCCCTAGGACCCTGCATTATAAACAGTGTGGTACAATTTATTAAAGAACACATTAATATTATGGCCTCTAAGCCCATACAAATCCACTATCATCATCTGGAGATGGAAGACCACGCTGTAAACTTTTAAAAGGATGTTCTACCCTTCTCACAGGCATATTTCTTAAGTTTACATCCCCACAGATCTCTCTTTCTTACATAAAACTATAAGTAACAGCTCTGACAAACAATCTTCTGCCCTTGCCATAAGGGTTTGTCTACATGGGCCCTACGGCTTGGGGGAAGACGCACCCATGGAGTGAGGACGTTAGGCCATAATATCGGAGGGTGCAGGAAGGACTGCAAAAGGATGGATCCATGGATCCCCAAACACAAGACCTCTGAGTGACATGCTCTGGTGCATGGCGGTTGGCATGCTTCCCCTTCAAGGCCATCTCCTCCAAAAACATGCCAAGGCCACCACGAAATCTGCTAGTAAAGATGCTTGCACGGATCAGGAGATATTCTAAGGCCTCCTAGAGAAACAAAGCCTCTAATCCCCCCTAAAAACATGGCCGGTAAGGTAGGTCAAATATTTTATATAAGAAAGGGGGAGATGTCAGGGGCTAGAAGGAAGTTCTCCTTCAAAGAATAGCCTGACACTTACAAGAAACAGCCCCCTGGGAGACATCCTGCCTGGGAGATATCCCACAACCATCTATCTCCCTGAGACATCTTGTCGCCATGTGTCTTCCTGAAATATCCTGAGGTTATCTAACCCTGTGAAGACATCCAGCAACTGCCGATAAGAGAGCTTTCCCATCAGCAGCATATAAACACCCTGTGAGAACAATAAAAGTTTGCAGCTTGATCAGAACTCCTGTCTGGCTGTCATCTGTCCTGTCTCTTGTCCCTTCATTCCTTCCCAACTATGTTCGATGCCCACGTTGATGTGTCCTGCCAGCCAGGACACCTGGCACTAACCCATACCCTACTAGACTATGACTACTAATCCTAATATGATGGAGAAAAATAACCCAAATAGAATAGAAATACAAGCAGTTCAGAGGAGGCATGGTGTATAGTTGGAGTTGCCTTTTGCATGATCTAGGCTAGGTGTTATAAATCTAGCTAATTTTTAATTGAAATAGTTCTCCATGTGTTTTTAAAGTTAAAAAATATGTGAATACCTGTCTCCCTTTCTCTGTAGCCTATTCGCCACATGTATTTTATATGCACATATAGAATCCTACGTGGTATCACACGTATATTCTTGTGAGGTGGCTGACTTAGCAGATTCAAATTGTGAGAAGAGATCACTTCTCCTAAACGCTGTTGGAACTGAAAATTCAACCTATCGGGGAGCCTCCTAGTAGAAAAACATTATACATAAATCCATGTTAAGTAAAATAAATATTTTTGCATTAGTGGATGATATATATTTCATGAAGAATTTTGATTGGCATATATATTGCTACTTTTATTGTCTGTGTTTGTGTTTTGTGTGTGTGTGTATATATATATATATATATATATATATATATATATATATATATATATATTATCCAAATTTTTCAAAAGATAAAATATATGTGTCCTATATACACTACCTAAATTCATTCATGTTCATGTATGTGGATTCATAATCAACTTTTCACAAGATTGTTCTCAGAAATATACATCCACCTGAAATACATATTTGTTTCCTAGTACTGAAAAGTAACTTCAGTGAATGGTGCATACAATCCTAATATTTCTACAGTAACTGACCCAGTTTAACATCAATGCAAATAGATTCCTATGGGACATGATGTGTATTTTGAAGTTCATTTTATTTAACACTGGTACATTACTATTTCTTCAATTTATGCACACCATAGTATATATATTTCATCCACAGGTTCACAAATTAATAGGCATTTGTTTCACTTTCAATCATTTCCTGCTTCAGAACACATGTATTCCTACAGGTGTCTTGACTGCTCTTCTCATGAGACTTCTTTCCAAACACATTATTTTCGATTTCCATAAAAAATTTGAAGCAAAACTCCCACACTCTTCATGATAAACCATAACCCTAATATTACCATTAGATGTATAACTCTTTGGAATGAATGATTTTATATCAATATAAGATTTCCTGTATATTTTCAGATAACAATTCAATCCATTATTTAAAGTTGGTACCAGTTATATAATTTATGTTGAGTGTCTATATGGAAGAAGCTGAAGGCCATTTGAGAGTGTTTTGGTTTTAATTGTGGTCATTTGTTTGTGGTTGGAAGAGATGACTGGGTCCACCTGGGCTTGAACACTGGTGTGATTCCCCATAAGACTGAGTTCTGGAACCGAACTAAGAGAAGTATTGCCATGAAGTCGTGTTGGGATTTTAGGAGGCCACGCATGAGAGTCACCCTTGGAAACTGAGTTCTAGGCCCAGGATGGCTTTCCACATCGCCATGGGAATCTCATCCAGGATATTACATGATTTTATTTTTAAAGAGTTGGCAACCATAATTAAGAGACAAAACACACATGGATCTCACATTGTAGACCTCAATGGGCCTGGCTTCATTTGACCTTTTGCCCCCTCTTTGGGAAGCCTTGCCTGTGAGAGTTCTCCAGAGGTTTCATTCAAATGAGCTTCCTCAAAATTTTATGGTTCCTGGATGAATGGAAAACACACAGTGGCTCCAAATTCATCCTTGAAAAATAGCGAGATAAATACCATGAAATTTTGGACATTTCCTTGACCAGGTGGCACTGGAAAACATTTCCATGTCCTATTGCTGATCAGGAGTATACCAGACAGTGCCTTGATTGACTGGATTTCATGAAAATGCTGTAGAACAGAGATGCCAGTAAGTTGGAGCCTTCTGAGTAGTGAGCCTAGAGTAGTGGTTAGCAAGTGTGTGATAATACATCTGTGCTGTGGCCATGTAGATCTGCCATTGGCTTCCAAATGTCCTGTGACTGACATGGTGCAGCCAGCAGACAATTATATGAAAAGGCATCTTGGTAGATGGAGACGTTTCTGGGCAATGTTCAGAATCAGGTTGCTATGGAAAAGAGTGCAAGCTATGTGGGATAGAATCCTGGTTGGTGCGTTCTCCAGCAGACACTGACCAACCACATGTGACAGAATGCCGTGCAGCACTGCGACCCATTTGAACTCCTTGTATTTTGTGAAGCAAATACCAAACTCCCATTGTAGCAGCAAGAAAGACCATTAAAAGTGGAGTATGACCAAAGGGCTTCACAGTCCACATGGGGAGACGCTTAGCCCCAATGGCCATTGTTTACCTGCAAAAAGAGAATTCATCACTGCTGCACCATTTTCATTGGAAAATAAGAACACATGTCCTTCAGGTCACATAGATGCATATCTAGCTTTGATGGTCTCACTACAAAGGAAGCTAAAGCTCCTGACAACAACGTATATTTCAAGTGCCCAGCCTCAGAGGCAGTTTCTCAAAATGTCTTTAGGCCAGGAAACCTCTATATTCATAGACATAGGGTACAACTCTTTGTACCCCCAATACTAATTTATACGTCTTCAAAATATTGCTCCCAGAAATGGTACAAGAAATACTCATGTCACCTGATCTACATATACATTGTATCACAGTAATATTCTGAACACAAAATGCAAAGGTCACACTTATGATTGTACCAAAACCTAAATGGAAAGTGAACCTGCATTACTAAAATCATCCATGTCCACTTGCCTAATGCTCTCAAATGTCAATCTTATTGATGACTACATATTTCTTTTTTCCTAAGATTATATAATTAAAGTCAAACATGTTGAATGTGTAATCCTATCACTAACTTTATGCTTTGCCTGATTTCATAATGTCTCTATTGATATCTGCTTTCCTACATGTTTTCTCCAGTTCACCATTGTGACTGACTCTTCACATGTGCTGACATTTACATTCACTCTCTATATGAAACCCTATTGCTAAAGGACTTTTTTTCAAAATCCTATATTCACTCTTCTTCCTAAACCTACCAACTATATTCCTAATCTTTCTGACTATCCCGTTTTGAATGGATGTTCTTTTCTACATTCAGTCATCCAAGTAAATGTCAGGTGAGCGTCGGAGGAAGAGACCACCCAGAATCTATCTCATGCAACAGCAAAGGGTTTATTGGGGGTCCAGCGTGCTGGTGCTCATATCTCACTTGAATAGAGCAGAGGGCCCTGAGAACAGCTTAAGCAGAGCTTATATACTTTCCTTGGAGAGGGAAGGGAGGGAATTTTATTAATGGATCAAGGCGAGTGCGCAGTTTGCGTGCAACCAGGTGAGGGAGTGCATTCTGTAGTTTGGCAGTTGGGGACAGCACGTTCTGGGAACAAAATTAGCAAACATTTCTCAAGATCTCATCAGTGTTTTGTTAAGCGTACAGAAAAACAGGAAGTGACAAGTGCCTATTTTATTAACCTTTCATTCCCCACTTCTTCTTCTGGCTACTTTTAGTCATAAAAGTGATCATTGGGGGGTGTCACATTTTATGTCTGCTAGTGGGGTATTAACATAAGTTTAACTTGTCCAATTTGAGATTGGAAAAAAGAAATTACATGGTTGAACAAACAGAGTTTATAGTTAGCAATAATATGAGGATTATTATTGGACCAGCCAGGGTTGATAAATACGTAGTTAACCAGAGGGACTGTGTGGACCAAGACTCAAACCACCCTTTTTTGGCCTCTCTCTCTCGTTGACACTCTTCAAGTTGTCCTTTTAATTTACTCATAGATATTTTTACAACTCCAGAATGGTCAGCATGAACACAACATTCTTCCATCAATGCAGAACAAAGGCCCCCTTCTCTCATGAAGAGGAGGTTCAACCCTCAACTGTTCTGTAAAACAACTTCAGAGAGAGAGGTTAAAGATTTCTGCAAAGCTGTGATGGAGGTTTCTAATATCTTTAAGTTTTGGTCTATTGCTGCTTCTAATTGTGTCATTTGTTGTGTCCCATGGACCAAGGCAGTGGTTCTTGTGCCCACCTCTGCAGCAACTCCTATTTCTAATAGGATGGCTAAAGTGAGGGATATATGTTCCCAGTGGAACCGGGTTTTATTTCCCCCTATTTGAATTTCAAATGAACCTGCATCAGGATAAAGCACTCTGGGAAACATCTGCACCATTACACAATTAATCATATCTGTTGACAATTTCATGAAAACATAAAAAATGTTTAAGTATATAGAATTATACTGCTGTAGGGACAGACAAGGCAAGGCGCCTAAGATAGTACAAAAGACAGGGAAACAGTCCTATTTGTTTGCAACCAGATTCAGAGGGCATTACTTCTGTTGTAATCAATAAATCCCCTGAAACCCAAGTTTAGGTAGTTTCAGAATTTTGTACCCAACATGTAAATGAAGGGGCACAGAAGTTCACAGTCTGCAGAAGTTCACAAAAAGCAGTTTATTTTTCTGTTTTTTTTCCTCTGTTCTTGGCAAGTTAACTTTTCAAGGACAACTGGGTTAGGGAGAGCTCTTTCTTCCCTTTAATTTTCACCCTGCCAGCTGTTACAAAGGAGCCCAGTTTGTAACTTCTGTATCTTAGAAATGTAGCCATCTCTGTGAATCCCTAGCTCATTGCCAGAGGCCTTGTACACATATTTTGTGAAAAACTAGTAAGGGGGTGTCTACCTTAGGAGTGCAGATTTTTTAGCCAGTGGCCATGTAAAACAGGGCAACACGAAAAGAGGAATTTTATCTACTCTGAAGTCTTTTATAGGAACTCTTTTGCTGAAAGTCCTAAAGTCAGCCATGATGAAGACTTCTGAAGAAGGTCAGATAAGACTTTTCGGTGGGCCTGGTACAGAGGGGGCAGATGGGGTAGGTGGGGCTGAGAGCAGTTCTGAAGATCTGAGAATGAGGAAGGAGAGATGTAAAGGAATAATGGGAAAGGGGTTTGGGATTTTCCTAGCAACAAAAACTTGAGCAGTAGAACAGGTAGAGCAGAGGAGAAGACTGGAGTTAGTATCACTAAAAGCCTGTAAGGGACTTTAAATTCTGAGTAACCTTTTTTCAGTGATGACAAAGAAACTTTTAAGTCCATTTTTATTACATCTTGGATAGGGGTCTGAGGGCTCTCTTCAGCTGGTTTGAGATTTGGGTTAGCTGGTAAGAGGACCTAGTGGGATCCGGTGCGGACACTGATAGGAGAAGAGAGGAGGCAGTTGGTGGAGGGGTACTTCATTACCTGCTATCTCAGCAATTGGGCAATGGTCTGAGAACTGGCAGAGGTTTGGATTTTTGATCTAGTAAATGGAGGGGAGAAATCATGTTGCTGAGGTGATAGTGACAGCAGACAGTCTGGAGCAGAAGGCTAAAGGTGAGGATCTATTGGAGAAACATAGGTCAGGATGTGAGCGAAGGAGGGAAAAGGCCTCCACATAGGGGAATCTCCTTTCACCCTTTTGAGCATTTGCAGAAGTTAAAAATATCACGTAGAATTTGAGGATCTAGAGACCCCACTGTGGGCCATCGGTTTTGGTTATCTAATTGGTAATATGGCCAATGCTGTGTACAGAATTTTTTTTTTATTGGTTATTCAAAACATTACAAAGATTGCAGAATCACATTGGTTACACATCCACATTTTTACATAATTCCATTATAGTAACTGTTGTATTCTGCTACCTTTCCTATCCTCTACTATCCCCCCTCCCCTCCCCTTCCATCTTCTCTCTCTACCCCATCTACTGTAATTCATTTCTCTCCTTATTTTTTTTCCCATTTCCCTCACAACCTCTTATATGTAATTTTGTGTAACAATGAGGGTCTCCTTCCATTTCCATCCAATTTCTCTTTTCTTTCCCTTTTCTCTACAGAATTTGATGAGAAGCTTGAGATCCATCAGGCAGTCCCTGTATGCTCACATCCCCATGACTTACAGAAGAAGTCGGCTTTCCCCCCACACAGCCGTGATTTCATCTGGCTTTGATAGTCCACCAGGCAATCATAGTAATCTAGGCTAGCCAACCTGCATCTGGCTCGCTTGTCCCTACATCCATTATGTTTGTTTCCATTGTCTATGGTTCGGAAGGGATTTAATGGAGTTTTAGTGGCATCCTCTTCATCAGGGATATCCCAATAGGAAAGACGTATAGCCAGCTGATAAATGTCTGGGTGGAGAGATGGTCACTAGTTACCTAAGTGGGCTGTATACGAGATAGACCATACTTCTTTTCCAGTAGGATTTGTGATCAGCCATCGCTGCTAAATGGGCTGATGAGGTTTAGGACTACTGGTGGTCAAGGGGAGAGTCTATAGCTTTATCCAAAAGGCGAATACACAATTTGAAAGGGTTACCAGTCTTTTCCAGTTTCCAGCCAGAGTCTCAACAGGCCGCAGGCTTGAGATGAGAGGTATGGATCCAGGAAATGATTCTGTCTACCTTTACCGCTGTAGGTGTTATAAGTAGCGCCTGGTATGGTCCTTTAAAGCGGGGTTTTAGGGATGACACCTGATGTCGTCTTACATAGAAGAAGTATCTTACTTGATGTTGATTTGGAGTCCTCTCGTCCCCAGGTTGTTAGGCAGTGGCCATCTGTTTTCACAGGTATCCTGAGTTCTTTCAAGAGCTTTAAGTCTGTCAAGCAAGAGGGTGTGAAAGGGATCGTTAGGTCTTAGAGTTGGGGTTAGGTCCCTTACTGGAGCAGGGGCACCATAGAAAATTTCATAGGGGGTGAGGTTACACAAAGAAACAGAGGGAGTATTTCTTGCATGAAACAGTTCATAAGGCAGGAGCATAGTCCAATATTTTATGCCGGTCTCTAAGCTTAATTTCGTTATGGTCTCTTTAATGGTTCTATTCATTCATTCTGCCTGTCCTGAACTCGGGGGTCTATAAGCACAATGTAACTTTCAATAAATCCCCAAGGCCCTGACTTATGTGGGTTATGAATGCCGGTCCATTATCACACCCTATTACTTTAGGCAGGCCGTATCTTGGAAAAATATCTCCCAGGATCTTCTTCACCACCATTTGCACTGTTTCTTTTTTTTTCTTTTTTTCCTTTTCTTTTTTTTTTGGTGGGAAAGCCTTCAATCCATCCTGAAAATGTATCTACAAAGACTAGGAGATATTTAGGTCCATAACTTGCTGGCTTTATTTCAGTAAAGTACACTTCCCAGAATTGTCCTTGTCTGGTTCCTCATAGGTGCTTTCCTGCAGGAATCTTGGAAGGATAAGAATTAACCATTTGATGGACCTGACAGGCTTTTGTTAACCATTCAGTTATTTCCTTTAACTGTGAGTTGGTTAGTGGAAAACTCTGTTCTTGATCCTTCATAAATGAATGTAGTTTCTTTAAACAAAGGTGAGTGATTTGGTGTACATTATCTACTGACATAGTTAGAGCTGTGAATATAGGAGTTTTTACTGAAGGATTTAGAAATTCCACTTGGGGGCCTTCAGGGTTAAAAGTTATTTTGGCCCGGAGCTTGGTGAGCAGAACTCTGCCCATCAAAGGGGCCGAACATTCTGGGATTACTTGGAAGGAGTGATGGATTTTTTCTTTCCCCTGGTCCCAGGTCCTCTTAGTTGTCCAAGCCCGATATTTACTGCAATTAGCCCCTTGAATTAGAGACCTTTTATTTGATAGAGGGCAAAATGGAGCCTTAATGGCTGAGTATATTGCCCTGTATCCACTTCAATGTTTACTGGGGTGCCCTCCACTTCAAAAGTTAACCTGAGCTCGGGGAGGGGATCTGATCCCCAACTTTCTTAGTCATCCTCCAGAGTCAGGATGGCTGGCTGGCGTGGCTGTCTCTTTCTAGGGCTCTCTTTGGCCCAGTGTCCTTTTTCTTTACAGTAGGGACATTGATCTGAGGCCAGGGGTGGCCTCTAGTTTGGGCCCAGGTATCACTTCCTGTCTCCATGTTTCTTATTTCTGGTCTATTTGTTGTGAACAGGACCTGAGTCAATTCCTTAGTCTGTCTTTTGTTTCTTTTATCCTCCCTTTGCTTCCTTATATTCCTCAGTTTCTCTCGTATAGTATACGTTTTTGGCTTCTCTGACTAAATCTCTCAAAGTCATATCTTGTAATCCATCTAAGTGCTGTAACTTTCTTTAAATATCCAGGGCAGCTTGTCCAATAAAGGCCATCATGACAGATGCCTTTTGAGCCTCTGCCTGAGTATCAAAAGGAGTATATCTCCTATATGCCTCCATAATTCTCTCTAGAAACATAGAGTGAGATACATCAGGCCCTTGAATAAACTCTATTACCTTGGCCAAATTAGTTGGTCGCCTTGCAGCCACTAAAATACCCGCTATTAGAGCCCGGAGATAAGTGCACAGATGCTTCCTACCTTCAAAGGTGTTGGGGTCCCAGTTTCGTCAATTCTAGGGAAAGCCGGGTTGAATATGTTGGGAAGTTGTGTCAGTCACCCATCTGGTCCGAGGATATTATTTTCTAGCTTCCAGGAGGATTCTCTTTTGTTCCTCTGTCATGAAGAGAGTCCCTAGGTGTTGTTGGCAGTCATTCCAAGTAGGCTGGTGTGAAAACATCTATGAATCAACCACACCTGAGAGACGAGTGGGGTCCTCAGTAAAAGGGGGATTGTTATTTTTCCAGTTATGTAGGTCTGAAGAGGAGAAAGGCCAATACTGGTAGGCTTGCATTTATTCCCATGGCCATCATCAATCATTGGCACATAGGGACGGAGGGGGAGCATCACGGGAGTTCCAGGGTTTTCAATCTTTCATTGCTGGTGAGTTTCTTTAGCCGGGCCAGGTTCCTCCAGGGGAGGAGGGGCTGTGTGTGCCACGGGGGAGTTTTCTGGAGGGTGCTGGGCTGGCTTAGCTTCCTTCAATGGCGGAGAGGCTGAGTCAGCAGCAGGGGAATCACTTAGAGGGTGTTGGGGGTTGGGAGACCAGGGCAAGGGATAAGGAGAGGGATGAGAGTCCAGTAGAGTTAAATCTTGTGACTTAGGCAGAAAAGAGGGTGGAGGAGGAGGAGGAGCAGAGGGTTTGAGAGATCATGGGGGAAGGATTAGGAGCAGGGGCAGGGGCAAAGAAAGGCTTCACCCATGGAGGAGATTTGCAGAGGTAATGCCGGGTTAAGATATATGGCTTTTGATCTGGATGGCTATGTGGCCCTTCCTGAAAGACAATATCTCTGACTTTTTAAATTAGTGAGAAGTAGAAAAATCCTTCTAAGGGCCATCCGAATCCAAAGGTGGGTCATTCTGAGGAACAGAGAGTCTGCCAGGTCCAGTGGTTTACTGAAAAAGAAAGATTCTGAGCCCTTAAGCGGAATTTGGTCCAGTGATCAAGGGTCAGGGACAGAGGCATTGAAGTGCTCTTTCCCATAATGAAAAATGCACAAACAGTAAAAGCAACGACACATGACACAGACAAGACAAGACAATAAAGACAGGCAATGGACGTCCAACACTGAGACGAGGACTGAGTAGCCGGCAATACCTGATGGGCTGGCAATACCAAATCTGAAACAAAATATCACTGAGTTGAGGAGACTATTGTTCCTCGATTTTCAGAGTCCTCTGGGGTTTCCCTCAGGGTGGTGGCCTGTGGCTCTGTGACACATCTGTCAGCCACCGTGAGAGAGAGCTCACACTCTTCATTGACAGCCATTTTGCCAAGCCCTAACCTGAAACTTGACACCAGAAAGAGACGCCTAACAAATCCCGAGAGGAGCCAGTTGGGGTCTCTCGTCCGCTGCTGCCAGAACTCGGTGAAACCTCCATATGTAAAGGTCGGACGAGTGTCAGGCGAAGAGACCTCCAAGAGACTGTCTCATGCAAAAGCAAAGGGTTTATTGGGGGTCCAGCATGCTGGGGCTCAGAGATCACTTCAATAGAGCAGAGAGTCCTGAAAATGGCTTAAACAGGGCTTATATACTTTCCTTGGGGAGGGCAGGGAGGGAAGTTAAGTATACAGAAAAACATGAAGAGACAACTACCTATTTTACTAACTTTTCACTAACGACTATACTTTGCCAGATTTCCTAATGTCTCTATTGATATCTATTTTCCTACATATTTTTCCCAGTTCATCATTGTGACTGACTCTTCATATGTGCTGACATTTACATTTACTCTATACCCGAAAAGCTATAGCTAAAGAACTTTTGGTGCAAATTCTATACTCACTCTCCTTTCTAAACTACCGACTATCTTCTTAATCTTACCGACTATCACTTTTTGACTGGAAGTTATCTTTGACAATCAATCATCCAAGGCACAAGGTCCAATGCAATTGTATATCGATGTACCTGAGACATCTGTGCAGAAAATAAATCAAAGCTAAGTATCACAATCAAGGTCCTAATACACTTCTGGGTTTTAAATCTTACCTAGATTTCTGTTTTCATACTTATATTTTACCTATATATTCTTGTAATTATCGCAGGTCATCAATACCATTATTCATCCAGCTGAATGATTCCTAACCCAAATCAAACCTGTTATTAACCCTAACCATACACTGTTGCCTCAATCTAACTTTAAAGAAGAGCAGGGACAGAGATGGTCTTACATTACAAAAATGTAGGATTCCTTCCAACTACTGAGAAACTCAAAGGTCCATGCAAAAATGATCCCTGCAGAAGTTGTAGGCAGCTATGTAGGGACTGAGAGAGCAAAAGTCATCTTCCATTGTAAAAAACCTGGTCAGGATGAAGGAATGTGTCTGAATCAGCCTCTGTCTTCTTAATTTAGAGAAGAAAGACCCAACCAGGCCTGTGTTGAGAGCTGTTCCTGGGTGCCAATGGTTGATACACCATTCTAAGTTGTGAAAGTGTCACAGGAAGTAAGGGCAGCCTCCATTTCATGGGACTCTTTGAAGCAACTGTTAGGACAACGTGGTTGCCAAGGCAGTGACCTTATTCACTTCCTGAAGGAAGTGACCTCACCTCACAACCTTGGTGACAGAACTCTCTGAACTTGGGATCCAGGAAGCCAGTCACCCAAATCCAGTCCCAGTCTCACTCCCAGGGGTCTCACTTGCTTGGATTTACCAAGGACATATTTAGTCTTTCTTGGTACCTACTGATGTGAGGATGGCCAAATGCCAGAAAGCTCTGAAAAGTCGCCTTTACTGAGAAAGCAGGTATTGGATCACCGCTGGCTCCTCAGTACTTCAAAATGTTGACCAAAGAGACCAGATCTGAGACAGGACAGGCCATTTTGGGGGAATAAAATATGGTATACAATTAGAGAAACTCTGGATAGTCACAGACCTACTTCAGGGAAGGAGGTGCCTTTGTGGGTGTGGGTGTGAGTTTGTGGATTTGTCTCTTGTTCTCAGAATAGGTAGGAAAGTCAGTATGTTTGGTTTGGTGTAGACTGTTTCGAGTAAGTCGTTTGACAAGGCGAGTGTTTCTATGTCTGTGTATCCCACGGTGTCCATGGTTGTAGACATTAGAAAAGAGAATGCATCAATTGATATGTCCTGTCTAGTTGAAAGCTTGCCAGCATTCATCCTGCCCAATTTATGAATGGATTTCAGCTTGCCTTATCGATGGCAACACTTGCTATCTTTCATTGTTTCTGCTTTCTTCCTGAATTCTGGCCACTCTCCAGAATAGGCTCATGGTTTTGTGTCCAATATATGTACCACTTCCAAGCCCTGTGACATCGCCATGTACTGGAAAGCTGAAGGGAATGGCGAGCATCTCAGAAAACTCAGATATCAGTGTGATCAGGAGAGTCTCAGTGGAGAAACCCTGCTTTGGGCCTATTAATTACCAATTGTTCTGCTGCCCTGAATGTCTGAAAGGTCTTTGCCTCAGGCCACCCCTTTTTGAAGCCTGAAAAAATCTGTTTTCACATGGAAATGAATGGGCATCACCTGAGGCTTTTTGCTTAATTCCTTTGGAAAAGATGTGTCTGAATCAGCCTTTTGGCCCTGTGTGAGGCTTAGGCTTAGATTCTCAGCACCTGATGGATCTAAAGAAAGATGCCATGTGTGCATCCAATACCAAAATAGCCAAAAGAGCAGTCATTCTGGATGAAGTCTCTCCCCTTCCTTTGTGAGGTTCCAGACCTACATCAAGTTAGAATAGGAATGCTTTGGGTCAAATAATTTCTTCAAAGCCCTGCAGAGACTAGCCCATTGGAGCTTGGGTTCCCTCATGTCTCCAATTCAGTCAAAGAATCTAAACCCCACAGTCAGTAGTCCTCAAATTGGAGAAGCAGAGAAGTATTAACAGTAGGCCTATGTGATCACACCAGGTTCACAGGAAGGGTGTCCAAGCCACCCTGTTTTTAGGCACATTAGGGGCAAGGGAGATTATTTTGGAGACTGCCTTGGTCTGCGCCCCTCATAGAAACATCCAACCAGAGGTAATGAAGAATGTTTATATGAAAGATCATGAGGGTCATGTGGGAGTGTGTTGGTTTTAATTGTGGTCATTTGTCTGGTGGTTGGAAGAGATGACTGGGTCCACCTTGACATGAACTCTGGTGTGATTCCCCTAAGAGACTGAGTTCTGGAACTGACCTCAGAGATGTATTGCCATGAATTGTGTTGGGATGTTAAGAGCCCACGCATGAGAGTCGTCCTTGGAAACTGAGATGTATGCCCAGGTTGTATTTCCACAAAGCACTGGGAATCACAGCCAAGATATCACATGATTTTATTCTGAAAGACTTGGCAGCCATAGTTGAGAGTCAAAACACACATGGACCTCACATTGTAGACCTCAATGGGCCTGGATTCACGTGACCATTTAGCCACTCTTTGGGAAGCCTTGCCTGTGAGAATTCTCCATAGCTTTCATTGACATGAGCTTAATCAAAATTTAATGGTTTTGGATCGATTTGAAAGGTACAGTGATTCCAACTTCATCTTTCAAAAATGGCTAGATAAATACCAAGAAATTTTTGAAATTCCCATGACCAGGTGGCACTGGAGAACCTTTGGATGTCCTGTTGCTGATCATGAGTATACCAGACAGTGCCTTGATTGACTGAGTTTCATGAAAATGGTGTAGAACAGAGATGCCAATAAATTGGAGCCTGCTGAGTACTGGACCTAGAGCAGTAGTGGGCAGGTGTGTGTTAAAACATTTGTGGTGGGGCCATGTGGATCTGCCATTAGCTTCCAAATGTCTTGTGACTGACATGGTGCAGCAAGCAGTCCCTTCTATGTAAAGGCATCTTGTAATATTGAGAAGTTTCAGGGCAAGTTTCAGAATCAAGTTGCTATGGTCAATGGGGAAAGCTATGTGGGATTGAAGCAAGGTTGGTGCATTGTCCTGCAGAAACTGACCCACCACACGTGACAGAACTCCCTCCAGCACTGTGTCCCAGTTGACCTCTTTGTATTTTGTGAAGCAAATACCAAACTCCCAGTGAAGCTGCAAGAAACACCATGAAAATTTTAGGATCACAAAATGGCTTCACAGTCCACACGGGGAGACACTTAAACCCCAGTGGCCACAGTTTAGCTACAAATAGCAAATTCAGCACTTCTGCTCATGTTCAGTGGAAAATAAGAAACCATGTCCTCCAGATCACATAGATGCAGACCCACCTTTATTGGTCTTACTAGAAACGAAGCTAAAGCACTTGACAACAACATATGTTTCAAGTGCCCAACCTCAGAGGCAGTTCCACAAGAAGTCTTTAGGCCAGAAGAGCTCCAGTTTGTTGAGTGTTTACCCTGTCCCTTACTTTTGGAAACTCCTTAGCATATTCCATTTCAGATATGTATTCACAGATTTTCTAATTCTTCTCCTCTAATTTTGTCTTACTTGGGGAGTAGGTAATGTCAAGCCATTGATCTGGATGACAGTGGGAACAATTTTTTTTAGCACATATTTGCATACACATTGGATTCATTTTACAAATTTCCAGTCAAAATAGTGAATCCCTCACACTAACCCCTATGCTACTAAACTCTGACTACTAATCGTAATATGATGGAGAATAATAACCCAAACAGAAATGAAATACAAGCAGTTCAGAGGAGGCATCGTGTATAGTTGGACTTGCCTTTTGCATTATATAGGGTAGGAGTTATGAATCTAGTCAATTATTTGGTTGAAAGAATTCTCCATGTTTTTTTAAAGTTAACAAATATGTGAATTCCTGTCTCCCTTTCTCTGTAGCCTATTTAGCACATGTAGTTTTATATGCACATATAGAATCATACCTGGTATCACACGTATATTTTTGGTGAGGTGGCTGACTTGGCATATAGAAATTGTGAGAAGATATCACTCCTTCTAAAAGCTGTTGGAACTGAGAATTCAACCTATGGGTGATCCTCCTGTTTGAATAGCATTATACATAAATCCATGTTCAGTAAAATGAATATTTTTGAATCTGTGGATGATATGTATTTCATGATGAATTTCGATTGGCATATATAATGCTACTTTTTAATGTCTCGGTGTGTGTGTCTGTGTATATATATATATATATATATATATATATATATATATATATATATATATATATATCCTCCAGATTTTTCAAAATATGAAATATATGTGTCTTATTATGCACTCCCAAATTTCATTCATATTCATGTATGTGGATTTATAATCCACTTTTCAAAAGATTATTCTCAGAAATATTCATCCACCTGAAATACATTTTGGTTTACTAGTACTGAAAACTATCTTCAGTAAATGGTGCATAGAAATCCTAATATTTTGACATTGCAAGATGGCCATGAATAGAGTGCATCACACCCTTTGTAATGCGCAACTTCACATGTGAATAAGGAGTTAGAATGAAGAAAAAGTATCTTGTTAGGATCTTACAGAAAAATGGGTGTGCCTGGAACCTAGAAAAATGATTTCCACCACCGAGGTCCGGTAATTGAGTCTCAAACAAGAGCCAACTATGCTACCGAAGATCTGGGGTGACTGATCCGTGCGGCCTGTGCCATGGCTACAGACGGCGGGCCTCCACCGTGAAGCGACCAGCATGCAGGGAGAAACGTTGCTGCGGATTCTGTGGAATCCGGCTGGCTCACCCGCCACTGAGCCCGGGGCTGAGTTCGGGATTTCAGATGTGGAAGAAAGCGCTACAGTTTTATCCCCCACAACCGAAACTCCACCGAGGAAACCAACGGCCACCATCTTGGAGAGCTGAAGTATCCACCGCCACTCTCCGACAGATTGCAAGAACAAAACCGGTGTGTGTTACTCAGCTTATCTCCCATACAGCAGGTAATTCACAAAAATTCTCTCTTAGGCTTTCCGGGGGAGGGATTACCAGAGAAAGCCTTCATAAAGACGGGGGAAAACTAGTGGCACCTGACCTTCAACTTCCCCTCCCATCACCGGTGAAAACAAAAATTGTCTAGCCAGCACAATGGGTGGGGCAAACGGAAAAAATCAAAACAATAGAGTGCCAGGGTTCCCAATAGACACCCTCCACACCCAAGAAACGGCAGGCAAAGAGTATAGTTTGAGCTGCCAAGAGGCATCACTCAGGGGAAATCTGTTGTAGCAGGGGAAATCAGGACTCGCAGAGGAAACCAGGGGACCAGAGGACAGACACGCGTGACTAGGCAGCTGGAGAACGCCTGCCCACCAGCAACCAATTACCCGCTGGCTGCCTGCGCAATTGGGCAGCTAGAGATCACCCGCGCGCCGGTGACAGCCCATTCGCTGATTGCACGACTGGATGGCTGGAGACCGCCCGCCCGCCAGCGACCAGGAGGTGAAACCAACCAGAGACAGTCCAGTCTCACCCCCCCCCATTAAAACACCCCGGCAAGCAGCCTGGGGCCCGCCATAGCAGACAGGTGACATCACTGGAGCTCAGCTGTCGGAATTCCTTCCAAGTGGAATCCACTTTTGCAGGCATAGTCTACAAACACAAAAGAGAGACAACGGAGATATATAAAACCAAAACAAATCTATTGAAGAAAGCAGAAACACAGCAATCAAATAGAGCTGAAAAGTAACGTGAACATCATGAAAAAACAAGGGAAAAAAAGGTGTGCAAAAAATGCAGGACAACTAAATTCTACAAAAGGACCGAGAAACATTCAGAAATAGGGATAGGGAAAAAACTCAAGGCATACCTAACTCACATGGAAAGGAATATTAGAGAAGACATGAGGCAGCAAGTCCAAGCAATAAAAGTATATTTTGAAAATCAAATAAACAAACAAATTCAAATGGCAAAGAACGAGCTTTACCAGGAGATAGAGACCTTAAAAAGAAATATCAAACAGTAATCCTAGAAATGCAGGAAAGTATAAACCAAATTAAAAACTCAAACGAAGAATATTACAAATAGACTAGATCAAGTAGAAGTTAGAACGTCAGATAATGAAGACAAAGTTTATCAACTTGAAAAGAATATAGTAAACACAGAAAAGATGCTTAAATCCCATGAGCAATCTATTCAAGAGATATGGGATGTCTTAAAAAAAAAACAAATTTGAGAGTCATCGGGATAGAAGAAGGCATAGAGATTCAAACCAAGGGACTGGACAACATATTAAATGAAATAATTCTAGAAAATTTCCCAGAGATGAAAGATGGAATGGATTGCCAAATGCTGGAAGCCTACAGGACCCCAAGCATTCAAAACCATAATAGACCAACTCCAAGACAAATAATTATGAAGATAGCCAGAACAAGGACATACAGAACAAAGAGAGAATATTAAAAGCTACGAGAGAAAGTAGGCAGATTACATTCAGGGGTAAACCAATTAAGTTAACGACTGATTTTTCATCACAAACTTTGAAAGCAAGAAGATCCTGGAACAAAGTATTTCAAACGCTCAAAAATAATGGATTCCAACCAAGAATACTGTATCCAGCAAAATTAAGCTTCAGATTTGACATTGAAATTTAAGTCTTTCACGATAAACAAAAGCTAAAAGAATTCACAGCCAGAACACCAGCAGTGCAAAGCATTTTGAGCAAAATACTACAAGAAGAGGATTTGAAAAGTAATGCCTGAAACTAGCAGCGGGAGGTATCTCAGTAAAGGGAGAGGAAAATAACCAAAAATTAAAAACTTACCAAAATAAATAAATAAATAAATAAATAAATAAACAAACAAACAAACATGAATGGAAGTACAAATCATATTTCAATTGTAACCTTAAATGTTAATGGCCTAAACTCACCAATCAAGAGACATAAGCTAGTAACCTTGATCAAAAAAAAAAAAAAAATCCAACAATATGCTGCCTTCAGGAGACTCATATGATAGGTAAAGACATACAGAGGCTGAAATTAAAAGTTTGGGAAAAATCATACCACTCACATGACCCTCGGAAGCAAGCAGGAGTGGCCATACTCATATCGAATCAAATCAACTTCAAACCTACGTTAATCAAAAGGGATAAAGAAGGACACTATATACTGTTAAAAGGAACCTTGCACCAACAATGCATAACCATTATCAATTTGTATGCACCAAACAATTGAGCTGCAACACTCATAAAACAAACTCGCCTCAAGTTCAAGAGTCAAATAAACTACAACACAATAATTATGGGTGACTTAAACACACCGCTCTAGCCATTAGACAGATCCTCTAGACGAAAACTGAATAAAGAAACTATAGAATTCAACAGCAAAATCAGTAACCTAGACTTCACCGACATATATAGAATATATCAACCATCAAAAAGTGGATACACGTTCTTCTCAGCAGCACATGGATCCTACTCAAAGATAGACCATATATTATTCCATAGGGCAATTCTTAGTAAATATAAAGTCGTGGAGATAATACCATGCACAATATCTGATCATAATGGAATGAATCTGGAAATCAATGATAAAAGAAGGAAGGAAAAATCATACATCACATGGAAAATGAACAACATGCTACTGAATGATCAATGGTTTACAGAAGACATAAAGGAGGAGATAAAAAAATTCGTAGAGACAAATGACAATACAGACACAACATACTGGAATCTATGGGACACAATGAAAGCAGTTTTAAGAGGGAAATTCATTTCTTGGAGTTCTTTCCTCAAAAAAAAAAAAGAAAAAAACAGCAAATAAATGAACTCACACTACACCTCAAAAACCTAGAAATGGAAGAGCAAAACAACAGCAAATGTAGTAGAAGACAATAAATAATTAAAATTAGAGCAGAAATCAACGAAATTGAAACAAAAAAAACATTGAAAATATTGATAAAACTAAAAGTTGGTTCTTTGAAAAAAATAAATAAGATTTACAGGCCCTTAGCCATGCTAAGGAAGAGAAGAAAAGAGAGAACTCAAATTACTAACATACGGGATGAAAAAGGCAATATCACAACAGACACTATAGAAATAAGAAGATAATTAGAAAGTATATGGAAACCCTATGTTCCAATAAAATAGATGATAGTGAAGATATCAATAAACTTCTGAAGTCATGCGATCTGCCCAGATTGAGTCTGGAAGACTCACACAATTTAAACAGACCAATAACAAAGGAAGAAATAGAAGAAGCCATCAAAATACTACCAACCAAAAAAAGCCATGGACCGGATGGGTATACAGCAGAGATCTACAAAACCTTCAAAAAGGAATTAATACCAATACTTTTTAAGCTATTTCAAGAAATAGAAAAAGAAGGAACTCTTCCAAATTCATTCTATGAGGCCAATATCACCCTGATCCCAAAACCAGACAAAGACACTTCAAAGAAATAAAACTACAGACCAATATCTCTAATAAACTTGGATGCAAAAATTCTCAATGAAATCTTGGTGAATTGAATACAAAGCATATCAAAAAAATTATGCACCATGATCATGTAGGATTCATCCCTGGGATGCAAGGCTGGTTCATTATATGGAAATCAATAAATGCTATAGACTTAAAGACAACAACCATATGATCGCATCGATAGATTCAGAAAAAACATTCGACAAAGTTCAGCATCCCTTTATGTTGAAAACACTAGAAAAACTAGGGATAACAGGAACTTACCTCAAGATTGTAAAAGCTATATAAGCTAAACCTCAGGCTGGCATCATCCTAAATTGAGCAAAGCTGAAGGCATTCCCTCTAAAATCTGGAACAAGAGGGATGCCCTCTATCACCACTTCTATTTAATTCAGTTCTTGAAATACTAGGCATAGCAATTAGACAGACAAAAGAAATAAAAGGCATAAAACTAGGAAAAGAAGAACTTAAATCATCGCTATTTGCGGATGACATGATAATATATTTAACAGACCCAAAAGGGTCTACAGAGGAACTGCTAGAGTTAATAAATAAATTCAGCAAAGTGGCAGGATATACAATCAACACGCATAAATCAAAGGCATTCCTGTATATCAGCAGCAAAACTTCTGAAATGGAAATGAGGAAAACCACTCCATTCAAAATATCCTCAAAGAAAATAAGATAATTGGAAAAACAATTAAATAGTTGGGAATCAACCTAACAAAAGAGGTGAAAGATTTATAAATGAAAACTACAGAACCCTAAAGAAATAGAAGAAGATCTTAGAATATGGAAAAATATACCCAATTCATGGATAGGCAGAACTAACATCATCAAAATGGCGATATTACCCAAATTCTCTACAGGTTTAAATTGATGCCAATCAAAATCCCAACGACATTTCTTGTAGAAATGATAAAGCAATCATGAAATTCATATGGAAAAACAAAAGACCCAGAATAGCAACAGCAATTCTAAGCAGGATGTTTGAATCTGGAGTTATATCGATACCAGAGTTCAAACTGTACTACAAAGCAATAGTAACAAAAACAGCATGGTACTGGTACCAAAACAGGCAGGTGGACCAATGGTACAGAATAGAGGACACAGAAACCAATCCACAAAATTACAACTTTCTTATATTTGATAAAAGGGGCTAAAAACTTGCAATATACGAAGGACAAATGGTGCTAGAAAAATTGGGAATCGATATGCAACAAAATGACACTGAATCCCTTTCTCTCGCCAAGCAAGGAAGTTAACTCAAAATGGATCAAGGAGCTAGATATCAAATCAGAGACACTGCATCTGATAGAAGAAAAAGTTGGCTACGATCTACATACTGTGGGGTCGTGCTCCAAATTCCTTAATAGGACACCCATAGCCCAAGAGTTAATAACAAGAATAAATTAATGGGACTTACTTAAACTAAAAAGTTTTTTTTTTCTCAGCAAGAGAAACAATAAGAGAGGTAAATAGAGAACCTACATCCTGGGAACAAATTTATACCCCTCACACTTCAGATAAAGCCCTAATATCCAAAATATATAAAGAACTCAAAAAATTAAAAAATAAGATAACAAATAACCCAATCAACAAATGGGCCAAGGTCCTGAACAGACACTTCACAGAGGAGGACATACAATCAATCAACAAGTACATGAAAAAATGGTCACAATCTCTAGCAGTCAGAGAAATGCAAATCAAAACCACCCTAGGATACCATCTCACTCCAGTAAGATCGGCAGCCATTAGGAAGTCAAACAACAGTAAGTGTTGGCGAGGATGTGGGGAAAAGGGGACACTTGTACACTGCTGGTGGGACTGCAAATTGGTGCAGCCAATTTGGAAAGCAGTATGAAGATTCCTGGGAAAGCTGGGAATGGATCCACCATTTGACCAAGCTATCACCCTTCTTGGACTATTCCCTGAGGATCTTAAAACAGCGTACTATTGGGATACTGCCACATCAATGATCATAGCGGCACAATTCACAATAGCTAGACTGTAGAACCAACTTCGATGCCCTTCAATAGATGAATGGATAAAAAAAAAATGTGGAATCTACACACAATGGAGTATTACGCAGCACTAAAAAAGTACAAAATCATAGAATTTGCAGGGAAATGTATGGCATTAGAGCAGAATATGCTAAGCAAAGCTAGCCAATCCTTAAAAAACCAATGCCAAATGTCTTCTTTGATATAAAGAGAGCAACTAAGAACAGAAAGGGAGGAAGAGCATGAGGAAAAGATTAACATTATACAAAGACGAGTGGGGGAGAGAAAGGGAGAGAGAACAGAAAGCATATGGAAATGGTAGAATACCCTCAATGATACACAAAATTACACATAATAGGCTGTGAGGGGAAATGGGGCGGAAATAATGGAGAGAATTAAACAACAGCACATGAGGTAGAGAGGGAAGATGGGAGGGCAGGGGAGGGAGGATAGTAGGGGATAGGAAAGGTAGAAGAATACAACAGTCACTAATATGCCATTATGTAAAAATGTGAATGTGTAAGCAATGTGTTTCTGCAATTCTTATTTGGGGAAAAAATGGGAGTTCATAAACCAAATGAGAAAAATGTATCAAAGATGATATATCATGAGCTTTGTAATGTTTTGAACAACCAATAAAAATAAATAAATAAATAAAGGTTTAAAATTGAGTGGGAAGAAATCAGGTAAAAAAGGGTTGAGATGCATTCATTTTGCTAAGCAGAAACTTTGTTTTGTGTAGTTGCAACTATCACAAATTTATTTTACCAGAAATTTGGCTTTTAAAAATGCACATAAATTGAGATAAAAGGATAATTCACCTACCTTCATGAAAAATTCATAGCATTTCCTATATTTTTCATATTTCATTTTTTTAGTTAATATTTTGTCATGGACCAGGTCTAGCCTTAGGCTATTCTTCCAGAATACTACCTCATCTGACAAGTTCGTACAATGTATTGGATTTTTCTTTTCATCTTTTATTTAATTGTTTCTAGCTAATAATGTGTATTTCTCCTTATCTTTATTTGGACATACATACCCAACTATATCTTTGCATTTTATGTTTTACTGGGGAAGAGACTCATCAAAAGCTCTTTGTTATATGTATTAACAATCAAACATTCAGAGCATGCAATTATTCTTAATTTTGCATGAAAATATCTTTGTACCATTTTTCTTATAAAGATTGAGAATTATTAATAATGTCCTTGCTCTAATAAGTAACTACTTACAAGGAGAATTAAACAATTGACTTTATATCAATTATGAATATGAAAAGTAATAAAATAAATATTTGGCAATTAATACACAATTGATAGAAATTGAAATCACAAGAAAGCCATTTAAATTGTCAGTGCATATGGTCCTTAAATAATAGGTTTTTTAAAAAATTTTTCTCTAATTCATAAGATATATTATGCCATATTATAGCTTAATGTGATATAAAACCTTAAATTATCAGTATAGATAAATAAGAAAGATACCTGTTTACTTAAATATGTTTAATTGATTTATACTGTAAGATATTAATTCTGGAAGACTTGAGAATTAAGAAAGATATGGTCTATATTATATCTAACAGGCTAATCAAAGTACTTTTAAATATAAATGTATATATACATATATAATATATGTAATGCATATGCATGAATGTAGATACATATATATAATAAATGTATAGTAATATATCTATCAGGTGATTATAATTTTAAAATTTTCTCAAGAAAAAAGAATGACTATAAAAAACAGTCTTAAATTTAAATTTCATAGCAAGATACTGTTTGTAATGACATCAGAGAAAAATTGATATGGATGGAAAATGAAAAAGGAAGAGAGAGAAGGGGGAAAATGAGGAAGAAAGTGAGTAAAGAAGCGGGAGAGGCATATTCGATCTTAAGAAAAAAGTGGAGGGGCTGGGTTTGTGACTCAGTGGTAACATGATTGTCTAGCATGTGTGAGGCACTGGGTTCTATTCTCAGCACCACATAAAAATAAACAAAATGAAGGTCTATCAACAACTGAAAAATAAAAAAATAAAAAAGTAGAAATATCACCAAAATTCCAAGCTTTTTTGAATGTTAAATAAAAAACAATATGTTACATAGCCTTATGTAATTTCTAGACTCCTCAAAATAGTCATTAAATGTTAGATCATTAGTGCTATAACTAAAAATCCATTGTTCCTTCCTCTACATTCTGTGGCATGCTAGTACTAAAATAAATTGTATTATAACACCAAAGAAAAAAAAAAGCCAAATCATAATATTTCTACAGTAACTGACCCGAGTTTAACATCAATGCAAGTAGATTCCTATGGGACATGATGTGCATTTTGACGTTCATTTTTATTCAACACTGGAACATTACTATTTCTTCAGTTTATGCACATCATAGGATACATATTTCATCCACAATTTAGCAAATTTATACGCATTTGTTTAACTTCAAATCACTTCCTGCTTCAGAACCCATGTATTCCTCCATGTTTCTTGACTGCTCTTTTCATGAGACTTCTTTCCAAACACATTATTTTCGATTTCCATTATCATATTTGAAGCAAAACACCCGTCATGATAAACCATAACCCTAATATTACCTTTAAATGTATAAGTGGTTGGAAAGAATGATTGTATATCAATATAAGATTTCTTACTTAGTTACAGATATCAATTCAATCCATTATTTAAAGTGGAACCAGTTATATTGTTTATTCACAGTATGGTCTATTCATGTATTATCTCTATATTCATAGACACAGGGTACACCTCTTTGAACCCCCAATACTAATTTATACGTCTTCAAAATATTGCTCCCAGAAATGGTGGAACAAATACATGTAACCTGATCTACATATACATTTTATCACAGTAATATTCTGAACAGAAAAAGCAAAGTTCACACTTATGATTGTACCATACCTAAATGGAAAGTGAACATGGATTACTAAAAACATCCATGTCCATGTTGCCTAATGATCTCAAATGAAAATCCTATTGGTGACTACATATTTGTTTCTTCCAAAGATTATATATTCAAACTCAACCCTGTTGAATATGTCTAATCCTCTCACTCACTTTACACTTTGAATGATTTTGTAATGTGTCTATTGATATCTGCTTTCCTACATAGTTTCCCCAGTTCATCATTGTGACTGAATCTTCACATGTGCTATCAGTAACATTCACTCTCTAACCGAAACCCTATTGCTAAAAAACTTTGGTCAAAATCCTATATTCACTCTTCTTCCTAAACCTACCTACTGTCTTCCTAATCCTACCCACTATCCCATTTTGACTGGATGTTCTCTTCTACATTCAATCATCCAAGGTACAAGGTCCTATGCCATTGTATATCGATTTATCTGAGACGTCTGTGCAGAACGTAATTCAATGCTAAGTATCCCAATCAAGGACCCAATGACATTCTGGGCTTCAAATCTTACTTAGATTTCTCTTTTCGTTCATATATTTCACCTCTATATTCTTATAAATATGGCAGGTTCCCAATACCATTGTTCATCGAGCAGAATGGTTCCTAATCAAAATTGAAAATGTTATTAACACTAACCATACACTGTTCCCTCAATCTAACTTTACAGAAAAGCAGCGACAGTGTTGGTCTTACAATACAGGAATGTATGGGATCTTCCACCTGATGAGAACCTCAAAGGTATGTGCAGAAATGATCCCTGGAGAATATGTAGGCAGCTATGAAGGACCTGAGAGATCAAAAGTCATCTTCCATGGAAAACAACCTGGTAGGATAAAGTTTGGTGTCTGAATCAGCCTCTGTCTTCTTAATGTAGAGAAGACGGACCAAACCAGGACTTCTGAAGAGCTGTTCCTGAGAGCCTATGGATTATATCCCATTCTAACTTATGAAATGGTCACAGGAAGTAGGGGCAGCCTCCATCTAAAGGGACCATAAGAAGCAACTGCTAAAACAAAGTGGTTGCCAAGGCAGTGACCTCATTCAGTTCCTGAAGGAAGTGACCTCACCTTACTTCCTTGGTGTTGGAACTCTCTGAACTTGGGATCCAGGAAGCCAGGCACCCCGAGCCAGTCCCAGTCCCAGTCCCAGTTGTCTCACTTGTTTGGATTTACCAAGGACAGGGTCAGTCTTTCTTGGTACCTACTGATTTGAAGATGTCCAAATGCCAGAAGAGCTCTGAAGGGGGGCCTTTCCTGAGAAAGAAGGTAGTGGCTCACCGCTGGTTTCTGTCAACTTCACAGAGTTGGCCAAGGAGACCAGATCTGAGACAAGACAGGCCATTTCGGAGAAACATAGTATGGCCCAGCAGTCAGAGAACACCCGAATAGTCACAGACCTACTTGGGGCAAGGAGGTGCCTTTGTGGGTGTGGTTGTGGGTTTGTGGTTTGGTCTCATGTTCTGAGAATAAGTTTTTTCAGATATCAGCTCCGGAGCCCAGGAATTAATTCTCATTGGGGCTAAGGTTCCCCACCAGCGAGATTTGAAATTGGAGCTGGCTGCAGAGTTAACAAGGGCGGGGACTTTTCACGCCACTGCAGAAAAGAAGAAGGTAGGAAGAAGAAGTCCTTAGGTGCCATGTTGGGGTTTTTCTCTGGGGTATGGCTGCCATTTATACTTTTTCTAACATTCCTCCCTTTTTGTTATCTTAGAAAGTGGGGCGTTGTTTGTCATTTCTGGCTGCTTACTGCTGTGTGTGGGTGCTGTGGGGCCTAGAAAGGAAAGTGGACAAATGCTCGTGGGCCAGGTCTGGGGATATCATGGCAGCCAGAAATAAAACCCAGTGGTATAGATAGCTACTTCAGTAGGGGTAAAGTCTATGAAAGTTCCCTGATGCCACAAGTTGTCGATGGCATGAAACCAGTCCTGGATGGAGGAGATTGTTGTTATCAGCTACTGGTAATGTAACAGAGACTCTAGGAAATACTGGAAGCGTTGCCTGGACATGGCGTCACCAGCACCTGAAGAAGATCAGAGGGAATAAAAACAGAATGAAGATAAAAATTAAAGCAAAGGTCAATTTTTGGCAGAAGTTCCATGTTGGGGGACTGACATAGAAGAGGCCAAGGGCCATGAGGAAGCTTAGAAGGTCATAAAGACTCATGAATCCAGGATGGCAGATTAAGAGGTTCTCCAAGCTCGTTGCCTCCCGCTGTCTGATGTACATTGCATTCCATCGTGCCTGGTAGTGAGCTTCATCACTGAGTGAACTGTTCTCTTGGAGATGTTAGGGGTTCATCGGTCATCAGAGGATAGTAGTGCCTAAGCAAAAGCTGGTTGAAATTTTGATTAGAAATTTTTTGCAGTTGGGTTTGAAAGAACTTCATTATGCATGGCAAGAGAGCACAAAAAGGGAGCATCCCAATAAGGGGCCCCAAGATAGGTAGTAAGTACATGGCAAGATAGGATTGGAAGAACCCTGTTATGGGATTGGAGGAGCTAGGTTTGAGCAATTTGGTCGATAATTCCTGCAATTTAACAACATTTTTTTCTATCAGCCCAGATTCATTAACATAGTAGCAACATTCCTCTCTGAGGAATAGGCATGTACCCCCTTTTTCTGCAGTGAGAAGATCAATTGCCCTTTGGTTCTGTAAAGCCACTTGTGCCAATGAAGTAACCTTGCGCTGCAAGGAGCCCAGAGACTCAGCAGTGGTATCGAGTGCTTCCTGCAGTTTTTGTTGCAGGTCTTTGGATGCCCATAGAGCATGACCTATAGCTCCACCAGAGAGTCCAAGACCCGCCACTGAGGTTGTTAAAGTGAGGCCTACCAGAACCGGCAGAAAGACTGCCCTACGGGTTCGGGAAGGTAGGGCCAACTGTCGGAATTCGGTGGGAGTATACAAAGACAGCTGAGGAACTACAGTAACCAAGAAACAGGTGCCAGAGACATTGATCATTGAGGTACTTAAAGACCCATTACACCAGATGAAATGTCCAGGTTGCATAAACGCAGGGCTTGATTGGGTGCTTAAGCTCAAGGAACAAATGGGTAAAGGATTCATTATTGGCAGGTGGAAACAGATGAAAGCAAATAAAGTATTGGTGGAATAACTTTCCCACAGTGGGATATGTGTCACATGTAGGGGTTGTCCCTTCTTAGAGAAATTGTAGGTTTTTGCTGAAATATTTCCTGCCGCTAATGGGACTAAGTGAAGCACAGAGAAAGCACTGAGAAGGAGGCACAGAAAGAAGGGTGGAGTTTAATAATCGAAGAGATTAGTGTAACAAATTGAGCCATGTGTCAGGGGGACCTGAGGGGGTTGAAGGGTCTGAATCATTTTTGGATGAGCTATGGATAATATCTCAAAGTTTTGATTCTGACTCCTTAATGTGTTCGACTACCTGGATGGTTGCCTTAGGTTGCATAATCAGGGTGCGGCCAACTGTCATCCACCCTGTGGGTCTGGCTGAGGTTGTCCGAGCATAGGCAGCAAACTCAACATAGCCCCAAAGTTTGGCCTTGGGGTCAGGTATATCTAAAGTAGACCATCCATTGTTATCAGATGAAGAGCCTTTATCCCACTTTAGGTAATTAGAAGCCCACACTTTAGGGTAACCAAGTGAGTGGTAAGAATAGCTACCATGTTCATCATGGAACCTGCATGACCAATAGGGGCACCCATTATATATCTCAGGCCACCAATGACAATAGTCTTTTGTTTGATCAAAAAGGAAGCAAATGAAAGGCAAGTTCCAGCTACCAGGGACGAAGGTCCTTGAAGGTGACAATTTTAGGGAAATAGAGGTGCAGTTGTGGATGAAGCAAGTAGTTGCATCCACTGCATGGACCTTCTGCATGCCATGTTCTGAGTATCATTCCTGAAGAGTGAATAAATACATGGTAGGAGAGGAGGGTAAAGACCAGTCCCGATAGAGCACAGAAAATAAGCAGAGCACAAAAAACAAGCAGTTACAAAAGATTAGGGTGTTGGGAGAGCTCATTGTGACTTTTTTAAGAGGAATTTGGCTGCATGGAACACCGTGTGAGCCGCAACTTAAAAGGGTGAGATGAGTGTGGAGAGCAGGAGTAAAGGGGAGGTTCAGGAGGTAATTCTTGGAGTTCCTCTGGGTTTGTCCTGTCATCAGCAGGTGGGGCCTCCTGGTGATATGGCTTCAACCTAGAAATATGAATCCAGGGAATTAGACGGTTGTCTGGTAAGGAGAGTTTGGCGGCAGTGGGGGTACAGAGAATGACAGGATAGGGTCCTTCCCATTTTGGGGCAAGAGTCCCTTTCTCCTCTGGGGTATTATAATATACTAGACTCCCAGGTGTTAAGGGAGGAGTGTTTGGAGAGGACACTTGGTCCAGATGAAGCCAGTCCTGATATTTCCAGAGTTCCGAGAGGAGATGATACAAAAGAGGCAAAGACAAATCTCGGGTGAGAGTTCCTTGTGAAATGACCAACCCAGGGGGTATAAGAGGTCTTCCATACATTATCTCAAAGGGAGACAGTAAAGATGGTTTTTAGGGAGAGCTCTGATTCGAAGCAAATCCAAGGGAAGGAGTTTGACCCAGTCTAAGTTTAATTCCATTGTCAATTTGGTAAGGACTTCCTTTAGAGTACGATTTACCCTTTCCACTTTCCCTGAAGCTTGGGGATAATATGGACAGTGGAAATGCCACTTGAAGGAGAGGGCTTGAGAGACCTTTTGTGTGATCCTAGAAATAAACTCAGGGCCATTGTCATATTGTAGAGAAGTGGGCATACCAAACCTGGGGATGATGTCTGTCAATAAGATTAAAGCTACAGTGGAAGCCGTTTTATTTGAAGTGGGAAATGCCTCAATCCAACCAGAGAAAGTGTCCACAAAGACAAGGAGGTATTTAGTGCGCCATACTGTGAGCATGTTGGTGAAGTCTACCTGTCAGTCAGCAGTGGGAATGTGTCCCCGGGCTTGGTGGGAAGGAAAAGGTTTGGGCCTTAAATGAGTATAAGTGTTGGTCCACTTACAGATCTGACAATTAGAGGCTATATTCTGTAGCATGGCTTTGTCAGAGAGGGTGAGCGAGAAGAAGCTCTGTAAAAAGAGGGTCAAAGACTGAGAATTGGAAAGAAATAGAGTATGAAGTAACTTGAAGAGATCCTTGTTCTTACTGGAAGAAGTAGGGGCTTCAGATGAGCTGTCTAAAGTGGCCATTATATGTCCCCCAGGGGGTCCATCATTGGAAGTGGTAGCAGCCATTTGTTCTGCCTGGTCAGCTTTGGCATTGCCCTCAGTGATAAGAGAGACGTCCTTCTGATTAGACCTACAATGGACAACTCCCACCTGGGTGGGTAAGTGGGAGGCCTCTATCAGATTGGTTATAAGAGCCGAATTAGTGATCACATTACCTTTGGTGGTAAGTAGGCCTCGCTCCTTTCATATTGCAGCATGGGATAAGATATGGAAGACATATTTTGAATCAGTATAAAGGGTGAGGGATTTGCCTTGTGCTAGAAGGCAGGCACAAGTGGCTACTATAAGTTCAGACTGCTGGTTGGTAGTTCCTGAAGGCAGAGCTTTGGCCTCTATAATCTCAGTGGCTGAAACTACAGTGTATCCAAAGTAATGAGTGCCATTCTGCCTAAAGGAACTGCCATCAGTAAACCAGATAAGGTCAGGCTTGGCTAGTAGTCTCTCAGAAATGGAAGAATGACAGGGGAGGAAATCATCTAAGGTTTCCAACCAATTATGAGTTGGTGTGTTAGACGTGGGAGTCATTGAGAGCAGTGAGGCAGGGTTCTGTGCAGAGCAGGGGAGGAAAGTAATATTAGGGTTTTCTATAAAGGAAGTGAGGAGCGACAGAACTCTGGATGGAGGAAGGGTTTGAAAGCCCTTATAAGCTAAAAGATCCTTCAAGTGATGTGGGGAGTGGATAGTTAAAGGGGCCCCAAAAGTAAGCTTAGAGGCTTCTTTGTGTAAAATTTGTCCAGCAGCCAGAGCTCTTAAGCAAGGGGCCCCCTCACGGATGGTAGGGTCAAGTTGCTTGGACAAATATGCCACAGGTGCAAATGTAGGCCCATAGTTTTGACCTAAGACCCCAAGTTCTTGCCTCCCTTTTTCATGGACATATACATGAAATGGTCTTGAAAGATCAGGAAGGTGAAGGACAGGTGCCTTTAAGACAAGTTGCTGAAGCCTGCGCAAGTGGTAGTTTGGGGAGGAGGCAAGAGATTCACTAGGGGGTCCCTTTGCTAGGTCATACAGGATTTTTATAGAAGAGAATAATTTGGGATCCAGGCCCTAAAATAACCTGCTAGTCCTAGGAATGATAGTATTTTGGCTTTTGTATGGGGCACTGGAAGTTCAGAGAGGAGTTGCCTCCTATCCAGGGTTATTTCCTTTTTTCTGGGTGTAAGGCAAAAACCAAGATAGGTGACAGAAGACTGGGAAACCTGGGCCTTGTGGGGAGACTCCCTATTTCCCTTGTCTGCTAGGAAATTAAGAAGCTGAGCAGTGTGGGATTGAGAGTGTTCCCAGAGGGACTACATAGAAGAAGGTCATCGACATATTGAAGGAGAGTAGAGTCAGGACAGGTCGGGTGAAAGGATGTGAGGTCCTGGGCAAGAACTTGGCCAAAGAGATGGGGGCTATCCCTGAATCCCTGTGGGAGGACAGTCCAGGTAACCTGATGAGAATGGCGGGTGTGAGAGTCAGTACAAGTAAAAGCAAAGATATCCTGAGATTCTGAGAACAAGGGAATAGAAAAGAACGCATGTTTTAAATTTAGAACCAAGAAGTGGGTAGTAGTGGCAGGGATCTGAGAGAGGAGGGTGTAAGGGTTGGACCCTGGCAGGTGGATGGGGACCACAGAGGAGTAGACAAGGGGAAGGTCTAGAACCAGCCTGTAGGACACGTTAGGTTTCTTAACTGCCAGAATGGGGGTGTTGAAAGGAGAGTGTGTAGGCCTAAGATACCCCTTTTGTAATAAATCCTGGATGATGGCTTCTAATCCGAGGAAGGCTGTGGTTGTGAGTGGATATCATGGTTGACTAATATATCTTAAAGGGTCCAGTAAGACAAAATGAATAGGACTGCATTTAGCCATAAAGGGTGTAGTTGTGTCCCAAAACTCAGGGTTAACTGGTTTAGATAGTCGTGGGAGAGTGCATGAAGGAGGTGTATCTGCCCCTAGGAACATCATGAGGAAATGAGAGGTAGGAGAGGTGTGGGGTGATATGTGAATGGTGACTTTTAATAGTGAGAGTATGTCCCTTTCCAGAAGGGGAATGGGGCAATGGCTCATAACGAGAAAGGAGTGAGTGAAGGACAAAAGGGATTTTGAGGGAAAATATGTTTACCTCCTACCACGACAATAGGAGTTTTTGAGGGTGTGGTAGGACCCCAATACTCCCTCAAGACGGAAAAAGTGGCACCAGTATCCAAGAGGAAGGTAATGAAGCGTCCATCCACCAGGAAGGTGACCCTAGGTTCTTGATTCTTGATGGCAATAGTCTGGAGGGAAGGCCCAGGGCTCCATCATTCCTCCTCTGCCAAGCCCAGGAGAGGCTGGGTTGCCGGGTGGCTGACCAACCTCCCTTCTGGGTTGTTGGGCAGTCTGCCTCCCAGTGTCTCCTTTGATGGCATGTTGGGCAGGGGTTGTAGGGTGTTCTCGGTGAAGGACAATCCTTACCACATATGAAGCAAGCTCCAGGGGGTGTCACATTGTGACGGCGTGGTGATGGCCTTCTCTGAATGACCTGGGCCAACATTTGGAATTTGGCTCTCTGCATATGGCATTCACTTTCATCCTCTCTACCATGAAAAACCTTTAAAGAGACAGCGAGGATTTCGGTCTGAGGAGTAGCAGGGCCCTGTTCAAGCTTTTTAAGCTTGGCTTTAATGTCAGAGTATTTTTGGGCCAGAACATATGTCATTAAGACATGACGGCCATCAGGGGTTTCTGGGTCGAGTTATGTGCACTGTTGAAGGGCCTTGGTTAGTCTATCCAGGAATTCTGAAGGTGTTTCCTCCTTCCTTTGAATGACCTCCTGCACCTTTTTAAAGTTAACAGCCTTGCGGGTGGCCTTTTTCAGGCCCGCCAAGAGGCAGGATGTAAAAAGGTCATGAGTCTGTAAGCCTTCAGGGGTGTTGTAATCCCATAGGGGATCCTGCTCTGGGACAGCATGAGGGCCCGTGGGGTGGTTAGAATTGGTCCTATGATTTTTATCAGCTTGGGCTTGGGCTAGCTCCCAGACCCATTGCCTTTCCTCGGGGAGAAGTGTATTCGCCAAGAGCATGTATATGTCATGATGAGTGAGGCAATATGCTTGCAGGACCCATTGAAACTCCCGAATGTAAGTGGTGGGTTTAGTGGTGATTGAGCCTAACTTCCTCTCTAGCTGAGTAATGTCTGACCTGGAGAAGGGCACGTGGACTCTGATGACACCCTCGGGACCAGCTACCTCATGAAGGGGTGCGATTGTCTTAGGGGTGGGAAGGAGTTCTTTAGACCTGGTAACAGGAGGACTGAAAGAGGCAGGAGAAGGACAGGAAGGAGAGGGAGGGGAAGGGAGTTTCTCTTTGGAGGAGGAGGAGGTGGAGCAGGCAGAAGAGGACGGAGGGGAGGGGGATAAAATGGAAGGCCGAGGATCCATGGAATCAGGAGGAGGGTGAGGAGGGTATAGAAGAAGAGAAGGGGCAGATGGGGCTGGGGATAAGGTGGGGCTTCATCTGCTGGGTCGAATGAGGAAGAATCTGTGAAGTCAGAAGTAGAAGAAGGGGAAGAGAGGGGATTGCAAGCAAGGAGGACCTGAGGGGGAGGGCAGGAGGAGCAGAGACAAGGTGTTGTGTGGAAAGGCTAAAACCTTCAATGCAGGGAATCTCCCTCCACTTTTTCAGACGCTGGCAGTAGTTAAAAAGGTCCCGGGGGAGGTTTGGATCTAAGGAGCCTTCTGGAGGCCAATGATTGCCATTATCCAGTGGATATGGAGGCCAATCTTGGGTACAGAATTTAATTAAAAGTTTGGGCTTCATGTCTGGTGTGAGGGAGAGTGTGGCCAGATTTTTTATTAAACATTTGAGAGGTGAGGCTTCAGATACAGATGAAGAGGTGTCCATTGTCACAGGGAGAGATGGAAGAGAGAGAGAGAGAGAGAGAGAGAGAGAGAGAGAGAGAGAGAGAGAGAGAGAGAATAAGAGTAAGCGAGAGAGACAAAGAGAAAACCCGAGCGGGAACGGCTTCCAGGAAGCTCAGGGCGAATGGGGGTCAGGTGGGTGTCCCCAAAATGACCAGCTGTCGCAAGGAAATACAGAGGGTACTACCTGTTCGTCACCAGTGAAGTGCGATCTGGAAGACTCAATGGGTTTGGAGCCAAGGGCAACCTGACGTCAGGAAAGTTTTCGAACGCAGCTGAAGAAGTCAGTAATGAAAACAGAACTCCAGCTCCAGCAGAATGCAGTTCTAGAGTTTTCCCTGAGCAGAGAGGCAGCTTCAGCCAGACACAGCAGCCCCGCAGGAAACAGCAAATCTAGCCGGCAGCAGCAGTGGCAGCAGAGGAGGAAAAACCACAGAGCCTCTCGTGTAAACTCAGAACCCTCAAGCCCCGAAGGTAAACGGATCACCAGAGGGTCCACTGTGATCAGTAAAGCTCTTGGTGGGAGGAATTCCCTCTCCCCTACCGGGCGTCTAGAGTGTGCTGGACGATCAGGGTCACAAAACAAGCGGTAGCCCGAAGGGTGTTGGCGAGCCGGGGTCAGGGGAGGCTTACATACATCAGATCAGTGGTGAGTGCAGGAAGCTGGCGTCTGAAAAGAGCAGACCAGGGCGGAGTGTCTCGTCGGAACGGGGAACGGGGCTCTTGTTGGAAAGAGCTCACCCGTATCCTCAAACGGGGCACCAGAATGAAAGAACTCCCCACGCAAAAGCACTTCACCGGGAGAATTCCAATTTTATTGCAAAAAGCTGTGTGCTTATATAGAACTAAGGAGGAGATGGAAGGACTTAGATAAATGGCAGGCAACCCGTTTATTGGCAAGTTCTTTCAGATATCAGCTCCGGAGCCCAGGAGTTAGTTCTCATTGGGGCTAAGGTTCCCCGCCAGCGAGATTTGAAATTGGCGCCAGTGGGAAAGTTCACACGGGCGGGAACTTTTCGTGCCACTTCAGAAAAGAAGAAGGTAGGAAGAAGAAGTCCTTAGGCGCCATGTTGGGGTTTTTCTCTGGGGTATGGCTGCCGTTTATACTTTTTCCAACAATGAGTATACCAGACAGTGCCTTGATTGACTGGTTTTCATTAAAATGGTGTTTAACAGAGATGCCAGAAAGTTGGATCCTGCTGAGTAGTGGGCCTAGAGCAATGGTGGGCAGGTGTGTGATAAAACATCTGTGGTGGGGCCATGTGAATCTGCCATTGGCTTCCAAATGGCTTGTGACTGACATGGTCAAACCAGCAGATCCTTATATGTAAAGGCATCTTGTTATATGGAGAGGTTTCAGGACGCTGTTCCAAATCAGGTTGCTATAGTCAAGGGGGCAAGCTATGTGGGATAGAAGCCTGGTTCTTGTATTCTCCTGCAGAACCTGACTCACCACACGTGACAGAACTCCCTCCCGTACTGTGTTCCATTTGAACTTCTTGTATTTCGTGAAGCAAATACCAAACTTCGAATGCAGCAGCAAAAAACACCACGAAAATAGAGGATGACCATATGGCTTCACAGTCCACATGGGGAGACATTTAGCCCCCAGGGGCCACAGTTTACCTACAAAGGGAGAATTCAGCAATGCTGCCTCATGTTCATTGAGAAAAAAAGAAACAATGTCCTCCAGGTCACATAGATGCAGACCCAGCTTTTATGGTCTCACTAGAACGGAAGCTAAAGCTCCTGACAACAACATATATTTCAAGTGCCCAACCTCACAGACAGTTTCCCAAGAAGTCTCTATGCCAGCAGAATTACATGTTTGTGGAGTGTTTACCCTGTCCCTTACTTTTGAAAACTCCTCTACCACTTCCAAGATTGTGAACTCCTGATCGTTTTCCATTCCAGATATGTATTCACGGAATTTCTAACTCTTCTCCTCTAATTGTGTCTTACTTGGGGCGAAGGTATTGTCAAGGCATTGTTCTGGATAAGAGTGGGAAGATTTTTGTGTAGCACATATTTACATACACATTGGATACATTTTGCAATTTTTCATTCGAAATACTGAAACCCTGACACTAACCCATACCCTACTAGACTCTGACTACTAATCCTAATATGATGGAGAAAAATAACCCAAACAGAATAGAAATACAAGCAGTTCAGAGGAGGCATGGTGAATAGTTGGTCTTGCCTTTTGCATGATATAGGGTAGGAGTTATAAATCTTGTCAATTTTTTTTCTTGAAATTGTTCTCCATGTGTTTTTAAAGTTAACACACATGTGAATTCCTGTCTCCCTTTTTCTGTAGCCAATTCAGCACATGTATTTTTATATGCACATATAAAATCCTACCTGAAATACACGTACATTTTTGTGAGGTGGCTAACTTGGCAGATACAAAGTATGAGAAGAAATCACTCCTCCTAAATGCTTTTGGAACTGAAAATTCAAACTATGAGTGAGCTTTTTAGTTGAGCAACATTATACATAAATCCATGTTCAGTAAAATTAATATTTTTGGATCTGTGGATGATATATATTTTATGATGAATTTTGATTGGCATATATTTTCTACTTTCCAATGTATTTGTGTGTGTGTGTGTGTGTGTGTGTGTGTGTGTGTATATATATACATATATATATATATATATATATATATATATATATATATATGTATATATATACACTCTAGATTTTTCAAAATATGAAATACATGTGTCTTATTATACACTCCCTAAATTCACTAATGTCCATGTATGTGGTTTTATAATCAACTTTTCATAAGATTATTTTCAGAAACATTCATTCACCTGAAATACATATTTGTTTTCTCGTACTGAAAACTTACTTCAGTGAATGGTGCAAACAAATCCTTATATTTCTACAGTAACTGACCCACTTTAACATCAATGCTAGTAGATTCCTATGGGACATGATGTGTATTTTGACGTTCAATTTTATTCAACACTGGTACATTTCTATTTCTTCAGTTTTTGTACATCATAAAATGTACATTTCATCCACAAGTTCACAAATTTAAAGACGTAACACATTCAATCACTTCCTGCTTCAAAACACATATATTCCTCCTTGTTTTTGACTGCTCATTTCATGAGACTTCTTTCCAAACACATTATTTTCGATTTCCATAATCAATTTGGAAGCAAAATTCACACAGAAATTATGATAAACTACAACCCTAATATTACCATTAGATGTATAACTGGTTGGAATGAATGTATGTATATCAATATAAGATTTGCTATGTATTTTCAGATATTATTTTATTCCGATTTGTAAAGTTGGAACAAATAATATTATTTATTCACAGTATGGTCTATTCAATCATTCTCTCTATATTCATACACACATGGTACACCTATTTGTGCCCACAATACTAATTTATAGCTCTTCAAAATATTGCTCCCAGAAATGGTGCAAGAAATACTCATGTCACCTGATCTACATATACATTTTATCACAGTAATATTCTGGCAACAAAATGCAAATTCACACTTACGATTGTACCAAAGCCTAAATGGAATATGAGTATGGATTATAAAAATCACCCGTGTCCAGGTTGGCTAATGCTCTCAAATGTCAATCCTATTGGTGACTACATATGTGTTTCTTCCTAAGATTATATATTCAACTTCAAGCCTGCTGAAAATGTCTAATCCAATCAATCACTTTATCATTTGCCTGATTTCCTATGTCTCTATTGATATCTGCTTTCCTACATATTTTCCCCAATTCATCATTGTGACCAACTCTTCACATGTGCTGACATTTACATTTTCTCTCTACCCAAAACCCTATTGCTAAAGAACTTTTTGTCCAAATCCTATACTCACTCTTTTTTTCTAATTCTACCAACTATCTTCCTAATCCTACCAACTATCCTTTTTAGACTGGATGTTCTCTTCGACATTCAATCATCCAAGGTACAAGGTCCTATACCATTGTGTATAGATTTATCTGAAACACATGTGCAGAACATAATTCAAAGCTAAGTATCCCAATCAAGGATCCAATGCCCTTCTCTGCTTCAAATCTTACCTAGATTTCTGTTTTCATACATATATTTCACCTCTATATATACTTACAAATATCGCAAGTTCCCAATACCATTATTCATCCAGCAGAATGATTCCTAACCCAAATCAAACATGTTATTAACCCTAACCATACTCTTTGCCCTCAATCTAACTTTACAGAAGAGCAGGGACAGAGTTGGTCTTACTATACAGGAACATAAGAGATCTTCCACCTGCTGAGAACCTCAAAGGTCCATGCAGAAATGAACCCTGGGGAAGATAGAGGAAGTTATGAAGGACCTGAGAGAGCAAAAGTCATCTTCCAGGACAAACAACCTGGTCAGGATGAATGGGTGTGTCTGAAGCAATCTCTCTCTTCTTAATGTAGAGAAGATGGACCAATCCAGGCCTGTGTGGAGAGCTGCTTCCGGGTGCTATGTTTGATATACCATTCTAACTTGTGAAAGTGTCACAGGAAGTAGGGGCAGCCTCCATCTATTTGGACACTTGGAAGCAAATGTTAGGAAAAAGTGATTGCCTAGGCAGTGACCTCATTCAGTTCCAGAAGGAAGTGACCTACATCACTTTCTTGGTGATGGAACTCTCTGAACTTGGGATCCAAAAAGCCAGGCACCCAGAGGCAGTCCCAGTCCCAGTCCCAGTGGTCTCACATGATTGGATTTACCAAGGACAGAGTCAGTCTTTCTTGGTAACTACTGATGTGAAGATGGCCAAATGCCAAGAGAGCTCTGAAGAGGGGCCTTTCCTGAGAAAGCAGGTAGTGGCTCACCACTGGCACCTGACAACTTCACATTGTTGGCAAGGAGACCAGATCTGACATAGGATTGCCCATTTCGGGGGAACATAGTATGGCCCATCAGTCAGAGGACACTCCGGATAGTTACAGACCTACTTGGGGGAAGGCGGTGACTTTGTGGGTGTGCGTGTGAGTTTGTGGTTTTGTCTCATGATCTGGGAATAGGTAGGAAAGTCGCTTTGTTTGGTTTGGATTGGATCATTTCTAGTAAGTCTTTTGATAAGGCGAGTGTTTCTATGTCTGTTTATTCCACTGTGTCTGTGGTTGTAGACATTAGAAAAGAGAATGCATCAATGGATGTTTCCTGTCTAGTAGAAAGCTTCACAGCATTCATCCTGCCAAATTTATAAATAGACTGTGGCTTGGCTTATAGATGGGCAACAACTACTATCTTCCTAAGTTCCTGTTTTCTTCTTGAATTCGGGCCACTCTCCAGAATAGGCTCATGGTTTGGTGTCCACAATATGTACCACCTCCAGGCTCTGTGACATGGCCACGTACTGGATAGCTGAAGGGAATGGGATCATCTCAGAAAACTCAGATATCATTCGAGAAACCCTGCTTTGGGCCATTTGCTTACCTATTGTTCTGTTGCCCTGAATGTCAGAAACGTCTTTGTCTCAGTCCACCCCTTTGTGAAGTCTGAAAAAAATGGTTTTCAATGGAAATTAATGGGCATCACCTGTAGCTCTTTGCTTAATTGCTTTGGAAAGGGATGTGTCTGCATCAGACTCGTGGCAATGTGTGAGGCTGTTGCATAGATTCTCAGAACCTGATGGATCTAAAGAAAGATTACATGTGTGCTTCCAAAACCAAAATGGCCAAAAAAGCAGTCATTGTGGACGAAGTCTCTCGCCTTCCTCTGTAAGGTTCCTGACCTCCATCAATTGAAAATAGGGATCCTTTGTGTCAAATGAGTTCTTCAAACCCTGCAGAAGATAGCCCATAGGTGCTTGGGTTTTCTCATGATTCCAATTCACATAAAGAATATATACCCGAGAGTCAGTAGGCCTCAAATTCGGGAAGCAGAGCAGTATTTATGGCAGGCCTATTTGATCACTCCTGGTTCTCAGGAAGGGTGTCCAGGCAACCCTGACTTTAGGCAAATGAGGGGCAAGGGAGGTTATTTTGTACACTGTCTTGGACTGATCCCCTCATGGAAACCTCGAGCCACAGGTTATGATGAGTGTCTATATGGAAGAAGATGAGGGCCTTGTGGGAGTGCTTTGGTTTTAATTGTGGTCATTTGTGTGGCGGTTGGAAGTGATGACTGGGTCTACCTGGGCTTGAACTCTGGTGTGATTCCCCTTAGAGTCTGAGTTCTGGAACTGATCTCAGAGAAATATTGCCATGAACTGTGTTCAGATTTTAGGAGGCCACGCATGGGATTTGCCCTTGGAAACTGAGATCAAGGACAGGGTGGCTTTCCACAGAGCCTTGGAATCTCAGCTAGGATATCACATTATTTTATTCTGAAAGATTTGGCAGCCATAGTTGAGAGTCAGAACACCCATGGACGTCACATTGAAGACCTCAATGGGCCTGGCTTCATGTGACCTTTTGAAGACTCTATGGGAAGACTTGCCTGTGAGAGTTCTCCAGAGCTTTCATTGAAATGAGCTTCCTCACCATTTAATGGTTCCTGAATGAACTGAAACCCACAGTGTCTCCAACTTCATCCATGAAAAATGGCTAGATAAATACAATGAAATTTTTGAAATTCCAATAATCAGGTGGCACTGGAGAACCTTTGGATGTCTTGTTGCTGTTCATGAGTGTACAAGAGAATGCCATGATTGACCGGGTTTCATGAAAATGGTGTAGAACAAAGATGCCAGTAAGTTGGAGCCTGCTGAGTAGTGGGCCTATTGCAGTGGTGGGCAGGTGTGTGATAATACATCTGTGGTGTGGCCATGAGGATTTGCCATTGCCTTCCAAATGGCTTGTGACTGACATTGTGCATCCAGCAGACCCTTCTATGTAAAGGCATCTTGTTACATGGAGAGGTTCCAGGGCAAATTTCAGAGTCAGATTTCTATGTATAAGGGGGCAAGCTCTGTGAGATATAACCTGGTTGTTGCATTCTCCTGCAGACCATGACCCACCACAAGTGACAGAACTCCCTCCAAAACTGGGACCCAGTTGAACTCATTGTATTTCATGAAGCAAATACCAAACTCCCAGTGCAGCAGCAAGAAACACCACGAAAAGTGGAGGATGAACAAATGGCTTCACAGTCCACACAGGGAGACACTTAGCACCCAGTGGCCACAGTTTACCTACAAAGAGAAAATTCAGCACTGCTGCCTTATGTTCATTAGAATACAAGAAACCATGTCCTCCAGGTCACATAGATTCAAACCCAGCTTTGATGGTCTCACTAGAAAGGAAGCTAAAGCTTCTTACAACAACATATATTTTAAGTGCCCAACCTCAGAGGAAGTTCCTCAAGAAGTCTTTAGGCCGTCAGAGCTCCATGTTTTTGGAGTGTTAATTGTTAGACCACGACACAAGAAAAGACCACTGACTCTAATTAAAATCAAATTAAATTAATCTTATTATTTCCACCTTTCATGCTGCCTCCCCTCCCAAAACAGCCAGAACAAGACAGCAACCCCAGCTTTCCTACAGCCCAGCTTTATAGCCCAGAAAGTTACACAAAAGGGGTGTTACAGATAACAGAACTCTGACAAGCATCACACTAATGGTAGTTTAGATTTTTTTTGTGTCCCTACATCAGAATTCAGAGGACCATTAGAGGCTTAGAGAGGGATGTTGTCTGGCCAGAGAAGGCAAATATTTATGATGTGTCACTAAAGTTTCAGAGAGGGCTGCTATCTGGTAAGAGAGCCGGACATCCGTGAGTTCAAGGCACGGGCAGGCATTTCAAGCAGGTTCAGAATTTGCAGTAATTTATGGTAAAGCCAATATTATCTTTTCATGGCTTTGTGGCAAGATGGCTCCCAATTTTAATAAAAGATCAGGTTGGGTCTATCATTTCCCCCTTTTCTCTGTGTCCCTTTCAAATCTTTAATAGATTAGGGGAAGAGCACTGAGGAAATTTTAATCCCTCAGGTAAGATTATCCAAATTTTTAGAACTCACCGAAAACCGATCTCCCTTATTTTACATGACTTAATTAATTACTTATATTGATAGTCTATTTATCTTTCTCTCCATTGTTGTAAGAAGAGTGGCGTCAATCATTATTTCTTCTTCTGACCTGAGACAGTTTGAAGTGAGTGGGCATGGCATGAGGGACATGAGTTGCCTTTTATAAGTCAGTTGGGGGACATGAGTTGCCCTTTAGAAGTCAGTTCGGATTGAAGTCTGGTTGGGGAAGAACAGGTTGTAAAGTCATCTGGGGATGGGTTCTTCTATGAGAGAAACAAAAACCATGAGTACTGAATAAATGTTGCAGCAGCCGGAACATGTCACTGTATAGAAGTTCCCTCACCAGTCTTTAATATCCCCAGTTATCAGGACTATCAAGTTAATATTTAACTTTTAGTGTTACAGTTGTCCTTCCCCATAAGATACAGTTTAACAATGTAATGTCATCTGATCTTGTAAAATCCTTTTTCTAGTATGACCTCTGTGTCTAATAGAGAAACCTTTAATTCTGTTACTCAGGGCTGGATAATCGTACTAGCAAACACCAAGCCTACCTGTGTTGGTTAGGAATATCTGCAGGCCTTAAATTAGAAATTTCTGCCTGTGGAAGCTCTTCTTGATAGTCTCTTTTTATAAGTATCAGGCATTCCTGTCTGAGAATCCTTCTTTGTAGCCTCCAGTCTTACTTATTTTGGGAGGCTAAAATAAAGTGCATACCTTAAAATATTATTATTATTATTATTATTATTATTTAAAATGCCAAGGAATGGCTGTATTTTGGTCTTAACTGTCTTTCCAAAGTGTTTAAGATGAAGCAGTCAAACGGACTTTTGTTTCTATCTATTGTTAACAGTCAGCTGAGATTTATGGGAGTCAATTCTGGAAAAACGAGAGCAGATTTTCAATTCTGCTAGTGCCATTTGCGCTAGGTAGGTCCAGGTCTTGCTTGACCATTTGGCTTCCCTCAGAAGCATCAGGGATATCTCCTTTCTCTGATGACTCTCCTCTTCGTAACAAATGCACTGATTGGCTTTCTGTTCTCCAGTGGTCTCATTAATCTCCCTGATCAGGAGGTTTTGTGGCTCAGAGTTGCAAAGCTCTTTAGAGAAGTCCCCTGTTCCCTGGATTCAGATTGACTCAGAGGGTAAGAGCCAAATATTGGTTTTCTTGGCCCTTTTCATTTAACTTCAATTTTAAATCCTAATCTTAAACATCCAGCAAATAAATTTTAACAGCCTTATATTAAGAGTACTGGACTTTAATGTCTATAACTTTATAATTATCTTTTTATTAATTGGGATCTGTATTACTCTGTCTGTATTGTAGGTGATGACTTATTATCTTGAATAAACCCATGTTGTGTTCTTAAAGCAACACATTTGTAAAACACTAACAGGGAATTTTTAGATAACTTATAAGAAAATTTCAAACTAAAATTAACAAAAGTAAAAATACTTATTTAGTGTAATAGCTACCCTAAATTTTTTGGCTGAGTATTACATTATATCCCCTGTTTGAGATCCTAGGAATCTTGACATTTTTTATGTTTTTAACATAACTTAAAAGAAATATTATCTGACCTACTGGTTTCGTAGTCATTCTCACATATAGTAAGATGGGACACACAGCCTTATCTCAGGTAAGGCAGGGCTCTTTATAAATCTAAGAATTTTAGTTCTAAAGCTGATCTTTATTTTTAAATATCATTTGACAAAGTTTACATAAATTGTTTGCGGTCTCATGAACATTAGCTAACACCATATGATATCACATTTAAAACATGAATTAAAGAAAGCCTGAAAGTTCTCAACTTTTACATAGATTAGGCTCTCATTAACTTAAAAATACATTTAAATTGTTCCACAATGTAAAAAGTAACATAAAACTTTACATATCTTATTGATAACAGGTAAATAAATCTCCGATATATTTTTTTACCATACAACTTCAGAACACCAGCTTGATATAATGCTCTTTTAAAGTTTCTACCTTACAGACTTGCATACCTGTAAGATATGAAAACATTAATAGCATCACAATTATATTGATGTTTCTACATTAACCAAGTTTAGCTTTTAAAGAAATGGCAGTACAGTGCTCTAAAATAACAGTTCTGATTTAATAAGTTGTTTAATTTTTATGGTTTCTTGCTCTAGAAAAAATAAAACTTAATAAACACAATGTTATGGGTAAACTTATGTTTCAAAAAATTTTTGTCTCATTAACACATGACTGATTTTTGAAACCTTATATAGAGTTTATTAAAAACTTATACAGACCTTAGTAAATGAATCAGATATCTAACAAAAGTACTCACGAATGAGTAATCCCATATAAAATTTACTTTACTTATTTATGAAAATATTAGAGAAATGTATTGAACAGTGTAAACCATTTTTATGTTGAAGAAAATGTCCTAGAACCAAGGCACATTAGACGTTTTGTAGATATTAATATTTTATTAGATTTTTGATCACCTAGAAAAATTTGTAAGCTTAAATTTAAAAACATTTATTTTTATCTGTTTATCCAATTTAAATTGAAACATTTAAACCACGTGAACTAAAGATCTTTTGATCCACTTTTTAAAATTTGTTTTCATGAGCGCTTTTTTTTTATGAGCGCTCCTTATATAGGTTAATTTGTGTATCATATATATGATAAACGGATATATGTCTATATAGACAGACAACACATAACAAAATTGTGCACACATAATAATAGTAAAGGCCTTGTAGTTTTTCGCAGGTGAAATCTTTATTGCAATGTTTCAAAAAGTCCACATTTGGTCAAAGATAGAACTGATCAGAAAAACATTAACCTAGGTCTGTATGCTCGGAATCATGAGCTCAAAAATAATAAAGTATCTAAGGAAAATAATAAGATTCCTAGAAAAAATGACTGACCAGTAATTAGTAAATATCATACAATTTACTTTTTTTTCCCGTTAGGCATCAAATCAGTCTCCTACTAAGCTTGCAGGCTTTTTTCATTTGCATTTCAACATAAGTCATGGCTGAGGTCTGGAAGGAACAGGAAAAAACTGCTATTCTGAGCAGACACCTCAGGCCTAAGGCATTTTAACCATAATTTTCCGGTTCAGGTGTTGAAAATTATGATACAATTTTAAGATACAATTCACAAAATTTTATGTCTTTACATCTTATTTTGTGAACAGATACCATACTATGGTTTACTATCCTTGTCCAAATTAATGAACTGGTACACACAGTGACATTTCCCCTGGCTACCGAATTCAAAATTGGTTAAAAAAAAAAGAGTGAATGATTGGGAAGTTACTTGCCAACTTGGAAGTAGAGTTCTTCAGTTTTCCATCCTAAGTATTTAAGTTCTCTGGCATGAATTACCTGAAATCTTAAACTAAACAATGACCTAAACCCGACTTTTAACTGCAAGATTGTGCAATGCTTCAAAAACCCATTCAGATACCAGTTTGTTATGATAAAGCATCATCATTTAGACACACATTCAGCTAAGATCATTCCCAAGAAAAAATTTATAATATCAACACATTATTGCACATGTCTTAAAGGACCAGAAACAAAGACACAAGACAGACAGAAAGGAGGTAGAGACTATGGTTGTCAGACAGAATCCTTTAAGCCAGAGCAGATAAGAGAAAAATCTACTACACCAGTGGCACCACGGGGGGGACCAGATGTTTTAACAGAGGGGCAACCTGAAATGTAAAATAAAGTGTCTATATGGTGACTTTACTGAATTTAGTGTACCCTTTTTCTTTTTCTCTTTTTTAACAAGACAGAGGTGGCATAATCCTTACAGTGCACGGAAGGAAGGAGGGTATTCCCTGAATCAACAGGGCTTTGGCAGCTGCTGGGGGTCCCTCAGTCCCTCCTTTTACTTACAGGATTAGCTCCTCTGGTTCAGTTCCACCCCAAGCAAGCTCCATCTCCTAACATTTCAGTAGACAGCTCTCACAAAGTTCTGGGGTGGAGGGAGGGTACCAAATTTGTAACTTAAAGTTCGGTTCCTGACCTAGAAGCCAATTTATACCAATTAAATAATGAGGAATGAGTTCTGAGAAAAAGAAAAGGGGAGGTTAATTGCTTTGCTAACAAAGGAGAAACACAGGGGACTCTGCCAAATGTTGTGACTCTCTTGATTTGAAGGGACAAGGGGTTTTAAAGGAGTTTCACTTGTTAACCTGGGAGATACTCAGTTCTTAGGTCCCCAGCAGGCATTGCCCTCTGCAATGGTTGTGCTCCAGGCAGCCAGCTAGGGGCTTCTATCATCCTGCTTAACAAAGGGGGGTAAAGTTCATTGCAGTTCCTTAAAACACAGTTCAAACGGGTGTCAGGCTTACTCTCTTTATTACCCATTTTCACGTCCAATATCATTAAGTTTTTACCACCAAAATCACACAACAAAATGAACAAAAGCAAACAAACAAACAAACAAAAAATAGAACGCAGAACAAAACACACACACACACACACAAAAAGAAAAACAGAAACCCGGCGCCTAAACAGAAAAACAGTGGTACAGTGCAACATCTTGCTAAAGCTCCAGGGTAGGAGCGCGTGCGTGCCCGTCGGCACCTCTCTACACTTCCAGAGGAATTTCCTACAGAACAGAACAGAGGACAGAACGATTCTTGTTACTGTCCTGGACAGGAGTATATGTGAGCCTCCCCAGGCCACATCTCTGTCATCAGAAGAGATCTCCCTTAACCGGACATCAGATGTTATAAAGGCGCCACTTACCTATGGAGGCCTCCTCCATCAGGTGCTTGCTAATAGATTTAGTGCGGAGGTTCACTGCAATGCTCCTGGGACTAAAGGCTCTCTTCCTAATATAGAGAAGATGGATCAAACCAGGCCTGAGTGGAGAGCTGTTCCTTGGTGCCTATGGTTGATATACCATTCTAATTTGCGAAAGTGCCACAGAAAGTAGGGTCAGCCTCCTTCTCATGGTACGCTTGGAAGCAACTGTTTGGACAAAGTGGTTGCCAAGGCAGTGACCTCATTCAGTTCCTGAAGGATGCGACCTCACCTCACTTCCTTGGTAATGGAACTCTCTGAACTTGGGATCCAGGAAGCCAGGCACACAGAGCCAATCCCAGTCCCAGTCCCAGTGGTCTCACTTGCTTCGATTTAGCAAGGACAGAGTCAGTCTTTCTTGGTACCTACTGATGTGAGGATGGCCAAATGCCAGGAAAACTCTGAAGAGGGGCCTTTTTTGAAAAAGCAGGTAGTGACTCACAGCTGGCTCCTGACCACTTCACAGAGTTGGACAAGGAGACCAGATCTGAGACAGGACAGGCCATATCGGGGGAACACAGTATGGCCCAGCAGTCAGAGGACACTCCGGAGAGTGAGAGACCTACTTGGGGGAAGGAGGTGCCTTTGTGGGTGTGGATGTGTGTTTGTGGTTTTGTCTCATGTTCAGAGAATAGGTAGGAAAGTTGGTTTGTTTGGTTTGGAGTGAACTGTTTCTAGTAAGTTGTTGGGCAAGGCGAGTGTTTCTATGTCTGTGTATCCCACTGTTTCTGTGGTTGTAGACATTAGAAAAGAGAATGCATCAATGGATGTTTCCTGTCTCTTAGAAAGCTTCCCAGCATTCATCCTGCCCAATTAATGAATGCTCTAGGGCTTGCCTTATCAATGGGCAACACTGGCTATCTTCCTAAGTTCCTGTTTTCTTCCTAAATTCTGGCCACTCTCCAGAAGAGACTCATGCTTTTGTGTCCACGATATGTAGCACCTCCAAGCACTGTGACATGGACATGTACTGGATAGCTGAAGGAATTGGCAAGAATCTCAGAAAACTCAGATACCAGTGTGACCAGGATAGTCTCAGTGGAGAAACCCTGCAATTGGCCTTTTGATTACCTATTGTTCTGTTGCCCTGAATGTCAGGAAGGTCTTTGCCTCAGGCCACGCCTTCGAGATTCCTGAAGAAAACAGTTTTCAAACGGAAATGAATGTGCATCACCTGTGGCTGTTTGCTTAATTGCTTTGGAAAGGGATGTATCTGAATCAGTCCTTTGGCCCTGTGTGAGCCTAGAGCTTAGATTCTCAGCACCTGATGGATCCTAAGAAAGATCCCATGTGTGGATCCAAATCAAAATGGCCAAAAATCAGTCATTGTGGATGATGTCTCTCGCATTCCTCCGTAAGGTTCTTAACCTCCCTCAAGTGAGAATAGGGATCCAATGGGTCAAATGAGTTATTCAAAGCCCTGCAGATGCTAGCCCATAGGTTCTTGGGTTTTCTTATGAATCCAATTCAAATAAAGAATCTAAACTGACAGTCAGTAGGCCTCAAATTGGAGAACAGAGCTGTGTTAACGGAAGGCATATTTGATCACTCCTGGTTCACAGGAAGGGTGTCCAGGCCACACTGAGTTTTGGTAAATGAGGGGAAAGGGAGCTTATTTGGAACACTGTCTTGTGCTGCGCCTCTCATGGAATCCTCCTGCCAGAAGTTATGATGAGTGTCTATATGGAAGAAGATGAGTATCATGTGAGAGTGTTTTGGTTTTAACTGCTGTCATTTGTGTGGAAGTTGGAAGAGATAACTGGATCCAACTTGGCTTGCACTTTGGTGTGATTCCCCTTAGAGACTGTGTTTTGGAACTGACCTTCGAGAAGGTACAAGGTCCTATGACATTGTATATCCATATTTCTGGGACATCTCTACAAAACGTAATTCAATGCTAAGTATACCAATCAAGGGCCAAATGAACTTCTGGACTTCAAATTTTACCTAGATTTCTGTTTTCATACTTATATTGAAAGGTTAATAAAATAGATACTTGTCACTTCCTGTTTTTCTGTATGCTTAACAAAACACCGTTGAAATCTTGAGAACTGTTTACTATTCTTGTTCCCAGAATGTGCTGTCCCAAACTGCCAAACTGCAGAATGTACTCCGTCAACCAGTTGCACGCAAACCGCCCACTCGCCATTACCCATTTATAAATTTCTCTCCCTGCCCTCTCCAAGAAAAATATATAACCATTTATTAAGCTGTTCTCAGGGCTCTCTGCTCTGTTCAAGTGATCTCTAAGCCCTTCATGCCGGACTCCCAATAAACCCTTTGCTGTTGCATGAGACAGTCTCTTGGTGGTCTCTGCCACAGATGCTCGCCCAACCTTTACATCTGGTGACCCTAGCAAGATCCGGCAGCTGCACACAAAATACCCCCAACGAGCTCCTCTGGGGGTAAATAAGGCCCATCTTTCTGGTGTCAGGCTTCAGGTTAGGGTATGGCAAAATGGCTATTGGTAAAGAGCGTGAGCTCTCTCCCATAGTGGCTGACACACATGTCACAGAGCCACAGGCCATGTTCCTGGGGGATAGACTCGGGAAATCGTGTAACAATAGTCTCCTCTACTCAGTGATATTTTGTTTCTGATTCGGTATTGCCAGCCCTTCAGGTTTTGCCGACTAGTCAGTCCTGGTCTCAGTATTGGACGTCCATTGCCTGTCTTTATTGTCTTGTCTTGTCTGTGTTGTGTGTCGTTGCTTTCAGTGTCTGTGTATATTTCATTATGGGACAGATCATTTCAATGCCTCTGTCCCTGACCCTTGATCACTGGACCAAAATCTGCTTAAGGGCTCAGAATCTTTCTTTTTCAGTAAAACGCCAGACCTGGCAGATTCTGTGTTTCAGAATGACCCACCATTGCAGTCGGATGGCTCCTAGAAGGATCTTTCTACTTCGCACCTATTTGAAAAGCCCGAGATATTGTCTTTCAGCAGGGGCCACATAGACATCCAGATCAACAGCCATATATCTTAACTTGTCAGTACCTCTACAAATCTTCTCCTCCATGGGTCAAGCCTTTCCTTGTCCCTGCACCTGCTCCTACTCCTTCCCCCAAGATTCTATCTCTCAAACTCTCTGCTCCTCCTCCTCCACCCTCTGTTCTTCCTGAGTCTCAAGACTCTACTGGACTCTCCACCCCCTCCTTATCATCTGCCCTCGTCTCCCAACCCCCAACACCCTCTAAGTGATTCCCCTTCTGCTGACTCAGCCTCTCCACCATTCGAGGAAGCTAGGCTGGCCCAGCGCCATCCAGATGACTGTCCCGCGGCACACACAGCCCCTCCTTCCCTGGAGGAAGCTGGCCCGGCTAAAAGAACTCAGAGAACTCACCGACGTTTTCACACCTGCCTACTTGGGGTGACTGCCAACACCACCTAGCGACACTCTTCATGACAGAGCAATGAGAGAAAAATCTCCTGGAATGTAGAAAAAAATATCCTCAGACCTGATGGGCGACCAACACAACTTCCCAACATAATCAAAGCTGGCTTCTCCTTAAACCCACCCAACTGGGACCCCAACACCTTTGAAGATAGGGAGCATCTGTTAAATTATTGCCAGGCTCTAACAGCGGGTCTCCAAGGGGCCGCTGGGTGACCAACTAATTTGGCCATGGTAAGAGAAATTATTCAAAGGCCTGATGAATCTCCATTTATGTTTCTAGAGAGAATCATGGAGGCATATAAGAGATATACTCCTTTTGATCCTCAGGCAGCAGATTAAAAGGCATCTGTCACGATGGCCTTAATTGAGCAAGCTGCCATGGATATTAAAAAAAAAAAAATTAAAGGAGAGATTTAGTCAAAGAAGCCGAGAAAGTATACTATAAGAGAGAAACAGGGAGAAAGAAAGGGAGCAAAGGGAGGATGAGAGAAGCAAAAGACAGACTAAGGCATTGACTAAGGTCCTGATCACAACAAGAAAGAGGCCAGAAATTAAGACATAGGGTGACAGGAAGGGCCCATGCCAGAGGTCACCCCTGGCCTCAGATCAGTGTGCCTACTCTAAAGAAAAAGGATACTGGGCCATAGAGTTCCCTATAAAGAGACAGCCACGCCAGGTGGCCATTCTGACTCTGGAGGACGACTAAGAAAGTCAGGGCTCAGATCCCTTCCCCTTGCTCAGGGTAACTTTTGAAGTGGAGGGGACTCCAGTAAACTTTGAAGTGAATACAGGAGCAGTATACTCAGCCCTTAAGGCCCCATTGGGCCCTCTATCAAATAAAAGGTCTCTAGTTCAAAGGGCTGATGACAGTAAATATCGGGCTTAGACAACTAAGAGGACCATGGACCTGGGGAAAGGAAAAATCCATCACTCCTTCCTAGGAATCCCAGAATGCCCGGACCCATTAATGGGCAGAGATCTGCTCATCAAGCTCCGTGCCAAAATAACTTTTAACCATGAAGGCCCCCAAATGAAATTTCTAAATACTTCAGTAAAAACTCCTATAGTCACGGCTTTAACTATATTAGTAGAAGATGAGCATCCACCCTTCACATGCCCCAAGACTGATCAAACAGGCAAGCTACCCCAAAAATGGATAACAGATTACCCAGATGCCTGGGCAAAAACTGCTGGGTTAGGCCTGGCCGTGAAACAACCTCCAATAACAGTGGAGTTAAAAACCTCAGTCTCCCCAATCAATGTCAAATAATATCCTCTCAGCAAAAAAATTAAAGGTGGGATAAGGCCCCATATTCAGAAATATCTGGCATTAGGGGTCCTAAGTCCCGGTAAATCAGCCTGGAACACTCCCCTGCTACTAGAAAAAAAAAAGCCAGGGACTGGGAACTATCGCCCCATTAAAGAGCTAAGAGAGATCAACAAAAGAGGGCAGGAAATTCACCCCACGGTACCTAATCCGTACAATCTGCTTAGCACTCTGAACCCTGAGCGGAAATTTTATACTGTTCTGAACTTAAAAGATGCTTTCTTTTGCTTGCCTCTGCATAAAGATAGTCAGTTGCTGTTTGCTTTCGGGTGGGTAGACCCAGAAACCAAAACGTCTGGTCAACTAACTTGGACTAGACTCCCAAAGGGGTTCAAAAACTCCCCCACTCTCTTTTTTTTTAATTAATTTTTATTTAAGGTTGTCGAAAACATTACATAGTTCACACTTTGATTCAAGTGGGATATGAGCTCCCATTTTTACCCCATATACAGATTGCAGAATCACTTCAGTTGCACAACCATTGATTTACATATTGCCATTCTGGTGTCTGTTGTATTCTGCTGCCTTTCCTATCCTCTACTATCCCCCGTCCCCCCTCCCCTCCCCTCTTCTCTCTCTACCCCCTCTACTGTAATTCATTTCTCCCCCTTATATTTTTCCTCCTTTCCCCTCACTTCCTCTTGTATGTAATTTTGTATACCCCTGAGGGTCTCCTTCCATTTACATGCAATTTCTCTTCTCTCTCCCTTTCCCTCCCACCTCTCATCCATGTTTAATGTTAATCTTCTTCTCATGCTCTTCGTCCCTACTCTGTTCTTAGTTACTCTCCTTATATCAAAGAAGACATTTGGCATTTGTTTTTAAGGGATTGGCTGGCTTCACTTAGCATAATCTGCTCTAATGCCATCCATTTCCCTCCAAATTCTATGATTTTGTCATTTCTTAATGCAGAGTAATACTCCATTGTGTATAAATGCCACATTTTTTTATCCATTCGTCTATTGAAGGGCATCTAGGTTGGTTCCACAGTCTTGCTATTGTGAATTGTGCTGCTATGAACATGGATGTAGCAGTGTCCCTATAGTGTGCTCTTTTTAGGTCTTTAGGAAATAGACCGAGTAGTGGAATAGCTGGATCAAATGGTGGTTCCATTCCGAGCTTTCCAAGAAATCTCCATACTGCTTTCCAAATTGGCTGCACCAATTTGCAGTCCCCTCACTCTCTTTGATGAAGCCCTCCACAGAGATCTCAACAACTTCAGAACTACGCACCCTGAAGTTACCCAGCTTCAATACGTGGATGACCTACTACTGGCAGCCAACACCAAGGAAAACTGTGAGTCTGGGACCCAAGCACTATTATATGAGCTTGCTCAACTCGGGTATAGAGTTTCAGCCAAAAAGGCCCAAATTTGCTAGCATGAAGTAATCTTCCTGGGCTATTCCCTTAGGGGCAGTAAACGATGGCTCATTGAGCCCAGAAAACAAACCATTGTGTAGATACCAAGCCCATCTTACAGCAGACAACTCAGAGAATTTCTTGGGACTGCTGGCTTTTGCAGGTTATGGATACCTGGGTTTGTGTCCTTAGCTGCTCCATTATACCGGCTGTTAAATGAAGATGCCCAATTCCAATGAAACCCTGAGGACCAGGAAGTTTTTGATAACATCTAAGGACACTGACACTGAACGCCTCAACTTCACTGAGCTCAGCCTGCAATTACAGCAAGCCCTACACTACGTTAAAAATGTACATCAACTCACTCACCTTGGTTCAAGAAACTGCAGGCATTACTGTAGGATTAAGAACAGAGTTTTCCACTAACCAACTCACAGCGCAAGGAAATAACTGAACGGGTAACAAAAGCCTTTCGGGTCCGTCAATTGGGTAATGCTTACCCTTTCAAGTTTCCTAGAGGAAAGCACCTACGAGGAACCAGACCAGGACAATTCTGGGAAGTGGACATTACTGAAATTAAGCCAGCAAGGTATGGACTTAAATATCTCCTAGTCTTTGTAGATACATTTTCAGGATGGATTGAAGCCTTACACACACACACAGAAAAAAAAAAAAAAAAAAAAAAAAAAAAAAAAAAAAACGGCGCAAATGGTTTTCAAGAAGATCCTGAAAGATATTTTTCCAAGATACGATCTGTCTAATGGACTGATAATGAACTGGTGTTCATGGCCCAAGTAAGTCAGGTGTTAACCAGCACCCTGTGGATTAATTTTAAGTTACATTATCCTTATATACCCAAGAACTCAGCACAGGTAGAAAAAATAAATAGAACCATTAAAGAGACCTTAACGGCCCCCTTAGAGACCTGGTGACTATCTCTCCACCCAGACATTTTTCAGCTCGGTATAGGTCTTACCTATTGAGATATGCCTGATGAAGAGGATCTCACTAAAATTCCATTAAATCCCTTACTATGTATGCCTGGCAGACTATCAAAGCGACAACAGCCACGGCTGTGTGGGGGAAAAGCCGACTTCTTGTGTAAGTTATGGGGATGTGAGCATACAGGGGCTGCCTGGTAGAACCCAAACTCCTCATCAAATTCAGTACACAGCATTGGCCATATTACCAATTAGACAACCAAAAACTATGGCCCCCAGAGGGTTCTCTAGATCCTCAAAATCTGCATGACATTTTTAACTTCGGCAAGTGCTCAAAAGGGGGAAATTCCCCTATGTGGAATCCTTTTCCCTCCTTCGCTCACATCCTGTACTATGCTTCCCCAATAGTTCCTCACCCTCAACCTTCTGCTCTAGACTCTCTGCTTTCACTCCCACCTCAGCAACCTGATTTCTCCCCTGCAATTACTAGATCAAAAACCCAAACCTCCGCTGGATCTCAGAACATTGCCCCCTTGCTGAGGAAGCAGGTACCGAGGTACCCCTTCACCCTCTCCTCTCTTTTCCTGTAAGTGTCTGCACTAGGTCCCACCAAGTCCTCTAGCAAGCTTAGCCAAAGCTCAAATCAGCTGAGAAGAGCCCTCAGACCCCTATGCAAGATGTAATAAAAATGACCTTTAAAGTTGATTTGTCATCACTGAAAACAGGTTTCTAAGAATTTAAAGTCCCTCACAGGCTTTTTGGAATACTCACTCCCGTCTTCCCCTCTGCTCTACCTGTTCTACTGCTCAAGTTTTTGTTCTAGGAAAATCCCAAACCCCATTCCCATTATTCTTTGGCATCTCTCCTTCCTCATTCTCAGATCCACGGAGCTGCTCTCAGCATCGCCTTCCCTGTCATCCCCCTCTCTACCAGGTCCACAGAAATGTCTTAAATGACCTTCTCCAGAAGTCTTCACCAAGGCTTACATTAGGGCTTTCAGCAAAAGAGTCCCTCTGAAAAAGTTCAATGGAGATAAACTTCCACTCTTCGTGTTGCCCTGTTCGACTTGGCCACTGGCTGGAAAAATCACCACCCCTAAGCTAGACATCGCCTTACCAGTTTTTCACAAAATATGTGAACAAGGACTCTGGCCTTGAGCTGGGGCTTCACAGAGATTGCTACATTTCTAAGATAAAAAAGTTACCAACTGGGCTCCATGGTGACAGCTGGCAAGGAGGAAAAAAAAGAGACAAAAAAGCTCTCCCATTCCAAGGTGTCCTTGAAAAGTTAACCTGCACAGAACAGAGGAAAAAAAAAGAGAAACAAAAACTGATTTGTGTGACTTTCTGCAGACTGTGAACTTCTGAGCCCCTTCCCTTACATGTTGGGTACAAATACTAAAACTACCAAAACTTGGGGTTCAGGGGATTAATTGATTACAACAGAAGCAATGCCCTCTAAATACGGATGCAACCAAATAAAACTCCTTTCCTGTCTTTGGTGCTATCTTAGGTGCCTTTCCTTGTCTGTCTCTACAACAGTATAATTCTATACACTTTAACATTATTTATGTTTTCATAAAGTGGTCAATAGATGCGATTAATTATGTAATGATGCAGATGTTTTCCAGAGTGCTCTATCAGGACGCAGGTTCATTTAAAGATCAAATAGGGGGTCATACAACCCGGTTCCACCGGGAACCTGTATCCCTCACTTTAGCCATCCTATTAGGAATAATAGTTGCTGAAGGTGTGGGCACAGGAACAACTGCCCTAGTCCATGAGACACAACAAAGACACAATTAGAAGCAGAAGTAGACCAAAGCTTAAAGACATTAAAAACCGACATCACAGCTTTACAGGAATTTTAACCTCTCTCTCTCTGAAGTTGTTTACAGAGCAGGCGAGTGTTGGACCTCCTCTTCATGAGAGAAGGGTGCCTTTTTGCTTGCATTGAGGAAAGAATGATGTTTTTTATGCCGACAATACTCGAGTTGTAAAAGAATCTATGAGTAAATTAAGAAAATGACTTGAAGAGTGTCAAAGAAAGACAGAGGCCCCCAAAGGGAGGTTTGAGTCTTGGTTCACATAGTCCACCTAGTTAACTACGCTTTTATCCACCCAGGCTGGTCCATTAATAATTCTCATATTATTGTTAACTGTAGGACCCTGTTTGCTAAACCATGTAGTTTCTTTTCTCACCCAAATTGAACCTGTTATTAACACTAACCATACACTGTTCTCTCAATCTAATTTTACAGAAGAGCGGGGACAGAGTTGGTCTTAAAATACAGGAATATAGAGGATCTTCCACCTGCTGAGAACCTCAAAGGTCCATGAAGAAATGATCCCTGGAGAAGATGTAGTCAACTATGTAGGACCTGAGAGAGCAAAAGTCTTCCATGGCAAACAACCTGCTCATGATGAAGGGATGTGTCTGAATCAGCCACTCTCTTCTTAATGTAGAGAAGATGGACCAAAGCAGGGATGTGTTGAGAGCTGCTCCTGCATGCCAATGGTTGACATACCATTCTAACTTGTGAAAGTGTCACAGAAAGTAGGGGCAGCCTCCTTCTCATGGGAACCTTGGAAGCAACTGTTAGGACAAAGTTGTTGCCAAGGCAGTGACCTCATTCAGTTCCTAAAGGAAGTGACCTCACCTAACTTCTATGGTGATGGAACTCTCTGAACTTGGAATCCAGGAAGCCTGGCACCCAGAGCCGGTCCAAGTCCCAGTCCCAGTTGTCAAACTTATTTTGATTTACCAAGGACAGACTCAGTCTTTCTTGGGACCTACTGATGTGAGGATGGCCAAATGCAAGAAAAGCTATGAAGAGGGGGCTTTCCTGAGAAAGCAGCCATTGGCTCACCACTGGATCCTGAAAACTTCACAGAGTTGGCCAAGAAGACCATATTTGAGACAGAACACGCCATTTCCGGGAACATAGTATGGCGCACCAGTCAGAGGACTCTCCGGATAGTCACAGACCTACATGGGGGAAGGAGGTGCCTTTGTGATGTGGGTGTGAGTTTGTGGTTTTGTCTCATGTTCTGAGAATAGGTATGAAAGAAGGTTTGTTTTGTTTGGAGTGAACCGTTTCTAGTAAGTCGTTTGACAACGCGAGTGTTTCTATGTCAGTGTATCCCACTTCGCCTGTGGTTGTAGACATTAGAAGAGAGAATGCATCAATGAATATGTCCTGTCAGCTAGAAAGCTTCCCAGCATTCATCCTTCCCAATTTATTAATGGACTGAAGCTTGCCTTATTGATGGGCAACGCTTACTATCTTCCAAAGATCCTGTTTTCTTCCTGAATTCTGGCCACTCTCTAGAATAGGCTCATGGTTTTGTGTTTAAGATATGTACAACCACGAAGCTCTGTGAAATGACCATGTACTAGATAGCTAAAGGGAATGGCGAGCATCTCAGAAAACTCAGATATCAGTGTGACCAGTAAAGTCTCAGTGGAGAAACACTGCTTGGGGCCTTTTGCATACCTATTCTTCTGTTGCCCTGAATGTCAGGAAGGTCTTTTCCTCAGGCCACCACTTTGTGAAGCCTGAAGAAAACAGTTTTCAAATGGAAATGAATGGGTATTACCTGTGGTTCTTTGCTTAATTGCTTTGGAGAGGATGTGTCTGAATCAGGCTATTTGCCCTGTGTGAGGCTGTGGCTTAGATTCTCACCTTCTGATGGATATAAAGAAAGATCCCATGTGTACATCCAATACCAAAATAGCCAAAGAGCAGTCCTTGTGGATGAAGTCTCTCGCCTTCCTCTGTAACTTTCCTGAACTCCATCAAGTCAGAATAGGGATCCTTTGGGTCAAATGAGATCTCCAAAGCCCTGCAGAGGCTAGCCCATGGTTGCTTGGGTTTTCTCAAGACTCCAATTCACATAAAGAATCCAAACCCCACAGTCAGTTGACCTCAAATTGAAGAAGTGGAGCAGTATTAATGGGAGGCCTATTTGATCTCTCCTGATTCACAAGAAGGGTGTCCATGCCACGCTGAATTAGGCAATTTAGGTGCAAGAGAGCTTATTTTGGACACGGACTTGAGCTGTGCCCCTCATGGAAAACTCTAGCCAGAGGTTATAATGTGTGTCTATATGGAAGAAGATGACCGCCAAGTTGGAGTGTTTTGGTTTAAATTGTGGTCATTTGGGTGGCGGTTAGAAGAGATGACTTGGTCCACATGTGCTTGAACTCTGGTGTGATTTCCTTAGAGACTGAGTTCTGCAACTGAACTCAGAGAAGTATTGCCATGAATAGTGTTGAGATTTTAGGAAGCCAGGCATGAGTGCCGCCCTTGGAAACTGAGTTCTAGGCCCAGGGTGGCTTCCACAGAGCACTGGGCCTCTCAGCCAGGATACCACATGATTTTATTCTGAAAGATTTGGCACCCATCGTTGAGAGTCAAAACTCATATGGACCTCACATTGTAGATCTAAATGAGCTAAACATCATGTGATCTTTTCACCACTCTTTGTGAAGCCTTACCTGTGAGTGTTCTCCAGAGCTTTCATTGAAATGAGCTTCCTAACCATTTAATGGTTCCTGAAAGAATTGAAACTCACAGTGCCTCCAACTTCATCCTTGAAAAATGGCTAGATAAATACCATGAAATTTTTGAAATTCCCATCACCAGGTGGCACTGGAGAACCTTTGGATGACCTGTTGCTGATCATGAATATTCCAGTGTCTTGTTTTACTGGGTTTCATGTAAATGGTGTAGAACAGAGATGTAAGTAAGTTGGACTCTGTTGAGTAGTGGGCCTAGAGCAGTGTTAGGCAGGTATGTGATAAAACATCTGTAGTGGGGCCATGTGGATCTGAAATTGGCTTCCAAATGGCTTGTGACTGACATGGCGCAGCCAGCAGAACCTTCCGTGTAAAGGCAACTTGTTATATGGAGAGATTTCAGGACATTGTTCAGAATCAGGTTGCTATGGTCAAGGGGTCAAGCTATATGGGATAGAAGCCTGGTTCTTGTATCATCCTGCAGACCCTGACCCACCACACGTGACAGAACTCCCTCTTGCACTTTGTCGCAGTTGAACTCCTTGTATTTCGTGAAGCAAATACCAAACTCCCAGTGCAGCAGGAAGAAACACCACGAAATGGAGGATGACCATATGGCTTCACAGTCCACACGGGGAGACACTAAGCCCCCAGTGGCCACAGTTTACCTACAAAAAGAGAATTCAGCACTGCTGCCTCGTGTTCATTGTAAAATAAGAAACTTTGTCCTCCAGGTCATATAGATGCAGACCCAGCTTTGAGGGTCTCACTACAAATGAAGTTTAACTCGTGACAACAACCTATATCTCAGTGCCCAACCTCAGTGGCAGTTTCTCAAAAAGTTTTAGGCAAGCAGAGCTCCATGTTTGTGTAGTGTGTACCCTGTCCTTATTTTTGAAAACTCCTATACCACCTCCAAGTTTGTGCACTCTTGAGCATTTTCCATTCCAGAAATGTAATCACAGATTTTGTAACTCTTCTCCTCTAATTGTGTCTTACTTGGGGCGAAGATAATGTCAAGGCATGGTTCTGGATGAGAGTGGGAAGATTTGTTGTAGCACATATTTGCATACACATTGGATTAATTTTCCTATTTTCCATTCGAAATTCTGAATTCCTGACACTAACCCATATTCTACTAGACTCTGATTACTAATCCTAATATGATGGAGAAAAATAACCCAAACAGTACATAAGTACATGCAGTTCAGAGTTCGACTTGCCATTTGCATGATAAAGGGTAGGTGTTATAAATCTAGTTAATTTTTTATTGAAATAGTTCTCCATGTGTTTTCAAAGTTAACAAACATGTGAATTACTGTCTCCCATTCTCTGGAGCCTATTCAGCACATGTATTTTTATATGCACAAATAGAATCCTGCATGGTATCACATGTACATTCTTGTGAGTTACATGACTTAGCAGATACAAAGTGTGAGAAGTGATCACTCCTCCTAAACCCTATTGGAACTCAAAATTCAACCTATGGGTGAGCTTCCGAGTAGAACAACATTATACATAAACCCATGTTCAGTAAAATGAATGTTTTTGCATCTTTATAATATATATTTCATGATGAATTTCGATTGGCATATATATTGCTACTTATTAATGTCTATGTTTGTGTGTGTGTGTGTGTGTGTGTGTATATATATTTATACTCTCCAGATTTTTAAAAATATGAAATATATGTGTCTTATATACAATCCCTAAATTCATTCATGTTCATGTATGTGGATTAATAATCAACTTTTCACAGGATTATTCTTAGAAATATTCATCCACCCGAAATACAAATTTGTTTCCTAGTACTGAAAACTAACTTCAGTGAAAAGTGCATACAAATCCTAATATGTCTACATTAACTGACCCAGTTTAACATCAATGCATTTAGGTTACTATGGAACATGATGTGTATTTTGACGTTAATTTTTATTCCACAGTGATACATTACTATTCCTTCAGTTTATGTACATCATAGAATATATATTTGATTCACTAGTTAGCAAATTTATAGGCATTTGTTTCACTTTCAATCACTTCCTGTTCCAGAACACATGAATTTCTCTACGTTTCTTGACTGGTCTATTCATGAGACTTTTTTTCCAAATACATTTTTTTCGATTTCCATAATCAATTTTGAAACAAAACTCACAAACCCTTCATGATAAACCATTACCCTAAGATGATCATTAGATATATAACTGGTTGGAATGAATGAGTGTATATCAATATAACATTTCTTATATATTTTCAGATATCTATTCAATCCATTATTTAAAGTGGATCCAGTTATATTATTTATTCACAGTATGGTCTATTCATGCATTATGTGAATATTCATAGAAACAGGGTACACCTCTTTGTACGACCATACTAATTTATAAGTCTTCAAAATACTGCTCCAAGAAATGGTGGAAGAAATACTCATGTCACCTGATCTACATACACATTTTATCACAGAAATATTCTGGACACCAAAAGCAAAGGTCACACTTACAATTGTACCAAAGCCTAAATAGAAAGTGAGCATGGATTACTAAAAACATCCATGTCCAGGTTGCCTAATGCTCTCAAATATCAATCCTATTGGTGACTACATATTTGTTTCTTCCTAAGATTATCTATTCAACCTCAAACCTGTTGAAAATGTCTAATGCTATCACACACTTTAGACTTTGCTTGATTTCCTAATGTCTCTATTGATATCTGCTTTCCTACATGATTTCCCCAGTTCATCATTGTGACTGACTCTTCACATGTACTGACATTTACATACACTCTCTACCCGAAACCCTATTGCTAAAGAACTTTTGGTCCAAATCCTATACTCACTCTTCTTTCTAAACCTACAGACTATCTTCCTAATCCTACCGACTATCGCTTTTTGACTGGATGTTCTCTTCAACATTCGATCATCCAAAGTACAAGGTCCGATGCCAGTGTATATTGATTTATTTGAGACATCTGTGCAGCACATAACTCAAAGCTAAGTATCCAACTCAAGTCCCCAGTGCCCTTCTGGGCTTCAAATCTTACCTAGATTTCTGCTTTCATAGTTATATTTTACATATATACTCTTGTAAATATCACAGGTGGCCAATGCCATTATTCATCCCGCAGAATGATTCGTAACCCAAATCAAACCTATTATTAACCCTAACTATACACTGTTCCTTCAATATATCTTATAGAAGAGTAGGGACAGAGTGGGTCTTAAAATATAGGAATGTAGATGATCTTCCACCTGCTGAGAACCTAAAAGATCCATAGAGAAATGATCCTTGGAGAATATGTAGGCAGCTATGTAGGACCTGAGAGAGCAATAGTCATCTTACATGGCAAACAACCTGATCAGGATGAATTGATTTGTCTGAATCAGCCTCTGTCTTCTTAAAGTAGAGAAGATGGACCAATCCAGGCCTGTGTGGAGAGCTGTTCCCGGGTGCCTATGGTTGATATACCATTCTAACTTCGGAATGTGTCACAGGATGTTGGGGCAGCCTCCATCTCATGGGAAACTTGGAAGCAACTGTTAGGATATAGTGGTTACCAAGGCAGTGACCAAATTCAGTTCCTGAAAGAAGTGACCTCACTTCACTTCCTTGGTGATGGAATTCTCTGAACTTGGAATCCAGGAAGCCAGGCACTCAGAGCCAGTCTCACTCCGAGTCCCAGTGAGCTAACTTGTTTGCTTTTCCCAAAGACATAGTCAGTGTTTCTTGGTACCTACTGATGTGAGAATGGCCAAATTCCAGCAGAGCTCTGAAGAGGGGCCTTTCCTGAGAAAGTAGGTAGTGGCGAACCACTGGCTCCTGACAACTTCACAGAATTGGCCAAGGAGACCAGATCTGAAACAGGACAGGACATTTTTGGGGAACATAATATGGCCCACCAGTCAGAAGACACTCTGGATAATCACAGACCTACTTGGGGGAAAGAATCTCCTTTGCCATTGTAGGTGTGAGTTTGTGTTTTTTTCTGATGTTCTGAGAATAGCTAGGAAAGGTGGTTTGTTTGGTTTGGAGTGGACTATTTCTAGTAAGTCGTTTGACATGGAGAGTGTTTCTATGTCTGTGTATCCCACTGTATCCGTTGTTGTAGACATTAGAAAAGACAATGCATCAATGGATGCGTTGTCTCTAGTTGAAAGCTTCCCCGCATTCTTACTGCCCAATTGATGAATGGACTGCAGCTTGCCTTATGGATGGGCAACATCTACTATCTTCTTAAGTTGCTGTTTTCTTCGTGTTTTCCAGCCACTCTCCAGAATAGGCTCATGGTTTTGAGTCCCAGATATGTAACACCACAAGGCTCTGTGACATGGCCATGTACTGGATAGCTTAAGGGAATGGGAGCACCTCAGAAAAATCAGATATCAGTGTGACCAGTAAAGTCTCAGTGAAGAAACCCTTCTTTGGGCCATTTGCTTACTTCTGTTTCTATTACCCTGAATGTCAGGAAAGTCTTTGCCTCAGGCCACCTCGTTGTGTAGCCTTAAGAAGACTGTTTTCATATGGAAATGAATGGACATCACCTGTGGCTCTTTGCTTAATTGCTTTGGAATGGAATGTGTCTGAATCAGCCTCTTGTCCTTGAATGAGGTTGTGGCTTAGATTCTCAGCACCTGATGGATCTAAAGAAAGATCCCATGTGATTCCAAAACCAAAATGACAAAAAGAGAAGTCATTGTGGATGAATATTTTTGCCTTCTTGTTTTAGGTTCCTGACCTCCATCAAGTGAGAATAGGGATCCTTTGGGTCAAATGAGTCTTTGAAATCCCTGCAGAGGCTAGCCCATATGTGCTTGGGTTTTCTCATGACTCCAAATCACATCAAGAATTTATAGGCTTCAGCCAGTAGGCCTCAAATTGGAGAAGCGGAACACTTTAACAGCAGGAATATTTGATCACTCCTGGTTCACAGGAATAGTGTTCAGGCCACCATGTTTTTAGGCAAATGAGGGGCAAGTGAGCTTATTTTGGACACTACCTTGTGCTCATTGAAACCTCCAGCTAGAGGTTATGATGAGTGTCTACAAGGAAGAAGATTATGGCCCTGTGGGAGTGATTTCATTTTAATTTTGGTCATTTTTGTGGCAGTTGGAAGGGATGACTGGGTCCACCTGGGCTTGAACTCTGGTATGATTTACCCTTAGAGACTGAGTTCTGGAACTGACCTCAGAGAAGTATTGCCATGAATTGTGTTGGGATTTTAGGAGGCCACGCATGAGACTCACTCTTGGAAACTGAGATCTAGGCCCAGGGTGGCTTTCCACAGAGGCCTGGGAATCTCAGCCAAGATATCACATGATTTTATTCTGAAAGACTTGGTAGCCATAGTTGAGAGTCAAAACACACATGGACCTCACATTGTAGACGTCAATTGGCCTGGCTTCATGTGACCTGTTGGCAACTCTTTGAGAAGCCTTGACTTTAGAGTTCTCCAGAGCATTCATTGGAATGAGCTTTCTCAACACTTAAGGGTTCCTGAATGAATTGAAACCCACAGTGCCTCTAACTTCATCCTTGAAAACTTGCTAGATAAATACCATAAAATTTTTGAAATTCTCATGACCAGGTTGCACTGCAGAAACTTTGGATGTCCTGTTGCTGATCATGTGTATACCAGACAGTGCCTTGTTTGACTGGGTTTCATGAAAATGGTGTAGAATACGAGATGCCAGGAATTTGGAGCCTCCTGAGTAGTGGGCCTAGAGCAGTGGTGGGCAGGTGTGTGATGAAACATCAAGGTGGGGCCATGTGGATCAGCTATCAGCTTACAAATGGCTTGTGACTGATATGGCGCAGCCCCCATTCCCTTGTATTTAAAGCATCTTGTTATATGGAGAGGTTTCAGGGCAATGTTCATAATCAGGTTGATATGGTTATTGGGACAAGCTATGTGGGATAGAAGCCAGGATGGTACATTCTCCTGCAGACACTAACCCACCCCACGTGACAGAACACCCTCCAGCACTGTATCCCAGATGAACTTCTTATATTGTGTGAAGCAAGTAACAAATTCCCAGTGTAGCAGCAAGAAACACCACGAAAACTGGAGGATGATCAAATGTCTTCACAGTCCCCACCGGGAGACACTTAGCCTCCAGTGGACACAGTTTACCTACAAAGAGAAAATTGAGCACTGCTGCCTCATGTTCATTGAAATATAAGAAATCATGTCTTCCAGGTCACATAGATGCAGACCCAGCTTTGATGGTCTCACTACAAAGGAAGCCAAAGCTCATGACAACAACATTTATTTCAAGTGCCCAACCTCAGAGGCAGTATTCCAAGAAGTCTTAGGCCAGCAGAGCTCTTTGTTTGTGGAGTGTTTACCCTGTCCTTTACTTTTGGAAACGCCTCTACCACCTCCAAGGTTGTGAACTCCCGAGCATATTCCATTCCATATATGTATTCATAGATTTTCACACTTTTCTACTATAATTGTGTCTTACTTGGGTGAAGGTAATGTCAAGGCATTGTTCTGGATGTGAGTGGGAAGATTTTTGTGTAGCACATATTTATATACACATTGGATTCATTTTTTAATTTTTCTTTTGAAATACTGAATCCCTGACACTAACCAATACCCTACTAGACTCTGACTAATGATCCTAATATGATGGTGAAAAATAACCCAAAAAGAATAGAAATACAAGCAGTTCAGAGGAGGCATGGTGTATAGTTGGAATTGCCTTTTGCATTATATTTTGTAGGAGTTATAAATCTAGTCAATTTTTTGTTGAAATAGTTCTTCATGTGTTTTTAAAATTAACAAACATATGAATCCCTGTCTCTCTTTCTCTGTAGCCTATTCAGCACATGTATTTTTAGATGCACATATAGAATCCTACCTGATATCACTCGTATACACTTGTGAGGTGGCTGAATTGGCAGATGCAAATTGAGAGAAGAGATCACTCCTCCTAAACGCTGTTGGAACTGAAAATTCAACCTATGGGTGAGCTTCATAGTTGAATAACATTATACATAATTTCATGTTCAGTAAAATTAATATTTTTTCAATCTGTGGATTATATATATTTCATGATGAATTTCTATTGGCATATATATCGCTACTTTTTTTATTGGTTGCTCAAAACATTACAAAGCTCTTGACATATCATATTTCATACATTAGATTCAAGTGGGTTATGAACTCCCATTTTTACTCCAAATACAGATTGCAGAATCACATCAGTTACACATCCATATTTTTACATAATGCCCTATTAGTTACTGTTGTATTCTGCTACCTTTCCTATACTCTACCATCCCCCCTCCCTTCTCTTCCTATTTCTCTCGTTGTTTATTTTCCCACAACCTCTTATATGTAATTTTGTGTAACAATAAGGGTCTCTCTCCATTCCCATGCAATTTCCCTCTTCTCTCCCTTTCCCTCCCACCTCATGTTTCTGCTTAATGTTAATCTTTTCTTCCTGCTCTTCCTCCCTGCTCTGTTCTTAGTTGCTCTCATTATATCAAAGAAGAAATTTGGTATTTGTTTTTTAGGGATTGGCTAGCTTCACTAAGCATAATCTGCTCTAGTGCCATGCATTTCCCTGCAAATTCCATGATTTTGTCATATTTTAGTGCTGCGTAATCCTCCATAGTATATAAAAGTCACATTTTTTTTATCCATTCACCTATAGAAGGGCATCTGGGTTGGTTCCACAGTGTAGCAATTGTGAATTGTGCTGCTATGAAAATCGATGTGGCAGTATCCCTGTAGAACGCTCTTTTAAGGTCTTCAGGGAATAGTCCAAGAAGGGCAATAGCTGGGTCAAATGGTGCTTCCATTCCAAGCTTTCACAGGAGTCTCCATACTGCTTTCCAAATTGGCTGCACCAGTTTCAGTCCCACCAGCAATGTACAAGAGTACCCTTTTCCCCACATCCTCGCCAGCACTTGTTGTTGTTTGACTTCATTATGGCTGCCAATCTCACTGGATTGAGATGGTAGTTTAGGGTGGTTTTTATTTGCGTTTCTCTTACTGCTAGAAATGGAGAGCATTTTTTCATGTACTTGTTAATTGATTCTATGTCCTCCTCCGAGAAGTTTCTGTTCAGGTCCTTGGCCCATTGGGTTATTGGTTATCTTATTGTCTAATTTTCTGAGTTATTTGTATACTTTGTATACTCTGGATATTAGGGCTCCATGTGAAGCGTGAGGACTAAAAATTTGTTCCCATGATGTAGGCTCCATATTTACCTCTCTTATTGTTTCTCTTTCTGAGAAAAAAAAATTCAGTTTAAGTAAGTCCCATTTGCTGATTCTTGTTATTAACTCTTGTTCTATGGGTGTCCTATTAAGGAATTTGGAGCCTGACCACACAATATGTAGATCGGAGCCAACTTTTTCTTCTATCAGACGCAGCGACTCTGATTTGAATCTAGCTCCTTGATCCACTTTGAGTTAACTTTTGTGCAGGACGAGAGGAGGGGATTCAGTTTCATTTTGTTGCATATGGATTTCCAGTTTACCCAACACCATTTGATGAAGATGCTATCCTTCCTCCATTGCAGGCCATTAGCTCCTTTATCAAATATAAGATAGTTGTAGCTTTTTGGATTAGTCTCTGTGTCCTCCATTCTGTACCATTGGTCCACCCGCCTGTTTTGGTACCAGTACCATGCTGTTTTTATTATGATTGCTCTGTAATATAGTTTGAAATCTGGTATCACTATACTGCCTGATTCACACTTCCTGCTTAGAATTGCTTTTGCTATTCTGGGTCTTTTATTTTTCCATTTGAATTTCATGATTTCTTTATCTATTTCTGCAAAAAATTCCTTTGGGATTTTGAGTGGCATTGCATTAAACCTATAGAGAACTTTTGGTAATATCGCCATATTGATGATGTTAGTTCTGCCTATCCATGAACGGGGTATATTTTTCAATCTTCTAAGATCTTATTCTATTCCTCTTTTTAGGATTCTGTAGTTTGCATTATATAAATATTTCACCTCTTTTGTTAGGTTGATTCCCAAGTATTTAATTATTTTGAGGAAATTGGGAATGCAGTGTTTTGACTCATTTTTGTTTCAGAAGTTTTGTCGCTAATATACAGAAATGCCTTTGATTTATGCATGTTGATTTTATATTCTGCCACATTGCTGCATTCATTAATTAGTTCTAGTAGTTTTTTCTGTAGACCCTTTTGGGTCTTCTATGTATAGAATCATGTCATCTGCAAATAGTGATAATTTAAGTTCTTTTTTTCCTATGTTTATGCCTTTAATGTCTTTCATCTCTCTAATTGCTCTGTCCAGTTTTTCGAGAACTATATTGAATAGAGGACATCCCTGTCTTGTTCCAGATTTTAGAGGGAATGCCTTCAATTTTTCTCCATTCAGAATGATGCTAGCCTGAGGCTTAACATAGATAGCTTTTACAATGTCGAGGTAAGTTCCTATTATCCCTAGTTTTTAAAATGTTTTGAACATAAAGGAATGCTCTACTTTGTTGAATGGTTTTTCTGCGTCTATCGAGATGATCATAAGGTTCTTATCTTTAAGTCCAATGATGTTGTGAATAACATTTATTGATTTCCATATATCGAACCAGCCTTGCATCCCAGGGATGAATCCTAGTTGATCATGGTGCACAATTTTATTGATGTGCCTTTGTATCCAATTTGCCAGAATTTTAATGAGGATTTTTGCATCTAAGTTCATCAGAGATATTGGTCTGTAGTTTTCTTTCTTTTAGGTGTCTTTGTCTGGTTTCAAAATCAGGGTGATGTTGGCCTCATAGAATGAATTAAGCAGAGCTTCCAGTTTTTCCATTTCCTGAATAACTTGAAAAGTATTGGTATTAATTCTTCTTCAAAGGTTTTGTAAAACTCTGCTGTATACCCATCCGGTCCTGGGCTTTTCTTGGTTGGTAGTCTTTTGATTGCTTCTTCTACTTCATCCATTGATATTGGTCTGCTTAAATTTTGTGTTCCCTTATGACTCAGTCTGGGCAAATCATATGACTTAAGAAATTTATCGATGTCTTCACTATTTTCTATTTTATTGGAATACAGTTTTCCAAATTATTTCTAATTTTCTTCTGTATTTATGTTGCATCTGTTGTGATATTGCCTTTTTCATCCCGTATGTTAGTAATTTGAGTTCTCTCTCTTCTTCTCTTCATTAGCATGGCTAAGGGTTTGTCGATCTTATTTATCTTTTCGAAGAACCAACTTTTAGTTTTGTTAATTTTTTCAATAGTTTCTTTTGTTTCAATTTCGCTCTGATTTTAATTATTTCTTGCCTTCTGCTACATTTGCTGTTGTTTTGCTCTTCCTTTTCTAGGGCTTTGAGATAAAGTGTGAGCTCATTTATTTGTTCTTTTTTTTTTTCCTTTTTTGAGTAATGACCTCCAGGCGATGAATTTACCTCTTAAAACTTCTTTCATTGTGTCCCATAGAATCTGATATGTTGTGTCTGTATTTTCATTTATCTCTAAGAATTTTTTGATTTCCTCCTTTATGTCTTCTGTAACCCATTGATCATTCAGTAACATATTGTTCATTTTGCATGTGATGTATGATTTTTTCTTTTTTCTTTTATCATTGGTTTCCAGTTTCATTCCATTATGATCACAAAAAATTTATGGTATTATCTCCACCCCTTTATTTTTAATGAGGGTTAACCTATGGCATAACATATGGTCTATTTTTGAGAAGGATCCATGTGCTGCTGAGAAAAAAGTATATCCACTTGATGATGGTTGATATATTCTATATATGTCAGTTAAGTCTAGGGTATTGATTGTGATATTGAGTTCTATAGTTTCTTTATTCAACTTTTGTTTGGACGATCTGTCCAATGGTGAGAGAGGTGAGTTGAAGTCACCCATAATTATTGTATTGTGGTCTATTTGATTCTTGAACTTGAGGAGAATTTGTTTTATGAACGTCGCAGCACCATTATTTGCTGCGTGAATATTGATAATTGTTATGTCTTGTCGGTGAATGGTTTCTTTTAACAGTATATAATGTCCTTCCTTATCCCTTTTGATTAAATTAGTCTTGAGGTCGATTTTATTCGATAGGAGGATGGCCACCCCTGCTTGCTTACGAGGACTGTGTGCATGGTATAAATTTTCCCAATCTTTCACATTCAGCTTGTGTATGTCTTTTCCAATCAGATGTGTCCACTGGAGGCAACATATTGTTGGATTTGTTTTTTTTTAATTCAAGTTACTAGCCTATGTCACTTTATTGGAGAGTTTAAGCCATTAATGTTTAGAGTTACTATTGATATATGGTTTGTACTGCCACCCATGTTTGCTTATATCTTTTTTTAAAATTAGTTTGTTTCTCCATGATTAGCTTTTCCCCGCCCTCTGTCATTACTGAGGCACTTCCCACTGATGGTTTTCGTTGTTGATTTTCATTTCTTCCTCGTGTAGTGTTTTGCTCAAGATGCTTTCCAATGCTGGTTTTCTGGCTGCAAATTCTTTTAGCTTTTGTTTATCATGAAATATTTTTATTTTGTTGTCTTACATTAAGCTTAATTTTGCTGGATACATTATTCTTGGTTGGCATCCATTGTCTTTCAGTGTTTGAAGTACGTTGTTCCAGGATCTTCTCACTTCCAGCATCTGTGATAAAAAAATCCATCGTTAACCTTTTTGGTTTACCCCTGATTGTAATCTGCCTCCTTTCTCTGGTAGCTTTTAAAATTTTCTCTTTGTTTTGTATATTGGATATCTTCATAACAATGTGTCTTGGCATTGGTCTACTGTGATTTTGTGTGCTCAGTGTCCTGTAAGCATCTACAATTTGTTTATCTGTTTCCATTTTTATTTCTGGAAAGTTTTCTCTAATTATTTCATTCAGCAGGTTACTCATTCCCTTGGTTTGAATCTCTGTACCTTCCTCTTTCCGGATGACTCATAAGTTTGTTTTTTTTTTATTTTATACCATATCTCTTGGATGTTTTCTCATAATTTTTTACAGCATTTCTTTCTTGGCTAGAGTTTTTTCAAGATGATATATTTTGTCTTCATTATCTGACATTCTGTCTTCTACTTGGTCCACTCTGTTAGTGATACTCTCAATTGAGTTTTTAATTTGGTTTATCATTTCCTTCATTTCTAGAATTATTGTTTGATTTTTCTAATAATCTCTATCTCCTGATAAAGATGCTTAATTTCTTATTTTATGTGTTTATGTAATTCATTTTCAATGCGTTCTTTCACTGTTTGTTTTTGTTGTCTCGTATCCTCTGTAAGGATCCATTCCATCTGTCTAAGGTATTCCTTGAGTTCTTTATATGACCATTTTTCTGATGACTCTAGATGCTCTTGAATATTTAGGGGGTCCTTTATTGTTTGTACTTTTTTTCTTCCTTGCTTTTTTATGCTGCTCATGTTACTTCTTGTTCTGTTTGACTACTGAGTTACTGCTTACTCTTATAAATTTATTTGATGCTTGGAAGAAAAGATATTAGAAGGGAAGGGAAGAAGTCACTAAAGAGAATGAGAGTAGGCAGGTAGAATTCAAGGAAGGGGGTATAACAAAATTGAAAAAAAATGAAAAGACAAAAGAAGAAAAATAGAAAATAAAGAAAGAAAATTTTAAATAATAATGATGATTAAAAAATGAAAATTAAAATTTAAAATAATAATAATAATAATAATAATACAATAAAAAATTTAAAAAAATAAAAACATTAAAAAAGTTAAAGGACAACAACAAAAATGAAAAAAAAAAGAAAAAGAAAAACATACAAATAAAATAATAATAATAATACATGCAGTCCTAGAGCTCAATTAACTTCTCTTCCAGTAGGTGGAGCTGTGTGCACTGGGCCAAGCTTCTCCTCTCAATAAGTGGGAACCAATCACTGTGCAGCAGCTCTTCCTCCCAGACTGGGCGGGTCTCCAATCCTGAGTGCCTAGGGCCTTCTCTTGTGCTTCGTCAAGCCAGGCCTCGCTCACCAAAATACTGGTTACACGCCAGGCCTCTGCTCCTGGTAGCCCTGTTTTAATGAACGCCTGGGCACACTCTCCCTGTTTGCCTCCCTCAGACACTAATTTTGTAGAGCTTTGGCCTGAGAACCCCCAGCGAATTTTCTTGTCCTTCGGGAGCCATGCCCCCGGTAGGTGGTGTAAGAGACCTCAATTGTCAGCATTGGTGGGAGCGGTAGCCGGGAATTCCACGCCGCGAGTCCCGAGCCAATCTTGATTCCCTACGTCTGGCTATTGCGCTCCTGGGAGAGCTGGGAGGGGCCATTACGGCAGAGCTGGGAAGGGCCCTTGAGGTTTCCCCGTGGTTTTGAGAGAGATGGCAATGGGATTACACACTTGTCGCGTTGGTTTCAATGAAGTTATCTCCTCCGCCTGTAATGTGAGTTCTCTGCCATGGTGGTATCCCATTAAAATGGTGACCGTTCCTTCCCTTTGCTAGGTGACCAATGCAACGGGTGGGTCCTGACTATCTCTCCCAAGCCCCATTTCAATCCTGTGGCCACTGCCTATGAAGGCTCAGTTGTCTTTTAACTCTGTCAATTCAGAAAGCTCGGCCAGTTATTTCAGCGGGAATGTTAGTGCTGAGTCACAAAAACCAGACGAATCTAAGCTTGAATGCAGCCAATCCGGGCTTTGTGTGTGTTCTGAGGGGCCCAGACTGTTCGCCCCAGATTCACAACAGGTCAACATTGCCTAGTGATTCTGAGCAAACAGCATTTAGACAGTTTACGACTCACTATGCCCGTGCAGCTGAAGAGATCATAGACTTGATTTCTCCATGCCTGCCTTCATAATAAATCTCCTGTATTGCTACTTTTTAATATCTGTGCATGTGCGTGTGTGTGTGTGTGTGTATATATATATATATATATATATATATATATATATATATACTCTTCAGATTTTTCAAAATATGAAATATATGTGTCTTATTATACACTCCCTAAATTCATTCATATTCATATCTGTGTATTTATAATCAACTTTCCACAAGATTATTCTCAGAAATAATCATCCACCTGCAATACATATTGTTTCCTAGTAAAGAAAACTAAATTGAGTGAATGGTGCATACAAACCCTATTATTTCTACAGTTACTTAGCCAGTTTAAAATCAATGCAAGTAGATTCCTAGGGGACATGATGTGTATTTTGACTTTCATTTTTATTCAACACTTGTACGTTACTATGTCTTCAGTTTATCCACATCATAGGATATATATTTCAGTCACAAATTAGAAAATTTATAGGCATTTGTTTCACGAACAATCACTTCCTGATTCAGAACACATGCATTCCTCCATGTTTCTTGACTGGTCTTTTCATGAGACTTCTTTCCAAACACATTATTTTCGTTTAACATCATCACTTATAAAGCAAAACTCAAACACAATTCATCATAAATCATAATCCTAATATTACCATTAGATATATAACTGGTTGGAATGAATGATTGTATATCAATATAAGATTTCTTATATATTTTCACATATCAATTCAATCCATTATTTAAAGTGGAATCAGTTATGTTATTTATTCATAGTATGGTCTATTCATGCATTATCTCTATATTCATAGACACAGGTTACACCTCTTTGTGCCCCTAATACTAATGTATACGTCTTCAAATTATTGCTCCCAGAAATGGTGAAAGAAATACTCATGTCACCTGATCTACATATACATTTTATCACAGTAATATTCTGAACAAAAAAAATAAAATGTCACACTTATGATTGTACCAAAGCCTAAAAGGAAAGTGAATGTTGATAACTAATAACATCCATGTCCAGGTTACCTAATGCTCTCAAATGTCATTCCCATTCATGACGACATATTTGTTTTTTCCTATGATTATATATTCAAACTCAAGCCTGTTGAAAATGTCTAATCCCATCCCTCACTTTATACTTTGCCTGATTTCGTAATGTCTCTATTGACACCTGCTTTCCTACATATTTTCCCCAGTTCATCATTTTGGTTGACTCTTCACATGTGCTGACATTTACATTCACTCTCTAAACGAAACCCTATTGCTAAAGAAGCTTTTTTTTCCAAATCATATACTCACTCTTCTTCCTAAACCTACTGACTATCTTCCTAATCCTACCGACTATCTTTTTTTGACTGGATGTTCTCTTCTACATTCAATCATCCAAGGTACAAGGTCCTATGCCATTGTATTTCGATTTAACTGAGACAATTGTACAGAACATAATTCAACACTAAGTATCCAAACCAAGGGCCCAATGCCCTTCTGGGCTTCAAATCTTTCTTAGATTCCCGTTTTTATACATATATTTCACCTATATATTCTTATAAATATTGCAGGTTCCCAATCCCATTATTCAACCTGCAGAATGATTCCTAACCCAAATCGAAAATATTATTAACCCTAGCCATACACTAACTTTGCAGGAGAGCAGGAAGAGTGTGGGTATTAAACTACAGGAATCTAGGGGATCTTCACCTGCTGAGAAACTCAAATGTTCATGCAGAAATAATCCCTGGTGAAGATGAAGGCAGCTATGAATTACCTCAGAAAGCAAAAGTCATCTTCCATGGCAATCATCCTGGTAAGGATGAAGGGTTGTGTCTGAATAATTCTCTCTCTTCTTAATGTACAGAACATGGACCAAACCAGTCCTGTGTGGAAGCTGTTCCCGGGTGCTTATGGTTGATATAACATTCTAACTAGAGAAAGTGTCACATGAAAATCGGGGCAGCCTCCACCTCATGGTACTTTTGGAAGCAACTGTTAGGACAAAGTGGTTGCCAAGGCAGTGACATCATTCAGATCCTGAGAAAGTGATCTCACCTCACTTCCTTGGTGAGGGAATTCTCTGAACTTGGGATCCAGGAAGCCAGGCACCCAGAGACAGTCCCTGTTCTAGTCCCAGTGGTCTCACATGTTTGGAATTACCAAGGACAGAGTCAGTCTTTCTTGGTACCTACAGATGTGAGGATGGCCAAATGCCAGGAAACCTCTGAAGAGGGGATTTTCCTGAGAAAGCAGGTAGTGGATCATTTTCTGAGAATAGGTAGGAAAGGCGGTTTGTTTGGTATGGAGTGGAATATTTCTATTAAGTCCTTTGACAAGGCAAGTGTTTCTATGTGTGTGTATCCCACTGAGTCCATTGTTGTAGACGTTAGAAAAGACAGTGCATCAATGGATATGTCCTGTCTAGTAGAAAGCTTCCCAGCATTCATCCTGCCCAATTCATGAGTGGACTCTGGCTTGCCTTATGGATGGGCAACACCTACAAGCTTCCTAATTTCCTGTTTTCTCTCTCAATTCTGGCCACTCTCCAGAATAGTATCATGGTTTTGTGCCCAAGATTTGTACCACCTCCAAGATCTGTGACATGGCTATGTACTGGATAGCTGAAGGAAATGGCTAGCATCTCAGAAATCTCAGATATCTGTTGATCAGGAATGTCTCAGTGGAGAAACCCTGCTTTGGTCCTTTTGCTTACCTATTGTTCTGTTGAATGTCAGGAAGTTTTTTGCCTCAAGCCACCACTTTGTGAAGCCTTAAGAAAAGAGTTTTCAAATGGAAATGAATGGGCATCACCTGTGGCTCTTTGCTTAATTGCTTAGGATTGGGATATGTCTGAATCAGCCTGTTGGCCCTGTGTGAGGCTGTGGCTTAGATTCTCAGCACCTGATTGATCTAAAGATAGATCCCATGCGTGCATCCAAAACCAAAATGGCAAAAAGATCAGATATTGTTGATGATCTCTCTTGCCTTCCTCTGGTAGGTTCCTGATATCCATCAAGTGAGAATAGGGATCCATTGGGTCAAATGAGTTCTTCAAAGCCCTGCAGAGCCTAGGCCATAGGTGCTTGATTTTCATGACTCCAATTCACTTAAAGAATCTAAACCCCAAAGCTAGAAGGCCTCAAGTTGGAGAAGCCAAGCAATATTAAAGGCAGGCCTATTTGATAACTCCTGGTTCACAGGAAGAGAGTCCAGGCCACCCTTACTTTAGGCAAATGCGGTGCAGGGAGCTTATTTTGGACACTGTCGTGGGCTGCATCCCTTATGGAAACCTCCAGCCAGAGGATATAATGAGTGTCTATATGGAAGAAGATGAGGGCCATGTGAGAGTGTTTTGGTTTTAATTGTGGACATTTGTCTGACGGTTGGAAGAGATCACTGGGTCCACCTAGGCTTGCACTCTGGTGTGATGCCCCTTAGAGACTGAGTTCTTTTACTGATCTCAGAGAATTATTGCCAGGAATTGTGTTGGAATTTTAGATGGCCATGCATGAGAGTTGCCCTTGGAAAGTGACATCTAGGCCCAAGTTGACTTTCCACAGAGCACAGGGAATCTCAGCCAGGATATCACATGATATTATTCTTAAAGACTTGGCAGCCATATTTGAGAGTCAAAACACACATGGACCATACATTGTAGACCTCAATGGGCCTGGCTTAATCTGACTTTTGGGCACTTTTGGAAGCCTTGCCTGTAAGAATTCTCCAGAGTTTTCATTGAAATGAGCTTTTTCACCATTTAATGGTTTCTGAGTGAATTGAAATTCACAGTGCCTCCAACTTCATCCTTGAAAATTGGCTAGATCAATATCATGAAATTTTTGAAATTCCCATGACCGGGTAGCACTGGAGAACATTTGGATGTCCTATTGCTGATCATGAGTATACAGGACAGTGCCTTGATTGACTGGGATTTATGAAAATGGTGTAGAACAGAGATTCCAGTAAGTTGGATCCTGCTGAGTAGTTGTACTAGAGCAGTGGTTGGCAGGTGTGTGATAAAACATCTGTGGTGGGGGCATGTGGATCTGCCATTGGCTTCCAAATGGATTGTGACTGACATTTTGCAGTCAGTAAAACCTTATATGTAAAAGCATATTGTTATATGGCGAGGTTTCATGGCAATGTTCAGAATCAGGTTGCTATGGAAAATGGGGCAAGCTATGTGGGATAGAAGCCTGGTTGGTGCATTCTCCTGCAGAACCCGACCCACCACACTTGACAGAACTCACTTCAGTACTGTGTCCCAGGTGAACCCTTGTATTTAATGAAGCAAATACCAAACTCCCAGTGCAGCAGCAAGAAACACCACGAAAGTGGAGGATGACCAAATGAATTTACAGTCCACACGGGGAGACACCTAGAATCCAGTGGCCACAGGTTAGCTACAAATAGAAAATTCAGCACTGCTGCCTCATGTTCATTGGAAAATAAGAAACCATGTCCTCCAGGACACATAGATGCAGATCCAGATTTGATGGTCTCACTACATATGAAGCTAATGCTTCTGACAACAGCATATATTTCATTGCCCAACCTCAGAGGCAGTTTCTTCAGATGTTAGGCTGGCAGAACTTCATGTTTTTGGAGTGATTACCCTGTCCCTTACTTTTGGAAACTCCTCTACCACCTCTAAATTTGTGAACTTCTGAGCATTTTCCATTCCACATATGTATTCACAGATTTTCTAAATCTTCTCCTCTAATTGTGTCTTATGTATGGCGAAGGTAATGTCAAGGCATTGTTCTGAATGAGAGCGGGAAGTTTTTTGTGTAGCACATATTTGCATACACATTGGATACATGTTCCAATTTTCCATTCGAAATACTGAATCCCTGACACTAACACATATCCTACTAGACTTTGACTTCTTATCCTAATTTGATGGAGAATAATAACCCAAACAGAATACAAATACAAGAGGTTCACAGGAGGCATGGTGTATAATTGGACTTGCCTTTCGTATGATAAATGGTAGGTGTTATAAATCTAGCAAATTTTAATTGAAATAGTTCTCCATGTGTTTTAAAAGTTAACAAATATGTGAATAACTTTCTCCCTTTCTCTGTAGCCTATTCATCACATGTATTTTTATAAGCACATATAGAATTCTACCTGGTATCAGTCATACATTTGGTGAGATGGCTGGCTTGGCAGATACAAATTGTGAGAAGAGATCACTCCTACTGAACGCTGTTGGAACTGAAAATTCAACATATGGGTGAGCTTTTTAGTTGAACAACATAAATCAATGTACATTAAAATGAATATTTTTGGATCTGTGGATGATATATATTTCATGGTGAATTTCAATTCACATACATAATGCTACTTTTTAATGTCTCTGTGTATGTGTGTCTGTGTGTGTGTATATATATATATATATATATATATATATATATATTCACTCTCCAGATTTTTTAAAATATTTAGTATATTTTTCTTTTTATACCCTCCCTAAATTCATTCATATTCATGTATGTGGATTTATAATCAACTTTTCACAAGAATATTCTCAGAAATATTCCTCCACCTGAAATAAATATTTTCTTCCTAGTACTGAAAACTAACTTTGGGGGATCACATGATGGCGGTGAATGGAGTGCATTACCCCCATGTACCGCGTCACTGTGCGGGAAAATGACGAGTTAGAACGGCTAAAACCTATCTTGTTAGGAATTTCCAGCAAATTTGGGGTGCTCCAAAACCTAGTGGACATATATCCATCTCACGAGGATCAGCTACGGGGGCTCAAACGTGAGTGATTTGTCCGCACGGAGGGTCATGCTGCTTATTCAGCAAATTGCCCTGCAACTAGGGTGTGTGGCGCGCACTAGGAAAAGACGAGATAGCATCGCAAATATACAGTGGTGCGGATTCTATGGGCTCCTGCCAGCTATGCAATTACTGTGCTCAGTGCTGAATTCTGGGATTGAGACAGGAATGGATGCGGTCCAATTCCGTTCTCCATACCGGTCAGACCACAGAGGAAGCCAGCGTCCACCATCTTGAAGAGCTGACGTCACCATCCCTGTTTTCGACTGATCGCAGCTCATTCAGCGATAGAACAGGTAATTTCAGGATGCCATTCACCTTTGTCTCGCAGACAAATTACTCAGGCTCAGTGCTAAATAACCCGCAGAAACTGCGTCTTGGAGCCTGCTCCTATTAGAACATACACCAAGCCCAGAGCGGCCAAATTTGGCCTCCCCAAACTGATCTGGCCCAGGGCTAAAGAACCCGTGGAAACTGCTTCCCGGTCCGGGTCTTGCTGAATAATGTGGAGCTAAATATCAACCGAGCCTTCATAGGCAGTGGCAACAGGATTGAGACGGGACTTGTGAGGGCAAGTCAGGACTCACCCATTGCTTTGGTCACCCAGCAAAGGGAACGAAATGCTGCCTTTTGCATGGGATACCAACATGGCAGAGATCTGATGTCATCAGAAAGCAGCGGAGGAGATAACTTCATTGATACCAGCGGTGACAGAAACAGTTGGTCTCCTGGTAAAGAAAGTGAGTCACAAACACCCGAGTCTCTCTCACTTTGTCATCAAGCCAGAGGGGCAGAGCAGAGCCGCTGCCCGTGCCTGGAACAGGCCCAGCGACACACCTGCATGATAATCACTTAACCCCAATTGGAATAGAGGCAGAGCAGAGCCACCGCAGGTGCCCAGAACAGGCCCAGCGACCAGCAGGCGTGTTAGTCACGTCAATTTATTGGAGTAGTTGCAGAGCAGAGTCTTCTCCAGCGCCTAGTACAATCCAAGTGGCCCACCGGCATGGTAGTCACGTAACGCCAATAGGAGTAGGGGCAGAGCCGAGTCTTTGCCCGTGGTGCCCGGAACAGGCCCAGCAACCTGCCAGCTTGGTAGTCACGACACCCCAATTGGAGTAGCGGCAGAGCAGAGCCACCACCCGCGCCCTCAAGGTAGACAAATCTGCACCCAACCAGCAGAAGAGGCCCAGCGGCCTCCCTGCGCGGCAGACACTTCACCCCATTTGGAGTAGGGGCAGAGCAGATCCATCGCCCATGCCCGTAAGGTAGGCAGACCTGCGACCGACCACAGAAAAGGCCCACCCACCCACCGGCGTGGTAGTCACGTCACCCCAATTGGAGTAGGGGCAGAGCAGAGCCGCCGCCTGCGCCTCCAAAGTAGGCAGACCTGCGACCGATCGGCAGAACACCCCAGGGGTCCATGGGTGTGGTAGACACGTCACACCAATTGGAGGAGGGGCTTAGCAGAGCTGCTTCCCGCGCCTGCATGGTAGGCCGACCTGCAACCGATCAGGAGAACAGGCCCAGTGGCCCATCAGCATGGTAGATAGATCACCCCAATTGGAGGAGCAGCACAGCCACCCCCCGCCCCTGCAAGGAAGACTTTTCAAATATACAAGAGCAATATAATTATATAGGGGGAAAATTTCAAAATCACAACAGTTTCACCAAGCAGAAAGAAACGCGAGCCGTATGAAAAGACAAAGAAAAAAGGACTACAAGCAATGCAGGTCAACACAACTTTAGAAGAGGTAATAGCTGCAGCAGATGGAATGTCAGATAAAGAACTCAGGATATACATGCTTCAGATGATCTGGAGTCTCAAGGAAGACATTAGACAGCAAAATCAGACAATGAAAGATCACTTCGACAATGAATTACATAAACAAATACAAGAAGCAGAAGATCAATTATACAGGGAGATAGAAGCTGTAAAAAATAACAAACAGAAATCCTAGAAATGCAGGAAGCAATAAAACAACTTAAAAACTCAATTGAGAACACCATCATCAGAGTAGAACACTTAGAAGATAGAACATCAGACAATGAAGACAAAGTATTTCAACTTGAAGAGAACATAGACAGCTCAGCTAGACTGTTAAGAAACCATGAACAGAACATCCGAGAAATATGGGATAACATAAAGAGACCAAACTTAAGACTCATTGGGATACAGGAAGGTATAGAGGTCCAAACCAAAAGAATGAGCAATGTATTCAATGAAATAATACGAGAAAACTTCCCAGACTTGAAGAATGAGACAGACTCCCAAGTCCTAGAAGCCAACAGGACGCCGAATGTGCAAAATCATAAGAGATCCACATCTAGACACATTATAATGAAGATATCCAACATACAGAATAAAGAGAGAATTTTAAAAGCTACAAGAGAAAGGAAGCAGATTACATTTAGGGGTAAACCAATCAGGATAACAGCTGATATTTCAACACAGACTCTGAAAGCTAGAAGATCCTTGAAATATTTGTTTTTGTCAGGAGCTTTAGCTTCATTTCTAGTGAAAGCATCAAAGCTGTGTCTGCATCTATGTAACCTGGAGGACATGGTTTCTTATTTTCCAAAAGACATGAGGCGGCAGTGCTGAATTCACTCTTTGTAGGTAAACTGTGGCCACTTAAGGCTAAGTGTCTCCCCGTGTGGACTGTGAAGCCATTTGGTCAACCTCCACTTTTCATGGTGTTTCTTGATGCTGCACTGGGAGTTTGGTATTTGTTTCACTAAATAAAATGAGTTCAACTGAGACCCAGTGCTGGAGGGAGTTCCGTCATGTGTGGTGGGTCAGGGTCTGCAGGAGAATTCACCAACCAGGATTCTATCCCACATAGATTGCCCCCTTGACCATAGCAACCTGATTCTGAACATTGCCCTGAAAATCTCCATATAAAAAGATGCCTTTACATGGTGAGGTTTCAGACATATAAGGTTCTGCTGGATGTACCATGTCAGTCTCAAGCCCTTTGGAAGCAATGGCAGATCCACATGGCCCCACAAGAGATGTTTTATCACACACCTGCACACCACCTGCACACACACCACTATTCAGTAGTCTACAAGTTACTGGCATTTCTGTTCTACACCATTTTCATGAAACCCAGACGATCAAGGCACTGTCTGGTACACTCATTATGAGCAAAAGGACATCAAAGGTTCTCCAGTGCCACCTGGTCAATGGAATGGCAAAAATTTCATGGTATTTATGTAGCCACTTTTCAAGGATGAAGTTGGAAGCACTGTGGGTTTCAATTGATTCAGGAACCATTAAATGGTGAGGAAGCTCATTTCAATAAAAGCTCTGGAGAAATCTCACAGGCAATTTTTCCCAAGGAGTGGGCTAGATCTCAGTTTAGAAGGGCGAATCTCATTAGTGGCCTATTCCACTGCCACACAAATGACCACAATTGAAACCAAAACACTCCTACATGACCCTCATCTTCTGCCATAGAGACACTCATCATAACCTCTGCTGCAGGTTTCCATGAGGGGTGCAGCCCAAGACAGTGTCCAAAATAAGCTCACTTACCCCTCAATTGCCTAAAGTCAGGGTGGCCTGGACACCCTTCCTGTGAACCAGGAGTGATCAAATAGGCCTGCCCTTAATACTGCTCTGCTTTTCCATTTTGACTCTTACTGATTGTTGAGTATAAATTCTTTGTGTGAATTGGAATCATGAGAAAATCCAAGCACCTATGCATTAGCCTCTGCAGGGCTTTGAAGAACTCATTTGACCCAAATGATATCTATTCTCACTTGATAGAGGTCAGGACTTACAGAGGAAGGCAAGAGACTTCATCCACATTGACTGCTCTTTTGGCCATTTTGGTTTTGGATTCAGAGATGGGATCTTTCTGTAGATCCATCAGGTGCCGAGAATCTAAGCCACAGCCTCACATAGGGCCAAAGGGCTGATTCAGACACATCCCTTTTTAAGCAATTAAGCAAAGAGCCACAGGTGATGCCCATTCATTTTCATTTGAAAACTGTTTTCTTCAGGCTTTACAAAGGGGTTGACTGAGGCAAAGAAATTCCTGACATTCAGGGCAACAGAACAGTAGGTTAGCAAAAGGCCCAAAGCAGGGTTTCTCCACTGAGACTTTACTGGTCACACTGATATCTGAGTTTTCTGAGATGCTCCCATTCCCTTTAGCTATCCAGTACATGGCCATGTAACAAAGCTTGGAGGCGGTACATATCTTGGACACCAAACCATGAGACTATTCCGGAGAGTGGCCAGAATTCAGGAAGAAAACTGCAGCTTAGGAAGATAGTAGGTGTTGTCCATTCATAAGGCAAGCTGCAGTCCATTCATCAATTGTGCAGGATGAATGCTGGGAAGATTTCTACTAGACAGGACACTTCCATTGATGCATTCTCTTTTCAAATGTCAACAACCACGGACACAGTGGGATACACTTTTAGAAACCCTTGCCGTGTCAAACGACTTTCTAGAAACAATCCACTCAAAAACAAACAATCCACCATCCCTATCTATTCTCAGAACATGAGACAAAACCACAAACTCACACCCACACCCACAAAGCACCTCCTTCCCAGAAGTAGGTCTTTGATTATCCGGAGTTTCCTCTGACTGGTGGGCCATACCATGTTCCCCCGAAATGGCCTGTACTTTCTCAGATCTGGTGTCTTTGCCAGAACCACTACCTGCTTTCTCAAGAAACACCCGTCTTCATAGCTTTCCTGGCATTTGGCCATCCTCACATCAGTTGGTACCAATAAAGACTGACTCTGTCCTTGGTAAATCCAATCAAGTGTGCCAACTGGGACTGGGACTGGCTCTGGGGGCCTAGCTTCCTGGTTCCCAAGTTCAGAGAGTTCCATTACAAAGGAAGTGAGATGAGGTCACTTTTTTCAGGAACTGAATGAGATCACTGCCTTGGCAATCACTTTGCCCTAACAGTTGCTTCAAAGGGTCACATGAGATGGATGCTGCCCCAATTCCTGTGACATTTTCACAAGTTAGAATGGTATATCAACCATAGCCACCCAGGAACAGCTCTCCACACAGGCTTGGTTTTGTCCATCTTCTCTACATTGAGAAGAGAGAGGCTGATTCAGACACAACCCTTCATCCTGACCAGGCTGTTTGCCATGGAAGAAGACCTTTGCTCTCTAAGGTCCTTCATACCTGCCTACATGTTTTCCAGGGATGATTTCTGCATGGACCATTGAGGTTCTAAGTAGGTGGAAGATCCCCTCCATCCCTGCATTGTAAGACCAACTCTGTTCCAGCTCTTCTGTAATCTTAGATTGAGGGAACAGTGTATGGTTAGGCTTAATAACCAGTTCGATTTGGGTTAGGAATCATTCTACGGGATGTATAATGGTATTGGGTAACTGCGATACTTACAAGAATATATAGGTGAAATATAAGTATGAAAACAGAAATCTAGGTAAGATTTGAAGTCCAGAAAGTCATTGGGTCCTTGATTGGATTACTTAGCTTGAACTACGTTCTGCACAGGTATCTCAGATAAATTGATATACAATGGCATAGGAACTTGTACCTTGGATGATTGAATGTAGAAGAGAACATCCCCTCAAACAGAGATAGTCAGTAGGATCAGGAAGACAGTCGGTAAGTATCGGAAGAACAATGAGTATAGGATTTGGACCAAAAGTTATTTAGCAATAGGGTTTCGGTTAGAGAGTGAATTTCAATAACAGCACATGTGAAGGGTCTCTAACAATGATGAAGTGGGGAAAATATGTAGGAATGCAGATATCAATAGAGACATTAGGAAATCAGGCAAAGTATAAAGTGAGTGATAGGATTAGATATTTTCAACAGGGTTGAGGTTGAACATATAATCTTAGGAAGAAACAAATATGTAGTCACCAATAGGATTGACATTTGAGAGCATAAGGCACCCTGACATGGATGTTTTTAGTAATCCATGTTCACTTTCTATTTAGGATTTGATAGAATCATAAGTGTGACCTTTGAATTTTGTGTCCAGAATATTACTGTGATGAAATGTATATGTAGATCAGGTGACATGAGTATTTCTTCCACCATTTCTGGAAGCAATATTTTGAAGACGTATAAATTTGTATTGGGGCTACAAAAAGGTGCACCCTGAGTCTATGAATACAGAGGAAATGCATGAATAGACCATACTGTGAATAAATAATAAAACTGGTTTCAACTTGAAATAATAGATTGAAATAAATTTGAAAACATATAAGAAATCTTATATTAATATACAATCATTCATTCCAACCCATTATACATCTAATGGAAATATGAGGATTTTGGTTTATCATGAAAAGTGTGTGAGTTTTGCTTCAAATTGATTATGGAAATCTCAGTGCTTTGTGGAAAGCCACCCTGGGCCTAGATCTCAGTTTCCAAGGGCAACTCTAATGCGTGGCATCCTAAAATCCCAACACAATTCATGTCAATACTTCTCTGAGGTCAGTTCCAGATCTCAAACCCGAGTTAAAGCCCAGGTGGACCCAGTCTTATCTTCCAACAGCCAAATAAATGACCACAATTAAATCCAAAACACTCCCTCATTGAATTGAAATGTGAAAATATACAGGAAATCTTATATTGATATACAACCATTCATTCCCACCCGTTTTACATCTAATGGTAATATGAGGATTATTTATCATGAAGAGTGTGTGAGTTTTGCTTCAAATTGATTATGGAAGTTGAAAATAATTTGTTTGGAAAAAAGTCTCATAAAAAGACCAGTCAAGAAACCTGAAGAAAAACATGTGTTCTGAAGCAGGAAGTGACTGAAAGTGAAACAAATGCCTATAAATTTGCGAACTTGGAGATGAAATATATATCCTATGATGTGCATTAACTGAAGGAATAGTAATGTACCAGTGTTGAGTAAAAATGAACGTCAAAATAAACATCATGTAGCATAGGAATCTTCTTGCATTGATGTTAAACTGAGTCAGTTAATGTAGAAATATTAGGATTTGAATGCACCATTCACTGAATTTAGTTTTCAGTCCTAAGAAACAAATATGTATTTCAGGTGGATGAATATTTCTGAGAATATTCTTGTGAAAATTTGATTATAATTCCACATACATGAACATGAATGAATTTTGGGACTGTACATAAGACACATCTATTTCATATTTTGAAATATATGGAGAGTGTGTATATATATATATATATATATATATACACACACACACACACACACACACACACACACAACAGACATTAAAAAGTATCTATACATATGTCAATTGAAATTCTTCATGAAATATATATCATCCACAGATCCAAAAATCTTCATTTTACTGAGCGTGGGTTTATGTGCAATATTGTTCAACTAGGAAGCTCACTCATAGCTTAAATTTTCAGTTCCAACAGCGTTTAGGAGGAGTGATTTCTTCTCATAATTTGTATCTGCCAAGTCAGCAACCTCACAAAAATGTACGTGTGATACCAGGTAGGATTCTATATGTGCATATAAAAATACATGTGCTGAATATGCTACAGAGAAAGGGAGACAGGAATTCACATATTTGTCAACTTTAAAAACACATTGAGAGAGGGAGGGGCAGATCTGCCAATTGCTCCTTCAAGGTAGGCGGACCTGCGACCCACCGGCTGAACAGAACCAGTGGCCCGCCACCGTGGAGGAAACATCGCCCTGGTTGGGGGAGGGGCAATGCCGCCGGGCCTGCAAGGTAGGCAGACCTGTGACCCACAGCAGGACAGGCCCAGCAATCTGCGGAGGGGCAGAGACGCCCTCCGCGCCTGCAAGGTAGGTGGACCTGCGACCACCGACAGACCAGGTCTATGGCCCGCCAGCATGGTAAACACATCGTCCCGGTTGGGGGAGGGGCGGAGCAGCCACAGGCACCTGCAAGGTAAACAGACCTGCAAGGGACAGACAAAACAGACCCAGTGGGCCGCGGATGGTAAAAGCTGCCGCCCACGCTTGCAAAGTAGCCCTAATTGCGACCCACTGGCAGAACAGGCCCAGTGCCTGCAGAGGGGCAGAGCTGCTGCTCGCACCTTCAAGGTAGGCGGACCAGCTACCGACTGACAGAACAGGCCCAGCAGCCTGCTGGTGTGGTAGGCACATTGTCCCAATTGTAGGAGGGGCAGAGCCACCACCCGTGCCTGCGAGGGAGTCTTTGAAACTATACAAGAGCAATATAAATATATAGGGGAAAAATTCAATAACACAACAGTTTCACCAAGCAGAAAGAAATATGAACAGTATGAAAAGACAAGGAAAGAAAGGACCATAAGCAATGCAGGTAAAGTCAACGTTAGAAGAGGTAATATCTGCAGCAGATGGAATGTCAGATAAAGAACTCAGGATATACATGCTTCAGATGATCTGGAGTCTCAAGGAAGACATTAGACAGCAAAATCAGACAATGAAAGATCACCTTGATAATGAATTACATTAAAAAAATCCAAGAAGCATAAGATCAACTATACAGGGAGATAAAGATTATAAAATCAAACAAACAGAAATCCTAGGAATGCAGGAATCAATAAACCAACTTAAAAACTCAATTTAGAATACTACCAGCAGAGTAGAACACTTAGAAGACAGAACATCAGACAATGAAGACAAATTATTTCAACTTGAAAAGAACACAGACAGCTCAGCAAGACTTTTAAGAAACCATGAGCAGAACATCCAAGAAATATGGGATAACATAAAAAGACCAAACTTAAGAGTAATTAGGATACAGGAAGGTATAGAGGTCCAAACAAAAGGAATGAGCAATATATTCAATGAAATAAAGGAGAAAACTTCCCAGACTTGTAGAATGAGACAGAATCGCAAATCCTAGAAGCTTACAGGATGCCAAATGTGCAAAATCATAAGAAATCCACACCTAGATATATTATAATGAAGATGCCCAACATACAGAATAAGGAGAGAATTTTAAAAGCTACAAGATAAAGGAAGCAGATTATATTTAGTGGTAAACCAATCAGGATAACAGCTGATCTTTCAACACAGACTCTGAAAGCTAGAAGATCCTGCAATAACATTTTTCAAACACTGAAATAAAATGGGTTCCATCCAAGAATTGTGTATCCAGCGAAATTAAGCTTCAGGATAGAAGATGAAATTAAAACTTTCCACGATAAACAAAAGTTAAAAGAATTTGCAGCTAGAAAACGATTTCTTAAAAACATCCTTGGCAAAACATTACAAGAAGAGGAAATGGAAAATAACAATGAAAACCAACAGTGGGAGGTAGGACAGTAAAGGGGGGAAAATATTCAAGGAGGAAAACAAACCATGTTTAGTAACATAAATATACAAATATGGCTGGAAGAACAACCCATATCTCAATAATAACCCTAAATGTTAATGGCTTAAACTCACCAATTAAGAGACACAGGCTAGTAGAATGGATCATAAAACAAGACCCAACAATAGGGTGCCTTCTAGAGACGCATTTGTTAGGAAAAGATATACATAGACTGAAGGTGAAAAGTTGGGAAAAATCATATCACTCATATGGACTTCGGAAACAAGCAGAAGTGTCCATACTCATATCAAATAAAATAGATTTCAAGCCAAAGTTAATCAAAAGGGATAAAGAGGGACACTACATACTGCTCAAGGAAACCATACACCAACAAGAAATAACAATCATAAATATATATGCCCCAAACATTGGTGCAGCTATGTTCATCAAACAAATTCTTCTCAAGTTCAAGATTCTACTAGACCACCATACAATACTCATGGGAGACTCAAACACACCTCTCTCACTACTGGACTGATCTTCCAAACAAAAGTTGAATAATGAAACTATAGAACTCAATAACACAATTAATAACCCAGACTTATGATATATATAGAATATACCACCCAACATCAAGCAGTTACACTTTTTTCTCAGCAGCACACGGATACTTCTCAAAAAATAAATCATATATTATGTCACAGAGCTACTCTTAGGCAATATAAAGGATTAGATATAATACCAGGCATCTTATCTGATCATAATGAAATGAAACTGAAAATCAACAATAAAAGAAAGAAGGAAAAATCATGTATCACATGGAGAATAAAAAATAGGTTACTGAATGATCAATGGGTTATAGAAGACACCAAGGAGGAAATTAAAAAATTCTTAGAGTTAAATGAAAACACAGACATAACATATCAGAATCTATGGGACACTTTGAAAGCATTTCTAAGAACAATATTCATTGCTTGGATTTCATTCCTTAAAAAAAGAAAAAAAAAAAAACGACAAATAAATGATCTCATACTTCATCTCAGAATTCTAGAAAAAGAAGAGCAAAACAACAGCAAAAGAAGTAGAAGCCAAGAAATAACTAAAATCAGAGCTGAAATTAATGAAATCGAAACAAAAGAAACAATTGAAAAAATTGACAAAACTAAAAGATGGTTCTTTGAATAAATAAATAAAATCGACTGACCCTTAGCCAAGCTAACAAAGAAAAGAAGAGGGAAAACTCAGTATCACAACAGATAGTTCAGAAATACAGAAGTTAATCCGAAATTATTTTGAATTCTTATTCTTCAATAAAATAGAAGATAGTGAAGGCATCGATAAATTTCTCAAGTCATATAATCTGCCCAGATTGAGTCAGGAGGATATAGGCAACCTAAACAGATCCATAACAATTGAGGAAATAGAATAAACCATCAAAAACTACCAACTAAGAAAAGCCCAGGACCGGATGGGTATACAGCAGAGTTTTACAAAACCTTTAAAGAGGAACTAATACCAATACTTTTCAAGCTATTTCAGGAAAAATGCAAAAATCCTCAATAAAATTGTGGCGAATCGGATACAAAAACATATTAAAAAAATTGTGCACCATGATCAAGTAGAATTCATCCCTGGATGCAAGGCTGGTTCAATACACAGAAATCAATAAATGTTATCATCACATCAATAGACTTAAAAATAAGAACAATTTCACCATCTCGATAGATGCAGAAAAAGCATTCGACAATGTACAGCATCACTTTATGTTCAAAACTCTGGAAAAACTAGGGATAACAGGAACATACCTCAATAATGTAAAAGCAATCTATGCTAAGCCTCAGGCTAGCATCATTCTGAATGGAGAAAAATTGAAGGCATTCCCTCTAAAATCTGGAAGAAGATAGGGATGCCCTCTCTCACTACTTCTGTTCAACATAGTTCTCGAAACACTGGCCAGAGCAATTAGAGAGATTAAAGAAATCAAAGGCATTAAAATAGGAAAAGAAGAACGTAAATTATCACTATTTGAAGATGACATGATTCTATACTTAGCAGACCCAAAAAGGTATACAAAGAAACTATTAGAGCTAATAAATGAATTCACCAAAGTGGCAGGATATAAAATCAATACGCATAAATCAAAGGCATTCCTGTATATCAGCAACAAATCCTCTGAAATAGAAATGAGGACAACCACTCCATTCAAAATATCCACACACACACACACGCAAAATACTTGGGAATCAACCTAACAAAAGAGGTGAAAGACTTATAAAATGAAAACTACAGAAACCTAAAGAGAGAAATAGAAGAAGATCTTAGAAGATGGAAAAATATACTATGTTCATGGATAGGCAGAACTAACATCATCAAAATGGCAATATAACCAAAATTCTCTATATGTTAAATGCAATGCCAATCGGGTCTAAAAGCATGCAATGGAGGAAGGATAGCATCTTCAACAAATGGTTCTGGGAAAACTGGAAATTCATATGCAACAAAATGAAACTGAATCCATTTCTCTCGTCATGCACAAAAGTTAACTCAAAATGGATCAAGGAGCTTGATATCAAATCAGAGACACTGCATCTGATACAAGAAAAAGTTGGCTATGATCTACATACTGTGGGGTTGAGCTCCAAATTCCTCAATAGGACACCCATAGCACACGAGCTAATAACTATAATCAACAAATGGGACTTACTCAAACTAAAAAGTTTTTTCTCATCAAAAGAAAAAATAAGAGAGGTAAATAAGTAGTCTACATCCTGGGAACAAATCTTTACTCCTCACACTTCAGATAAAGCCCTAATATCCAGAGTATACAAAGAACTCAAAAAATTAAACAATAAGAAAAAGAATAACCCAATCAACAAATGGTCCAAGGACCTGAACAGACACTTCTCAGATGAGGACATACAATCAATCAATAAGTACATGAAAAAATGCTCACCATCTCTTGCAGTCAGAAAAATGGAAAACAAACCCACCCTAAGATACCATCTCACTCCAGTATGATTGGCAGCCATTATGAAGTCAAACAACAAGTGCTGGCGACGATGTGGGGAAAAGGGTTCACCTGTACATTGCTGGTGGGACTGCAAATTGGTGCAGCCAATTTGGAAAGAAGTATGGAGATTTCTTGGAAGCTAGGAATGAAACCACCATTTGACCCAGATATTCCCCTTCTCGGTCTATTCCCTAAGACCTAAAAAGTGCATGCTGCAGGGACACTGCTACATTGATGTTCATAGCAGCACAATTCAAAATAGCAAGAGTGTGGAAGCAACCTAGATGCCCTTCAATAGACGAATGGGAAAAAAAATGTGGCATTTATACACAATGGAGTAATACTCTGCATTAAAAAATGTCAAAATCATAGAATTTGCCGGGAAATAGATGGCATTAGAACAGATTATGCTAAGTGAAGCTAGCCAATCCCTAAAAAAACAAATGCCAATAGTTTTCTTTGATATAAGGAGAGTAACTAAGAACAGAGTTGGGAGGAAGAGCATGAGAAGAAGATTAACATTAAACAGGGGTGACAGGTGGAAGAGAAAAGGAAAGAGAAGGGAAATTGCATGGAAATGGAAGGAGACCCTCATGGTTATACAAAATTACATACAAAAGGAAGTGAGGGGAAAGGGGGAGAAAAAAAACCAAGGGGGAGAAATGAATTACAGTAGATGGGGTAGAGAGAGAAGATGGGAGGGGAGGAGATGGGGGATAGTAGAGGATAGGAAAGACAGCAGACTACAACAGACACTACTATTGCAATACGTAAAACAGTGGATGTGTAACAGATGTGATGCTGAAAACTGTATACGGGGTAAAAATGGGAGTTCATAACCCACTTGAATCAAAGTGTGAAATATGATATGTCAAGAAATAGGTAAAGTTTTTAACAACCAACAATAAAAATTAAAGGAAAAAAACACATAGAGAACTATTTCAATGAAAAATGGACTAGATATATAACACCTACCCTTTATCATGCAAAAGGCAAGTCCAACTATACACCATGCCTCCTCTGAACAGCTTGTATTTCTATTCTGTTTGTGTTATTATTCTCCATCATAGTAGGATTAGTAGTCAGAGTCTAGTAGGGTATGGGTTAGTGTCAGGGATTCAGTATTTTGAATGGAAAAAAGGAAAATGAATCCAATGTGCATGCAAATATTGGCTACACAATAAATTTCCCACTCTCATCCAGAACAATGGCTTCACATTACCTTCGCCCCAAATAAGACACAATTAGAGGAGAAGAGTTGGAAAATCTGTGAATATATATCTAGAATGGAAAATGCAAAGGAGTTCACAACCTTGGATGTGGTAGAGGAGTTTCCAAATGTAAGGGACAAGGTAAACACTCCACAAACTTGGAGCTCTGCTGGCCTAAAGACTTCTTGAGAAACTGCCTCTGAGGTTGGGAACTCAAAATATATGTTGTTGTCAGGAGCTTTAGCTTTCTTTCTAGTGAGACCATCAGAGCTGGGTCTACATCTATGTGACCTGGAGGACGTGGTTTCTTATTTTCCAATGAACACTAGGCTACAGTACTGAATTCTCTCTTTGTAAGTAAACTGTGACCACTGTGGTCTAAGAGTCTCCCCGTGTGGACTGTGAAGGCATTTGGTCATTCTCCACTTTTCGTGGTGTTTCTTGCTGCTGCACTGGGAGTTTGGTATTTTCTTCACGAAATACAAGGAGTTGAACTGGGACACAGTGCTGAAGGGAGTTCTGTCATGTGTAGTGGGTCAAGGTCTGCAGGAGAATGCACCAACCAGGCTTCTAGCCCACATAGATTGTCCCCTTGTCCATAGCAACCTGATTCTGAACATTGCCCTAAAAATTCTCCATATACCAATATGCCTGTACATATAAGGGTTTCCTGGCTGCACCACGTCAGTCACATGCCATTTGGAAGCAATGGCAGATCCACATGGCCCCACCACGGATGTTTTATCACAAACCTGCACACCACAGGTTGCGCCTACAATTGAGGAATATCCAACTTACTGGCATCTCTGTTCTACACCATTTTAATTAAACTCAGTCAATAAAGGCACTTTCTGGTACACTCATGATCAGCAACAGGGCATACAAAGGTTCTCCAGTGCCACCTGGTCATAGGAATTTCAAAAATTTCATGGTATTTAACTAGCCATTTTTCAAGGTGGAAGTTGGAGGCACTGTGGGTTTCAATTCATTTAGGAACCATTAAATTGTGAGAAAGCTCATTTCAATGAAATCTCTGGAGGACACTCACAGGCAAGTCTTCCCAAAGAGTCGCCAAAAGGTCACATGAAGCCAGGCCCATTGAGGTCTACAGTGTGAGGTCTATGTGTGTTTTGACTATGGCTGCTAAGTCTTTCAGAATAAAATCTTGTGATATCCTGGGTGAGATTCCCAGTGCTCTGCGGAAAGCCACCCTGGGCCTAGGTCTCAGTTTCCAAGGGCGAGTCTCATGTGTGGCCTCCTAAAAACTCAACACAATTCATGCCAATACTTCTCTGAGTTCAGTTCCATAACTCAGTCTCTAAGGGGAATCACACCAGATTTCAAGTCCTGGTTGACCTACTCATCTCTTCCAACCCCAACACAAATGACCAAAATTAAACCAAAACATTCCCACATGACCCTCATCTTATTGCATATAGACACTCATCGTAACCTCTGGCTGGAAGTTTCCATGAAGGACACAGCCCAAGACAGTGTCCAAAATAGGCTTCCTTGCCCCTTATTTTCCTAATGTCACGGTGGCCTGGACACCCTTCCTGTGACCCAGGAGTGATCAAATAGGCCTGCCGTAATACTGCTCTGCTTCTCCAATTTGAGGCCTACTGACAGTGGGGTTTAGAATCTTTATGTGAATTGGAGTCATAAGAAAACACAAGCACATCTGGGCTAGCATGTGCAGGGCTTTGAAGAAATCATTTGACCCAAAGGATCCCTATTCTCACTTGATGGAGGTCAGGAACCTTACAGTGGAAGGCAAGAGACTTTATCCTCAATGACTCCTCTTTTGGGCATTTTGGTTTTGGATTCACACATGGGATCTTTCTTTATATCGATCAGGTGCTAAGAATCTAAGCCACAGCCTCACACAGGGCCAAGAGGCTGATTCAGACACACCCCTTTCTAAAGCAATTAGGCAAAGAGCCACAGGTGAGGCCCATTCATTTCCATTTAAAAAATGTTTTCTTCCGGCTTCACGAAGGTGTGGCCTGAGGCAAAGAAATTCCTGACATACAGGGGAATAGAACAAAAGGTAAGCAAAAGGCCCAAAGCATGGTTTTTCCACTGAGACTTTACTGGTCACACTGATATCTGAGTTTTCTTAGTTGCTCGCCATTCCCTTCAGCTATCCAGTACATGGCCATGTCACAGAGCTTGAAGGTGGTACTTCTCTTGGACACAAAACCATGAGCCTATTCTGGAGAGTGGCCAGAATTCAAAAATAAAACCAGAACGTAGGAAAATAGCAGGTGTTGCCCATCGATAAGGGAAGCCGCAGTGCATTCATATATTCGGCTGGATGAATGCTGGGAAGCTTTCTACCAGACAGGACACATCCATTCATGCATTCTCTTTTCTAATGTCTACAACCACGGACACAATGGGATACACAGACATAGAAACACTTGCTTTATCAAATCACTTATTAGAAACAGTTCACTCCAAACCAAACAAACTGCCATTCCGACCTATTCCGAGAACATGAGACAAAAGCACAAACACACACCCACACCCAGAAAGCACCTTCTTCCCCCAAGTAGGTCTCTGACTATCCGGAGTGTCCTCTGACTATTGGGCCAAACTATGTTCCCCCGAAATTGCCTGTCCTGTTTCAGATCTGGTTTCCTTGGCCAACTCTGTAAAGTTGTCAGGAGGCAGCGATGATCCACTACCTGCTTTCTCAGGAAAGGCCACTCTTCAGAGCTTTCCTGGCTTTTGGCAATCCTCATATCAGTAGGTACCAACAAAGACTGATTCTGTCCTTGGTAAATCCAAAGAAGTGAGACCACTGCTACTGGGACTGGAATGGGATTTGGGTGCCTGGATTCCTTGATCCCAAATTCAGAGAGTTCTATCACCAAGGATGTGAGGTGAGGTCTGAGGTGACTTCCTTCAGGAACTGAATTAGCTCACACCCTTTGCAACCACTTTGTCCTAACAGTTGCTTCCAAGGGTCTTCTGAAATGAAGGCTGCCCCTACTTCCTGTGACAGTTTCACAAGTTTGAATGGTATATTAACCATAGGCAACCGGGAACACTCTCCACACAGCCTGGTTTGGTCCTTCTTCTCTACATTAAGAAGAGAGAGCCTGATTCAGACATATCCCCTCATCCTGACCAGGTTGTTTGCAAGAGAAGATGACTTTTGCTCACTCAGTTGCTTCATAGCTGCCTACAACTTCTCCAGGGATCATTTTTGCATGTACCTTTGAGTTTCTTAGCAATAGGAAGTTCCCCTACATTCCTGTATTGTAAGACCTACTCTGTCCCTGCTCTTCTGTAAAGTTATATTGAGGGAACAGTGTATGGTTAGGGTTAATAACAGGTTCAATTTGCATTAGGAATCATTCTGCTGGATGAATAATGGTATTGGAAACCTGCGATATTTACAAGTATATATAGGTGAAACATAAGTATGAAAACAGAAATCTATTTAAGATTTGAAGCCCAGAAGAGCATTGGGACCTTGATTGTGATACTGAGCTTTGATTTATTTTCTGCACAGATATCTCAGATACATCAATATACAATGGCAAAGGTCCGTGTATTTTGGATGATTGATTGTCAAAGAGAACTTCCAGTCAAAAAGGGATAATCGGTAGGATTAGGAAGATAGTCCGTAGGTTTAGAAAGGAGAGTGAGCATAGGATTTGGACCAAAAGTTCTTTAGCTATAGGGTTTCGGGTATAGAGTGAATGTAAATGTCACCACATGTGAAGAGTCAGTCACAATGATGAACTGGGGAAAATATGTAGGAAAGCAGATATCAATAGAGACATTAGGAAATCTGGCAAAGTGTAGTCGGTAGTGAAAGGTTAATAAAATAGGTACTTATCACTTCCTATTTTCTGTATGCTTAATAAAACACTGTTGAAATCTTGAGAACTGTTTGCTAATCTTGTTCCCAGAATGTGCTGTCCTCAACTGCCAAACTGCAGAAAGTACTTCCTCACCCGGTTGCGCACAAAGAGCTCACTCGCCCAGACCCATCAATAAACATCCTGCCCTGCCCTCTCCAAGGAAAGTATATAAGCTCTGCTTAAGCTGTTCTCAGGGCTCTCTGCTCTATTCAAGTGAACTCTGAGCCCCAGCATGCTGGACCCATAATAAACCATTTGCTTTTGCATGAGACTGTCTCTTGGTGGTTTCTTCCCCGGACGCTCGCCCGACCTTTACATATGGAGGTTCCACCAAGATCCAGCAGCGGCAGATGAGAGACCCCAACGGGCTCCTCTCGGGGTATGTAAGGCGCCTCTTTCTGGTTTCAGGTTTCAGGTTAGGGCTTGGCAAAATGGCTGTTGATGAAGAGTGTGAGCTCTCTCCGACGATGGCTGACAGAAATGTCATAGAGCCACAGGCCACGTCACTGGGGGACTCCCCAGAGGACTCGGGAAATCGAGGAACAATAGTCTCTTCGACTCAGTGATATTTTGTTTCAGATTCGGTATTGCCAGCCCATCAGGTTTTGCCGGCTACTCAGTCCTGGTCTCAGTGTTGGACGTCCATTGCCTGTCTTTATTGTATTGTCTTGTCTGTGTCGTGTGTCGTTGCTTTTACTGATTGTTTATCTTTCACAATGGGATAGAGCACTTCAATGCCTCTTTCCCTGACCCTTGATCATTGCACCAAAGTCCGCTTAAGGGCTCAGAATCTTTCTTTTTCAGTAAAACGCTGGACCTGGCAGACTCTCTGTGCCTCAGAATGGCCCACCTTTGGATTCACATGGCCCCTATAAGGATCTTTCTACTTCCCACTAATTTAAAAAGTCAGAGATATTGACTTTCAGCCAGCGCCACATAGACATCAGGATCAAGAGACATATATCTTAACTTTGCAGAACCTCTACAATTCTCCTCCTCCATGTGTGAAGCTTTTCCTTGCCCCTGCCCCTGCTCCTACTCCTTCCCTCATGCTCTCTCAAACCTTCTGCTCCTCCTCCTCCTTCAACCTCTGTTCTCCCTGAGTCACAAGATTTGACTCTACTGGACTCTCGTCCTACTACTTATTCCCTGCCCTCGTCCCCCATCCCCCAACACCCTCTAAGTAATTTCCCTGCTGCTGACTCAGCCTGTCCGTCATTGGAGGAAGCTAAGCGAGCCCAGCGCACTCCAGATAACTCCCCTGCGGCAAACACAGCCCCTCCTCCCCTGGAGGATGCTGGCCCGGCTAAAGGAATTTGCCGGCATTGAATGATTGAAATCCCTGGAACTCCCGTGATGTTCCCTCTCCATTTCTAAGGAACAATGATTGATGACAACCATGGGGGAAAAATGCAAGCCTACCAGTTTTTATCTTTCTCCTCTTCTGACCTAAATAACTGAAAAAATAACAATTCCCCTTTTACCGAGGACCCCACCTGGGTCCCAGGTGTGGTTGAGTCATTGATGTTTTCACACCAGCCTACTTGGGATGACTGCCAACAACTCCTAGGGACTCTCTTCATGACAGAGGAACAAAAGATAATCTTCCTGGATTCTAGAAAAAAATATTCTCGGAACAGATGGGTGACCGACCAAACTTCCCAACATATGCAAAGCCGCCTTTCCCTTGCACAGACCGAACTGGGACCCCAAAACCTGTGAAGGTAATGGGCATCCTTCCTCTTATTGCCGGGCTCTAATATTGGGTATCTTAGTGGCCGCAAGGCGACCAACTATTTTGGCCAAGGTAAGAGAGATTATTCAAGGGACTGATGAATGTCCCTCCATGTTCCTACAGAGAATTATGGAGGCATATAGGAGATTTACTCCTTTCGATCCTCAGGCAGAGAATCAAAAGGCATCTGTCATGGTGGCCTTTATTGGGCAAGCTGTTCTGGATATTAAAAGACAGTTACAATGCTTAGATGGATTACAAGATATGGCTTTGAGAAGTTTACTCAGAGAAGCCAAGGAGGTATACTATAAGAGAGAAACTGAGGAAGAGTAGGGAGCAAAGGGAGGATAAAAGAAACAAAAGACAGACTAAGGCATTGACTAAGGTCCTGGTCACAACACCAAATAGACCAGAAATTAAGAAACATAGAGACAGGAAGGGACACCGGGGACCACACTAGAGGCCACCCCTGGCCTCAATTCAATGTGCCTACTCTAAAAAAAAAGGACACTGGGCTAAAGAGTGCCCTAGAAAGAGACAGCCAGGCCAGCTGGACATTCTGACTCTGTAGGATTACTAAGAAAGTCGGGGCTCAGATCCTCTCCTCGAGCTCAGGTTAACTTTTGAAGTGGACAGGACCCCAGTATACATTGAAGTGGATATAGGGGCAATATATTCTGCCTTTAAGGCCCCATTGGAACCTCTATCAAATAAAAGGTCTCTAATTCAAGGGGCTAATGGCAGTAAATATCGGGCTTGGACAACTAAGAGGACCATGGACCAGGGGAAAGGAAAAATCCATCACTCCTTCCTAGTAATCTCAGAATGCACAGCCCCATTGATTGGCAGAGATCTTCTCACAAAGCTCTGGGCCAAAATAACTTTTAACCCTGAAGGCCCCCAAGTGGAATTTCTAAATCCTTCAGTAAAAACTCCTATAATCACGGCTCTAACTATGTCAGTAGAAAATGTACATCAAATCACTCACCTTGGTTCAAAGAAACTGCATTCATTTTTGAAGGATCAAAACAGAGTTTTCCACTAACCGACTCACAGTGAAAGGAAACAACTGAATGGATAACAAAAGCCTGTTGGGTCCATCAATTGGTTAATTCTTACCCTTCCAAGCTTCCTGCAGGAAAACACCTACGAGGAACCAGACCAGGACAATTCTGGGAAGTGGACTTTACTGAAATTAAGCCAGCAAGGAATGGACTTAAATATCTCCTAGTCTTTGTAGATACATTTTCAGGATGGATTGAAGCCTTCCCCCCCAAAAAAAAGAAAAATGAAACAGCGCAAATGGTGGTCAAGAAGATCCTGGAAGATATTTTTCCTGCCTAAAGTAATAGGGTTTGATAATGGACCGGCGTTTGTGGCCCAGGCAACTCAGAGGTTAGCAAGGACCCTGGGGATTAATTGGAAGTTACATTGTGTTTACAGACCCCCGAGTTCAGGACAGGTAGAAAGAATGAATAGAACCATTAAAGAGACCATAACGAAATTAAGCTTAGAGACCGGCATAAAAGATTGGACTATGCTCCTGCTTTATGTACTGTTTCATGCAAGAAATACTCAATCTATTTCTTTGTGTAACCTCACACCCTGTGAAATTCTCTATGGTGTCCCTCCTCCAGTAAGGTTCCTACCCCAACTCTAAGACCTAACGATTCCTTCCACACCCCCTTTCTTAACAGATTTAAAGCTCTTGAAAGAACTCAGAGATACCTGTGAAAACAGATGGCCACTGCCTACCAACCTGGGGATGAGGGGACTCTACAGTGATATCAAGTAGAGACTTCATCTATGTAAGACGACATCTGGTGTCATCCCTGGAACTCCGCTGAAAAGGACCATACCAGGTGCTACTTATAACACCTACAGGGTAAAGGTAGTCAAAATCACTTCCTGGATCCCTACCTCTCATCTCAAGCCTGTGCCCTGTCCAGACTCTGTCTGGAAACTGGAAAAGACTGGAAACCCTTTCAAATTGTGGATTCGCTATGTGGATAAGGCTATAGACTCTCCCCTTGACCACCAGTAATCCTAACCCTCATAAGCCTGTTCAGCAGCGATGGCTGATCACAAATCCTACTGGAAAGGATGTAAGTTCTATCTTGCATACAGCCCGCTTAGGGACCTGGTGGCCATCTCTCCAGCCAGACATTTGTCAGCTGCGTATAGGTCTTCCCTATTGGGATATCCCTAATGAAGAGGATCCTACTAAAATTCCATTAAATTTCTTCCATACCATAGAAAATGGAAACAAATATTATTGATGTAGGGACACGCGAGCCAGATGCTGGTTGGCTAGCCTAGATTACTATGTTTGCCCAGTGTACTATCAAAGCCACAAACAGTCAAGGCTGTGTGCTGGGAACGCCGACATCTTCTGTAAGTCATGGGGATGTGAGCATACAGGGACTGCCACATGGAACGCAAACTCCTCATCAAATTCTGTACACAGCATTGGCCATATTACCAATTAGACAACCAAAACTGATTGCCCACAGAGGGGTCTCTATATCCTCAAATTCTGTGTGACATTTTTAACTTCTGCAAGTGCTCAAAAGGGTGAAAAAAGATTCCTCTATGTGGAGGCCTTTTCTCTCCTTTGCTCACATCGTGAACTATGCTTCTCCAATACATGGTCACCCTCCGCCTTCTGCTCTAGACTCTCTGTTGTCACTCCCACCTCATCAACTTGATTTCTCCCCTCCAAATACTATATTAAAAACCCAAACCTCCACCGTTTCTCAGACCATTGCCCCCTTGCTGAGGTAGCAGGTAATGAGGTAACCCTCCACTCACTCACTCCTCTCTTCTCCTGTCAGTGCCCACACTGGGTCCCACCAGGTCCTCTTACCAGCTAACCCAAAGCTCAAACCAGCTGAGAAGAGGCCTCTAGACCCCTATCCAAGATGTAATGAAAATGGCCTTTAAAGTTGCTTTGTCGTCACTGAAAACAGGTTACTAAGAATTTAAAGTCCCTTACAGACTTTTTAGGATACTCACTCCCATCTCCCCCTCTGTTCTACCCATTCTACTACTCATGTTTTTGTTGCTAGGAAGATCTCAAAACCCTTTTCCATTATTCTTTTACATCTCTCCTTCCTCATTCTCAGATCCAAAGAGCTGCGCTCAGCCCTGCATTCCCCGTCTTCCCCCTCTGTACCAGGCCCACAGGAAAGTCTTAACTGACCTTATCCAGAAGTTTTCACCATGGCTAACTTTAGGACTTTCAGCAAAAGAGTCCCTAAAAAAGAGTTCAGTGTAGATAAACTTCCTCTTTTCGTGTCGCCCTGGTCTACTTGGCAACTGGCTGAAAAAAATCAGCACTCCTGAGCTAGACACAACCTTACTAGTTTTTCACAACATATGTGATCAAGGCCTCTGGCCTTGAGCTGGGGCTTCATAGAGATGGCTACATTTCTAAGATGGATAAGTTACAAACTGGGCTCCATGGAAACAGCTGGCAGGGGGAAAAAAAAGGGAAAAAAAAGCTCTCCTCCACGCAGGTGTCCTTGAAAATTTAACTTGCCCAGAACTGAGAAAAAATCAGAAACAAAAACTGCTCTTTGTGAACTTCTGCAGAATGTGAACTTCAGAGCCCCTTCCCTTACATGTTGGGTACAAAATTCTGAAACTACCTAAACTTGGGTTTCAGGGGATTAATTGATTACAACAGAAGCAATGCCCTATGAATCTGGTTGCAACCAAATATGACTGTTTCCTTGTCTTTGGTGCTATCTTAGGTGCCTTGCCTTGTCCGTCCCTACAACAATATAACAATATAATTCTATATACTTAAAAGTTGTTTATGTTTTTATGAAATGGTCAACAGAAGTGACTAATTGTGTAATGGTGCAGATGTTTCCCAGAGTGCTCTATTATGACGCAGGATCATTTGAAGATCAAATAGAGGGGCATACAACCCGGTTCAGTTGGGAACATATATCTCTCACCTTAGCCATTCTATTATGAATAGGAGTTGCTGCCCGGGTTCGCACAGGAACCACTGCCCTGGTCCATGGGACACAACAAATGACCCAATTAGAAGCAGCAATAGATCAAAACTTAAAGATATTAGAAAATTCCATCACAGCTTTGCAGGAATCTTTTACTTCTCTCTTTGAAGTTGTTTTACAGAAAAGTCGAGGGTTGGACCTCCATTTCATCAGAGAAGGGAGACTTTGTGCTGCATTGAGGAAAGAATTTTTTTTTTTTTTTTATGTCGACCATACTGGAGTTGTAACAAACTCTATGAGTAAATTAAAAAGATGCCTTGAAGAGCATCAAAGAGAGATAGAGACCCAAAATTGGTGGTTTGAGTCTTGGTTTACACAGTCCCCCTGGTTAACTACATTTTAATCAACCCTGGCCGGTCCAATAATAATCCTCATTTTATTGCTTACTATAAAACCCTGTTTCTCAACCATGTAATTTCTTTTCTCCAAGCTCAAATTGGACAAGTTAAACTTATGTTAACACCGCACTAGCATACATAAAATGTGACACCCCCCAACAATCACTTTTATGATTAAAAGTAGCCAGAAGAAGAAGTGGGGAATGAAATGTTAATAAAATATTTACTTGTCACTTCCTGTTTTTCTGTATGCTTAACAAAACACTGTTGAAATGTTGAGAAATGTTTCCTAATCTTGTTCCCAGAATGTGCTGTCCCCAACTGCCAAACTGCAGAATGTACTCCCTCACCCGTTTACACACAAACCGCTAACTCGCCCTGACCCATCAATAAATTTCCCTCCCTGCCCTCTCCAAGAAAATTATATAAGCTCTGCTTAAGATGTTCTCAGGGCTCTCTGCTCTATTCAAGTGAGCTCTGAGCCCCAGCATGCTGGACCCCAAATAAACCCTTTCTGTTGCATGAGATAGTCTCTTGGTGGTCTCATCCTCTGACACTCGCCCTACATTTACTTGGATGATTGAATGTAGATGAGAACATCCATTCAAAAGTGATAGTCGGTAAAATTAGTAAGATAGTCGGTTGGTTTAGGAAGAAGAGTGAGTATAAAATTTGTAACAAAAGTTCTTTAGCAAAAGGGTTTCGGTTACAGAGTGAATGTAAATGTCAACACAAGTGAAGAGTCAGTCACAATGATGAATTGGAGAAAATATGTTGGAAAGCAGATATCAATACAAACATTACAAAATCAGGCAAAGTATAAAGTCAGTGATAGGATTAGACATTTTCAACAGGGTTGAGTTTGAATATATAATCTTAGGAAAAAACGAATATGTAGTCATCAATAGGATTGATATTTGAGAGCATTAGGCCAATTGGACATTGATGTTTTTAGTAATCCATGTTCACTTTCCATTTAGGCTTTGGTACAAATATAAGTTTGACCTTTGAATTTTGTGTCCAGAATATTACTGTGATAAAATGTATATATAGATCGGGTGACATAAGTATTTCTTCCACCATTTTTGGGAGCAATATTTTGAAGACTTATAAATTAGTATTTGGGGTACAAACAGGTGTACCCTTTATCTATGAATATAGAGATAATGCATGAATAGACCAACTGTGAATAAGTAATATAACTGGTTCCACTTTAAATGGTGGATTGAATTGATATCTGAAAATATGAAAAATCTTATATTGATATACAATCATTCATTCCAACAAGTTATACATCAATGTTAATATTAGGGTTATGGTTTATCATGAAAGGTGTGTGAGTTTTGCTTCAATGTGATTATGAAAATCGAAAATAATGTGTTTGGAAAAAAGAATCTTGAGAAGACCAGTCAAGAAATATGGAAGAATACATGTGTTCTAAAGTAGGAAGTGATTGAAATTGAAAAAATGCCTATAATTTTGTGATCTTTTTGATGAAGTATATATCCTATGATGTGTATAAACTGAAGAAATAGTAATGTACCAGTGTTGAATTAAAATGAACATCAAAATGCACATCATGTTCCATATGAATCTTCTTGCATTGAGGTTAAACTGGGTCAGTTACTCTAGATATATTAGAATTTGTATGCAACATTCACTGAAGTTAGTTTTCAGTACAAAAAACAAAAAAGTATTTCAGGTGGATGAATATTTCTGAGAATAATATTTAGAAAAGATGATCATAAATCCCCATATATTAATATGAATGAATTAAGGGAGTGTATATTAAGATACAAATATTTCATATTTTGAAAAATCTGGAGAATGTGTGTGTATATATATATATATATATTTATATATATATATATATATATACACACACACACATATATATACATACACATAAACACATTAAAAACTAGCAATATATATGCTATTCGAAATTCATCATGAAATATATATCATTCACAGATCTAAAATATTCATTTTACTGAACATGGATTTATGTATAATGTTGTAAAACTAGGAAGCTCACCCATTGGTTATATTTTCAGTTCCAACAGCATTTAGGAGGAGTGATCTTCTCTCACAATTTGTATCTGCCAAGTCGTTCACCTCACAAGAATGTAGCTGTGGTACCAGGTAGGATTCTATATGTGTTTATTGCTGTTGCATTGGGAGTTTAGTAATTGCTTCATGGATTCCAAGGAGTTCAACTGGGACACAGTTCTGGAGCGAGTTCTGTCAGGCGTGGTGGTTCAGTGTATGCAGGAGAATGCACCAACCAGGCTTCTATCCCACATATCTTGCCCCCTTAAACATAGCAACCTGATTGTAAACATTGCCCTGAAACCTCACCATATAACAAGATGCCTTTGCATAGGAGGGTCTGCTGACTGCCCCATGTCAGTCACAAGCCATTTGGAAGCCAATGGCAGATCCACATGGCCCCACCACAGATGTTTTTCACACACCTGCCAACCACTACTCTAGGACAACTACTCAGCAGGCTCCAACTTATTTTCATGAAACCCAATCAATCAAGCCACTGTCTGGTACACTCATGATCAGCAACAGAATATCCAATGGTTCTCCAGTGCCACCTGGTCATGGGAAATTGAAAATTTTCATGGTATTTATCTAGCCATTTTTCAAGGATGAAGTTGGATGCACTGTGGGTTTCAATTCATTCAGGAACCATTAAATGTTGAGGAAGCTCATTTCAATGAAAGTTCTGGATAATTCTCACAGGCAAGGCTTCCCAGAGAGTGGCCAAAAGGTCACATGAAGCCAGGGCCATTGAGGTCTAAAATGTGATGTCATTGTCTGTTTTGACTCTCAACAATGGCTTCCAAGTCTTTCAGAATCAAATCATGTGATATCCTGGTTGAGATCAGAGTGCCCTGTGGAAAGCTACCCTGGGCCTTGATCTCAGTTTCCAAGGATGACTCTCATGCGTGGCTTCCTCAAATCCCAACACAATTCATGGCAATACTTCTCTGAGGTGAGTTCCAGAACTCAGTCTCTAAGGGGAATCACACCAGAGTTCAAGCCCAGGTGGACCCAGTCATCTCTTCCAACTGCCACACAAATGACCACAATAAAACCGAAATTCTGCCACATGGCCCTCATCTTCTTCCATATTGACACTCATCATAACCTCTGGCTGGAGGTGTCCATGAGGGACGAAGCCCAAGACAGTGTCCAAAATAAGCTCCATTGCTCCTCATTTGCCTAAATTCGGGGTGGCCTGGACACCCTTCCTTTGTACCAGGAGTGATCAAAAAGGCCTGCCCGTAATACTGCACCACTTTTCCCATTTGAGGCCTATTGAGTGTCAGTTAAAGATACTTTATGTGAATTGGAGTGATGAGAAAACCTAAGCACCTACGGGATAGCCTCTGAAGGGCTTTGATGAACTCATCTGACCCAAATGATCCCTATTCTCACTTGATGGAATTCAGGAACCTTACAGAGGAAGGCAAGAGACTTCATCCACAATGACAGCTCTTTTTGCCATTTTCAATTTGGATGCACACATGGGATCTTTCTTTAGATCCATCAGGTGCTGAGAATCTAAGTCAAAGAATCACACTGGGCCAAGAGGCTGATTCAGACACAACTCTTTCCAAACCAATTAACGAAAGAGCCAAAGGTGAAGCCTATTTATTTCCATTTGAAAACTATTTTCTTCAGGATTCACAAAGGGGTGGCGTGAGACAAAGACTTCCTGACTCTCAGGGCAACAGAACAATAGGTAAGCAAATGGCCCAAAGCAGGATTTCTCCACTGAGACTTTCCTGGTCAACTGATATCTGAGTTTTCTCAGATGCTCGTCATTTCCTTCAGCTATCCAGAACATTGTCTTGTCACAAAGCTTGGAGGTTGTACATAACGTAGACAAAAAACCATGAGCCTATTCTGGAGAGTGTCCAGAATTCTGGAAGAAAACAGCAAATTAGGAAGGTAGCAGGTATTGCCCATTAATAAGGCAATCCACAGTCCATTCATACAATGGGCAGGATGAATGCTGGGAAGCTTTCTACTAGACAGGACATATCCATTGATGCATTCTCTTTTCTAATGTCTACAACCACAGACACAGTGTGATACACAGACCCAGGAACACTTGCCTTGTCAAACGACTTACTAAAATCAGTTCACTCCAAACCAAACAAACTGACTTTCCTTCCTATTCTCAGAACATGAGACAAAACCACAAACCCACACCCACACTGACAATGACACCTTCTTCCCCCAAATAGGTATGAGACTATCCAAAGTATCCTCCGACTGGTGGGCCATACTATGTTCCCCCAAAATGTCCTGTCCTGTCTCAGATCTGGTCTCCTTGGCCAACTCTGTGAAGTTGTCAGGAACCAGGAGTGAGCCACTGCCTGCTTTTCCAGGAAAAGTCCGTCTTCTGAGCTTTCCAGGCATTTGGCCTCCTCACCTTAGGAGGTACCAAGAAAGACTGATTCTGTCCTTGGTAAATCCAAACAAGTGAGAACACTGGGACTGGGACTGGGACTTGATCTGTTTGCCTGGCGTCCTGGATCTCATGTTCAGAGAGTTCCATCAATAAGGTAGTGAGTTGAGGTCACTTCCTTCAGGAACTGAATGAGATCACTGCCTCGGCAACCACTTTGTCCTAAGAGTTTCTTCCAACGGTCCCATGAGATGGAGGCTGCCCCTACTTCCTGTGACACTTTCACAAGTTAGAATGGTATATCAACCATAGGGAACCAGGAACAGCTCTCCACACAGTCTTGGTTTGATCCATATTCTCTACATTAAGATGAGAGAGGCTGATTCAGAAACATCCCTTCATCCTGACCAGGTTGTTTGCGATGGAAGATGACTTTTGCTCTCTCAGGTCCTTCATACCTGCCTACATCTTCTCCAGGGATCATTTCTGCATGGCGCTTTGAGGTTCTCAGCAGATGGAAGATCCACTACTTTCCTGTATTGTAAGATCAACACTGTCCCTGCTCTTCTGTAAACATCTTATTAACACAAACAGTGTATGGTTAGTGTTAATAACATGTTCCATTTGGGTTAGGAATTATTCTGCTGCATGAATAATGGTATTGGAAACTTGTGATTATTTTAAGAATATAGAGATGAAATATATGTATGAAAAAAGAAATCTAAGTAAGATTTAAAGCCCAGAAGGGCATTGGGCCCTTGATTGTGATACTTAGCGTTGAATTACATTCTGCACCGATGTCTCAGATAAATCAATATACAATAGCATAAGACCTTGTTACTTGAATGATTGAATGTAGAAGAGAACATCCAGTCAAAAAGGGATACTCGGTAGGATTAAGAAGATAGTTAGTATGTTTAGGAAGAAGAGTGAGTATAGAATTTGGAACAAAAGTTCTTTAGCAATAGGTTATTTATTAGAGTGTGAAGGTAAATGTCAGCACATGTGAAGAGTCAGTCACAATGATGAACTGGGGAATATGTGTAGGAAAGCAGATAGCAATAGAGACATTATGAAATCAGGCAAAGTATAAAGTGAGGGATAGGATGAGACATTTTCAATTGGGTTGAGTTTGAATATATAATTTTAAGAAGAAACACATATGTAGTCACCAATAGGATTGACATTTGAGAGCATTAGGCAACCTGGACATGGATGTTTTTAGTAATCCATGTTTTCTTTCCATTTGGGCTTTTATACAATCATAAGTGTGACCTTTGCATTTTGTGTGCAGAATATTTCTGAGATTAAATGTATATGAAGATCAGGTGACATGAGTCCACTTCCACCATTTCAGGGAGCAATATTTTGAAGACGTATAAATTAGTATTGGGGGTACAAAGAGGTGTACACTGTGTCTATGAATATAGAGATAATGCATGAATAGACCATAGTGTGAATAAATAATATACCTGGTTCCACTTTAAATAATGGATAGAATTGATATCTGAAAAGATATAAGAAATCTTATATTGACATACAATCATTCATTCAAACCAGTTATACATCTAATGGTAATATCAGAGTGATAATTAATATGAATGGTATGTGAGTTTTGCTTCAAAAGTGATTATGGAAATCAAAATTAATGTGTTTGGTATGAAAACTCATGAAAAGACCAGTCAAGAAACTTAGAGGAATACATGTGTTCTGAAGCAGGAAGTGATTGAAAGTGAAACAAATGCCTATAAATTTTTGAACTTGTGGATGAAATGATATATCCTATGATGTCCAAAAACTGAAAAAATAATAATGTACCAATATTGAATAAAAATAAACTTCAAAATACACATCATGTCCTGTAGGATTCTACTTGCATTGATGTTTAACTGATTCAGTTACTGTAAAAATATTAGGATTTGTAAGCTCCATTCACTGAAGTTAGTTTTCAGTACTAGGAAATAAATATGTATTTCAGGCAGATGAATATTTCTGAGAATTATCTTGTGAAAAGTTGATTATAAACCACATATAGAAACATGAGTGAATTTAGGGAGTGTATAATAAGAAACATATATTTCATATTTTGAAAAATCTGGACAGTATATATATATATAGAGAGAGATAGATAGATAGACACACACAGACACTATAACCTAGCAATATATATGCTAATCGAAATTCACCGTGTAATACATATCATCCACATATCCAAAAATATTCATTTTACTGAACATCGATTTATATATAATGTTGTTCATCTAGGAAATTCACCAATAGGTTTAATTTTCAGTTCCATCATGATTTAGGGGGATTGATATCTTATCAAAATATGTATCTTTCAAAATCAGCGAGCTTACAAAAATGTACTTGTGATACCAGGTAGGATTCTAAATATGCATAAAAAATACATGTGATGAATAGGCTACAGAGAATGGGAGACAGAAATTTACATATGTGTTAACTTTAAAAACTCATGGAGAACTATTACAATGAAAAGTTGACTAGATTTATAACACACACCCTTGATAAAGCAGAAGGGAAGTCCAAGTATACACCATGCCTCCTATGAACGGCCTGTATTTCTATTCTGTTAGGTTTCTTGTTCTCCATCATATTAGGATTAGTAGTCAGAGTCTAGTAGTTTATGTGTTAATTTCAGGGATTCAGTATTTCAAATGGAAAATATGAAAATGAATCTAATGTGTATGCAAATATGTGCTACACAAAAATCATCCCACTCTCATCCAGAACAATGCCTTGACATAACCTTCGCCCCAATTAAGACACAATTAGTGGAGAAGAGTTAGAAAATCTGTGAATACATATGTGGAAATGAAAATGCTCAGGAGTTCACAGCCTTGGAGGCGGTAGAGGAATTTCCAAAATATGGGATAGGGTAAATACTCCACAAATATTGAGTTCTGCTGGCCTAATGACTCATTGAGAACCTGCCTTTGAGGTTGGGCCCTTGTAATATATGTTGTTGTCAAGAGCTTCAGCTTCCTTTGTAGTGAGACAATCAAAGCTGGATCTGCATATGTGTGACCTGAAGGACATGGTTTCTTATTTTCTAGTGAACATGAGGCAGCAGTTCTGAATTCCCTCATTGTAGGTAAACTGTGGCCACTGGGAGCTAAGTGTCTCCTCGTGTGGACTGAGAAGCCATTTGGTCATCCTCCACTTTACCTGGTGATTCTTACTGCTGCACTGGGAGTTTGGTATTGGCTTCAGTAAATACCATGAGTTCAACGGGGACACAGTGCTTGAGGGAGTACTCTCACGTGTGGTGGGTCAGGGTGTGCAGGAGAACGCCCCAACCAGGTTTCTATTCAACAAACCTTGCCTCCTTGCCTGTAGCAACCCAATTCTGAACATTGCCCTAAAACCTCTCAATGTAACAAGATGCCTTTACATATAAGGGTCTGCTGGCTGCGCCATGTCAGTCACAAGGCATTTGGAAGCCAATGGCAGATCCATGTGGCCCCATCACAGATGTTTTATCATACACCTGTAAACCACTGTTCTAGGCCCACTACTAAGCAGGTTCTAACGTACTGGCATCTTTGTTCTACACCATTTTCATGAAACCCAGTAAATCAAGGCACTGTCTGGTACACTCATGATCAGCAACAGAACATCCAAAGATTCTCCAGTGCCACCTGCTCTTGGGAATTTCAAATATTCCATGGTATTTATCTAGCCATTTTTCAAGGATGAAGTTGGTGTCACTGTGGATTTCAATTCATTCAGGAACCATTAAATGGTGAGGAAGCTCATTTCAATGAAAGCTCAGGAGAACTCTCACAGGCAAGTCTTCCCAAAGAGTGGCCAAAAGGTCAAATGAAGCCTGGCCGATTGAGGTCTACAATGTGAGTTCCATGTGTTATTTGACTCTCAAGTATGGCTGCCAAGTCTTTCAGAATGAAATCATGTGATATCCTAGCTGAGATTCCCAGTGCTCTGTGGAAAGCCATCCTGGGCCTAAATCTCAGTCTCCAAGGGCAACTCTCATGCGTGGCCTTCTAAAATCCCAACAGAATTCATGGTAATACTTCTCTGAGTTCAGTTCCAAAACTCAGTCTCTAAGGGGAATCACACCATAGTTCAAGCCCAGGTTGATCCAGGAATCTCTTCCTACTGCCACACAACTGACCACAATTAATACCAAAACACTCCCACATGGTCCTCATCTTCTTTTATATAGACACTAATCATAACCTCTGGGTTGAGGTTTCCATGAGGGGTGCATACCAAGACAGTGTCCAAAATAATCTCCCTTGCCTCTAATTTGCCTAAAGTCAGGGTGGCTTGGAAACCCTTCCTGTTAACCAGGAATGATCAAATAGGCCTGCCATTAATACTGATCTACTTCTCCAAATAATCACACTGGGCCAAGGGGCTGATTCCGACACATCTCTTTACATAGCAATAAAACAAAGAGCCACAGGTGATGCCTATTCATTTCCATTTGAAAACTCTTTTTTTCAGGATTCACAAAGGGGTGGCCTAAGGCAAAGACCTTCTAGATATTCACAGCACCAGAACCATAGGTAAGCAAAATTCCCAAAGCAGGGTTTCTCCACATAGACTTTACTGGTCACACTGATATCTGAGTTTCCTGAGATGCTCCCATTTCCTTCAGCTCTCCAGTACATGGCCATGTCACAGAGCTTGGAGGTGGTACGTATCTTGGACAGAAAACCATGAGCCTATTCCGGAGAGTGGCCAGAATTCAGGAATAAAACAGGAAATTAGGAAGATAGTAATTGCTACCCATCTATAAGGATAGCTGCTGCCCAATCATAAATTGGGCAGTATGAATTCTGGGAAGCATTATACTAGACAGGACACATTCATTGATGCATTATGTTTTCTAATGTCTACAACTACAAACACAGTGGGATACATAGACATAGAAACACTTGCCTTGTCAAACGACTTACTAGAAACACTCCACTTCAAATCAAACAAACTGCCCTTCCTACCACTTCTCAGAACATGAGACAAAACAACAAACTCACACCCACAACAACATAGGACTTTCTTCCCCCAAGTAGGTCTTTGACTCTCCGGAATTTCCTCTGACTGTTGTACCATACTATGTTCCCCCAAAATGCCCTGTACTGTCTCAGATCTGGACTCCTTGGCCAACTCTTTGAAGTTGTCAGGAGCCAGCTTTGAGCCACTACCTTCTTTCTCAGGAAAGGCCACTCTCCAAAGCTCTCCTGGCATTTGGTCATTCTCAAATCAGTAGGTACCAAGAAAGACTGATTCTGTCCTTGCTTAAACCAAACAAGTGAGCCCACTGGGACTGGGTCTGGGACTGGTTCTGTGTGCCTGGCTTCTGGGATTCCAAGTTCAGAGTGTTCCAAGACCAAGGAAGTGAGATAGGTCACTTCCGTTCGGAACTGAATGAGGTCACTGGTTTGGCAACCACTTTGTCCTAACAGTTCCTTCAAAGGGTCCCATGAGATGGAGGCTGCCCCTACTTTCTGTGACACTTTTACAACTTAGAAGGGTATATCAACCATAGGCACCCGGGAACAGCTCTCACACAGACCTGGTTTGGTCCATCTTCTCTACATTAAGAAGAGAGAGGCTGATTCACACACATCCCTTCATCCTAACCAGGTTGTTTGCCTTACAAGATGACTTTTGCCCTTTCAGGTCCTTTATAGCTGCCTTCATCTTCCCAAGGGATAATTTCTGCATGGACCTTTGAGGTTCTCAGCGGGTGGAAGATACCCTATATTCCTCTATATTAAGACCAACTCTGTCCCTGTTCTTCTATAAAGTTAGATTGAGGGAACAATGTATGGTTAGGGTTAATAACATGTTCGATTTGAGTTAGGAATCATTCTGCTGGATGAATAATGGTATTGGGAACCTGGGACATTAATAAGAATATAGATGTGAAATATAAGTATGAAAACAGAAATCTAGGTAAGATTTTAAGCCCAGAAGGGCATTGGGCCCTTGATTGGAATACTTAGCGTTGAATTTCGTTCGCACAGATGTCTCTGATAAATCAATATACAATGGCATATCATCTTGTACCCTGGATGATTGAATGTAGAAGAGTTCATCCAGTCAAAAATGGATAGTTGTTAGGATTAGGAAGATAGTCGGTCTGTTTCGGAAGAAGAGTGAGTATAGGATTTGGACCAAAAGTTCAATAGCCCTAGGTTTTCGGTTAGAGAGTGAATGTAAATTTCTGCAAATGTGGAGAGTCAGTCACAATGATGAACTGGGAAAATTATGTAGAAATCAGATATCAATACACACATTATGAAATCAGGCAAAGTATAAAGTGAATGATAGGATTAGACATTATCAACAAGGTTGAGTTTCAATATATAATCTTAGGAAGAAACAAATATGTAGTCACCAATATGATTGACATTTGAGAGCATTAGGCAACCTGGACATGGATGTTTTCAGTAATCCAGGATCACTTTCCATCTAGGATTTGCTACAATCAGAAGTGTGACCTTTGCATTTTGTGATCAGAATATTACTGTGATAAAATGTATATGTAGATCAGGTGACATGAGTATTTCTTCTAACATTTCTGGGAGCAATATTTTGAAGAGGTATAAATTAGTATTGGGGGTACACAGAGTTGTACCCTGTGTCTATGAATGTAGAAGAAATGAATGAATTGACAATACTGTGAATAAATAATATACTGTTTCCACTTTAAATCATGGATTGAATTGATATCTGAAAATATGTAAGAAATCTTATATTGATATACAATCATTCATTCCAACGAGTTATACATCTAATGGTAATATTAGGGTTATGTTTTATCATGAAGGGTGTGTGAGTTTAGCTTCAAAAGTGATAATGGAAATGGAAAATAATGTGTTTGGAAAGAAATCTCATGAAAAGATGAGTCAAGTAATATAGAGGAATTCATATGTTCTGAAGCAGGATTTGATTGTAAGTATAAAAAAAGCCTATAAATTTCTTAACTTGTGGATGAAATATATATCCTATGATGTTCAAAAACTGAAAAAATAGTAATGCACCAGTGTTGAATGAAAATGAACGTCAAAATACACATCATATCCCATAGGAATCAACTTGCATTGATGCTAAACTGGGTCAGTTACTGTAGAAATATTATGATTTGTATACACTATTCACTGAAGTTAGTTTTCAGTACTAGGAAACGAATACGTATTTCAAGTGGATGAATTTTTATGAGAATAATCTTGTGAAATGTTGACTATAAATTTACATATATGAACACGAATGAATTTAGGGAGTGTATAATAAGAAACATATATTTCATATTTTGAAAAATCTTGAGAGTTTATATATATAAATATAGATATGTGTGTGTGCATTTATGTATATATATATATATATATATATATATATATATATATATATATATACACACACACACACACACACAGAGACACTAAAATGTATCAATGTACATGCCAATCGAAATTCACTATGAAACATATATCATCCACAGATCCAAAAATAATCATTTTACTGAACATGGATTTATGTATAATATTGTTCAACTAGGAAGTTCACCCATAGGTTGAATTTTCAGTTTCAACAGTGTTTAGGAGGAGTGGTCTCTTCCCACAATTTGTATCTCCCAAGACAGCCAAACTCACAAGGATATACGTGTGATACCAGTTATGTTTCAATATTTGCATATAAAATACATGTGCTGAACAGGCTACAGAGAAAGGGAGACAGGAATTCACATATTTGTTAACTTTAAAAACACATGGAGATCTATTTCAATTAAAAATTGACTAGATTTATAACACCTACCCTTTATCATGCAAAAGGAAAGTCCAACAATACACCATGCCTTCTCTGAACTGCTTTTATTTCCATTCTGTTCGATTATTTTTGTCCATCATTTTAGGATTAGTAGTCAGAGTCTATTAGGTTATTGGTTAGTGTCAGGAATTCAGTAATTCGAATGTAAAATAGGAAAATGAATCCAATGTGTATGCAAATATGTGCTACACAAAAATATTCCCACTCTCATCCAGAACATTGCCTTTACATTACCTTTGCCCCAAATAAGACACGATTAGAGAAGAAGAGTTAGAAAATCTGTGAATACATATCTGAAATGGAAAATATTCAGGAGTTCACAATCTTGGATGTGGTAGAGGAGTTTCCAAAAGTAAGGGACAGTGTAAACACTCCACAAACATGGAGCTCATTGGGCCTAAAGACTCTTGAGAAACTGCCTCTGAGGTTGGGCACTTGAAATATATGTTGTTGTCAGGAATTTTAGCATCCTTTCTAGTGAGACCAACAAAGCTGGGTCTGATCTCTGTGACCTGGAGGATATGGTTTTTTATTTTCCAACGAACATGAGGAAGCAGTGCTGAATTCTCTCTTTGTAGGTAAACTGTGGCCACTGGGGTCTAAGTGTCTTCCCATGTGGACTGTGAAGCCATTTGATCATCTTCCAATTTTCGAGGTGTTTCTTGCTGCTGCACTGTGAATTTCGTATTTGCTTCAGGAAATACAAGGTGTTCAACAGGTACCAGTGATGGAGGGAGTTCTGTCACGTGTGGTGGGTCAAGGTCTGCAGGAAAATGCACCAACCAGGCTTCTACCCCACATAGCTTGCCTGCTTGTCCATAGCAATCTGATTCTGAACATTGCCCGGAAACCTCTCCATATAAAAAGATGCTTTTATATAATAGGGTCTGCTGACTTCACCATGTCAGTCTCAAGCCATTTGGAATCCAAGGGCAGATCCACATGGTACCACCACAGATGTTTTATCACATACCTGCACACCACTGCTCTCGGCCCACTACTCAGCAGTCTCCAACTTACAGGGATCTCTTTTCTACACTGTTTTCATGAAACCAAGTAAATCCAAGCACAGTTTGGTACACTCATGACCAGCAACAAGTCATCCAAAGTTTCTCCATTGCCACCTGGTCATTGAAATTTCAAAAAATTCATGGTATGTATTTAGCTATTTTTCAAAGATGAAGTTGGAGGCACTGTGGGTTTCAATTTATTTAGGAATCATTAAATGGTGAGGAAGCTCATTTCAAAGAAATCTCTGGAGAACTCTCACAGGCAAGGCTTCCCAAAGAGTGGCCAATATTTCACATGAATCCAGGCCCATTGAGGTCTAAAATGTGAGGTCTATGTGTGTTTTGACTCTCAATTATGGCTGCCAAGACTTTCAGAATAAAATCACGTGAAATCCTGGCTGAGATTCCCAGTGCTCTGTGGAAGCCACCTTGGCCTAGATCTCAGTTTTCAGGATGACTCTCATGTGTTGCCTCCTAAAATCCCAACACAATTCATGGCAATACTTCTCTGAGGACAGTTCCAGAATTCAGTCTCTAATAACACCAGAGTTCAAGCCCAGGTGAACTAAGTCATCTCTTCCAACCGCCACACAAATGACCAGAATTAAAACCAAAACACTTCCACATGGCCCTCAACATCCTCCATATAGACACTTATTATAACCTCTGGCTGGAAATTTCCATGAGGGGCGGAGACAAAGACAGTATCCAAATAAGTTCCCTTGCCCCTCATTTGCCTAAAGTCAGGGTGGCCTGGACACCCTTCCTGAGAACCAAGAGTGATTAAATAGGCCTGCACTTAATACTGCTCTGCATCTCCAATTTGGGGCCTACTTACTTTCAGGTACAGATTCTTTATGTGATTTGGAGTCATGAGAAAAGCCAAGCACCTCTGGGCTAGTCTCTGCAGGGTTTGAAGAACTCATTTGACCCAAAAGATCCCTATTCTCACTTGATGGATTTCAGGAACCTAACAGAGGAAAGCAAAAGACTTAATCACAATGACTGCTCATTTGGCCATTTTGGTTTTGGATGCACACATGGTATCTTTCTTTAGATCCATCAGGTGCTAAGAATCTAAGCCACAGCCTCACACAGGGTCATGAGGCTGATTCAGACACATCCCGTTCCAAAGCAATCAAGCAAAGAGCCACAGGTGATGCCCATTCATTTGCATTTGAAGACTCTTTTCTTCAGGCTTCACAAAGGGGTGGTCTGAGGCAAAAAGCTTTCTGAAATTCAGGGCAACAGAACAATAGGTAAGCAAATGGCCCAAAGCAGGATTTCTCCACTGAGACTTTCCTGGTTACACTGATATCTGAGTTTTCTGAGATGCTCGCCATTCCCTTTAGCTATCCAGTACATGGCCATGTCACAGAGCTTGGAGGTGGTATATATATTGGACACATAACCATGAGCCTATTCTGGAGAGTGGAGTGAATTCAGGAACAAAATAGAAACTTAGGAAGATAGTAGGTGTTGCCCATTCATAAGGCAAGCCGCAGTCCATTCATAAATTGGCAGGATGAATGTTGGGAAGATTTCTACTAGACAGGAGTATCCATTGATGCATTCTCTTTTCTGATGTCTAGAACCACGGACACAGTGGGATACACAGACTTAGAAACACTCGCCTTTTCATAAGACTTATTAGAAACAATTCACTTCAAACCAAAAAAACCGCCTTTATTACCTATTCTCAGAACATGAGACAAAACCACAAACCAACACCCACATCCACAAAGACACCTTCTTCCCCCAAGTCAGTCTGTGACTATCCATAGTGTCCTCTGATTGGTGGGCCATACTATGTTACCCCGAAATTTCCTGTCCTGTCTCAGATCAGGTCTCCTTGGTCAACACTGTGAAGTTCTAAGGAGCCAGCGGTGATCCACTAACTGCTTTCTCAGGAAAGGCCACTCTTCAGAGCTTTCCTGGCATTTGGGCATCCTCACCTCCGTAGGTACCAAGAAAGACTGACTCTGTCCTTGGTAAATCCGAACAATTGAGACCACTGGGAGTGGGACTGGGACTGAGACAGGATTTGGGTGCCCGGCTTCCTGGATCCCAAGTTCAGAGAGTTCCATCACCAAGGATGTTAGGTGAGGTCACTTCCTTCAAGATCTGAATGAGGTCACTTCCTTGGCAACCACTTTGTCCTAACAGTTGCTTCAAAGTGTCCCATGAAATGAAGGCTGCGCCTACATCCTGTGACACTTTCAAAAGTTAGAATGGTATATCAAGCATAGGCACCCGGGAAGTGCTCTCCACACTGGCCTGGTTTGGTCTTTCTTCTCCATATTAAGAAGAGAGAGGCTGATTCAGACACATTTCTTCATCCTGACCAGGTTGTTTTCAATGGAAGATGACTTTTGCTCTCTCAGTTCCTACATATGTGCCTACAACTTCTCCAGGGATCATTTTTGCGTGGACCTTTGAGTTTCTAAGCAGTTGGAAGAAACCATACATTCCTGTATTGTAAGACCAACTTTGTCCCTGCTCTTCTGTAAAGTTAGATTGAGGGAAGAGTGTATGGTTAGGGTTAATAACAGTTTCAATTGGGGTTAGGAGTCATTCTGCTGGATGAATAATGGTATGGAGAACCTTCGATATTTTCAAGAATATATAGGTGAAATATAAGTATGAAAACAGAAATAAAGGTAATATTTGAAGCCCAGAAGGGCATTGGGCCCTTGATTGCAATATTTAGCTTTGATTTATTTTCTCCACAGATGTCTCAGATAAATCAATATACAAACGCATAGGACCTTGTACTTTGGATGATTGATTGTCAAAAAGAACTTCCAGTTAAAAAGGGATAGTCGCGGGGCTGGGGATGTGGCTCAAGTGGTAGCGCGCTCGCCTGGCATGCGTGCAGCCCGAGTTCGATCCTCAGCACCACGTACAAACAAAGATGTTGTGTCTGCCAAGTACTAAAAAAAATAAATGTTAAAAAATTCTCTCTCTCTCTCTCCCTCTCTCTCTAACTCTTTCTTTAAGAAAAAAAAATTTAAAAAAGTATAGTCGGTAGGATTAGGACGATAGTCGGTAAGTTTAGAACGGAGAGTAAGTATAGGATTTGCACCAAAAGTTCTTTAGCTATGGGGTTTCGGGTATAGAGTGAACGTAAATGTCAGCACTAGTGAAGAGTCAGTCACAATGATGAACTGGGGAAAATATGTAGGAAAGCAGATTTCAATAGAGACATTAGGAAATCTGGCAAAGTATATTCGGTAATGAAAATTTAGTAAAATAGGTAAATGTCACTTCCTGTTTTTCTGTATGCTTAACAAAACACTTTTGAAATCTTGAGAACTGTTTGCTAATCTTGTTCCCAGAATGTGCTGTCCCCAACTGCCAACCTGCAGAATGTACTCATTCATCCGGTTGCACGCCAACTGCTCACTCGCCCAGACCAAACAAAAAAATTCCCTCTCTGCCCTCTCCAAGGAAAGTATATAAGCTCTGCTTAAGCTGTTCTCAGGGCTCTCTGCTCTATTCAAGTGAGCTCTGAGCCCCGGCATGCTGGACCCCCAATGAACCCTTTGCTTTTGCTTGAGACAGTCTCCTGGTGGTCTCTTCACCTGATGCTCGCCTGACCTTTACATATGGAGGTTCCACTGAGATCCTGCAGCGGCGAACGAGAGACCCCAACAGGCTCCTCTTGGGGTATGTATGGTGCCTCTTTCTGGTTTCAGGTTTCAGGTTAGGGCTTCGCAAAATGGCTGTCAATGAAGAGTGTGAGCTCTCTCCGACGGTGGTTGACATACGTGTCACAGAGCCACAGGCCACATCCCTGGGGGTTGCTCCAGAGTACTCGGGAAATCAAGGAGCAATAGTCTCCTCAACTCAGTGATATTTTGTTTCAGATTCGGTATCGCCAGCCCATCGGGTTGGGCCAGATACTTAGTCCTGGTCTCAGTGTTGGAAGTTCCATTGTCTGTCTTTATTTTCTTGTCTTGTCTGTGTCGTGTGTCATTGCTTTTACTGTTTGTGTATCTTTCATTATGGGACAGAGCACTTCAATGCCTCTGTCCCTGACCCTTGATCACTGGACCAAAGTACCCTTAAGGGCTCAGAATCTTTCTTTTTCAGTAAAATTCTGGACCTGGCAGACTCTCTGTGCCTCAGAATGGCCCACCTTTGGATTCAGATGGCCCCTAGAAGGATCTTTCTACTTCCCACTAATTTAAAAAGTCAGAGGATATTGTCTTTCAGCCAGGGCCACATAGCCATTCAGATCAACAGCCATATATCTTAACTTGGCAGGACCTCTGCAAATCTCATTCATGGGTGAAGCATTTCCTTGCCCCTACCCCCGCTCCTACTCCTTCCCCCATGATCTCTCAAACCCTCTGCTCCTCCTCCGCCTCCACCCTCTGTTCTCCCTGAGTCACAAGATTTGACTCTACTGGACTCTCGTCCCCCTCCTTATCTCCTGCCTACGTCCCCCAAAGACCAAAACCCTCTAAGTGATTCCCCTGCTGCTGACTCAACCTCTCCACCATTGGAGGAAGCTAAGCCAGCCCAGCGCCCTCCAGATAATTTCCCCGCGGCACACACAGCCCCTCCTCTTCTGGAGGAAGCTAGCCGGCTATAGGTACTCACCAGCGGTGAATGATTGAAAAACCTGGAACTCGAATGATGCTCCCCCTCCATCCCTAGGGGCCAATGATTGACAACGGCCTTGGGGGAAAAATGCAAGCCTACCAGTATTTACCTTTCACCTCTACAGACCAATATACCTGGAAAAATAAAAATCTCCCTTTTACTGAGGACCCCACCCGGCTCCTAGGTGTAGTTGAGTCATTGATGTTTTCACACCAGCCTACTTGGGATGACTGCCAACAACACCTAGGGTTGTCTCTTCATGACAGAGAAACAAAAGAGAATCCTCCTGGATGCTAGAGAAAAATATCCTCTGACCAGATGGGTGACCGACAAAACTTCCCAACATATTCAACCTGGCTTTCCCTTGAATCGACGAAACTGGGACCCCAACACCTTTGAAGGTAGGGAGCATCTGTCCACTTATCACTGGGCTCTAATTGTAGGTATCTTAGTGGCCGCTAGGCGACTAACAAATTTTGCCAAGTTAGGAGAGATTATTCAAGGGCCTGATGAATCTCCATCTATGTTTTCAGAGAGAATTATGGAGGCATATAGGAGAAATACTCTTTCGATCCTCAGGCAGAGGATCAAAAGGCATCTGTCAAGATGGTCTTTATATGCAAGCTGCCCTGGATATTAAAAGAAAGTTACAATGCTTAGATGGATTACAAGATATGACTTTGAGAGATTTAGTTAGAGTAGCCAAGAAGGTATACTATAAGAGGGAAACTGAGGAAGAGTAGGGAGCAAAGGAAGGATAAAAGAAACAAAAGACAGACTAAGGCATTGACTAAGGTCCTGGTCACAACAACAAAGAGGCCAGAAATAAGAAACATGGAGACAGGAAGGGATACCGGGGCCCACATTAGAGGCCACCCCTGGCCTCAATTTAATGTGCCTACTGTAAAGAAAAAGGACATTGCTTCAAAGAGTGCCATTGAAAGAGACAGCCACTCTAGCCAGCCATTCTGACTCTGGAGGATGACTAAGAACGTTGGGGCTCAGATCCCCTCCGAGAGCTCAGGGTAAATTTTGAAGTGGAGGGGACCCCAGCAAACTTTGAAGCGGATACAGGGGCAATACACTCTGCCCTTATGGCCCCATTGGTCTCTCTAACAAATAAAAGATCTCTAATTCAAGGGGCTAATGGCAGAAAATATCGGGCTTGGACAACTAAGAGGACCATGGACCAGGGGAAAAGAAAAATCCATCACTCGTTCTTAGTAATCCCAGAATGCCCGGCCCCATTGATGGGCAGAGATCTGCTCACCAAGCTCCGGGCCAAAATAACTTTTAACCCTGAAAGCCCACAAGTGGAATTCCTAAATCCTTCAGTAAAAACTCCTATAGTCACGGCTCTAAATATGTCAGTAGAAAATGTACATCAACTCACTCACCTTGGTTCAAAGAAATTGCATTCATTCCTGAAGGATCAAGAACAGAGTTTTTTACTAACCGACTCAAAGCAAAAGGAAATAACTGAATGGGTAACAAAAGCCTGTGAGGTCTTTCATGGTTAATGCTTACCCTTCCAAGCTTCCTGCAAAAAAGCACCTACGAGGAACCAGACCAGGACAATTCTGGGAAGTGGACTTTACTAAAATTAAGCCAGCAAGGTTTGAAATTAAATATCGCCTAGTCTTTGTAGATATATTTTGAGGATGGATTGAAGCCTTTTCCAGGAAAAAAGAAAAAAAACGAAACAGCACAAATGGTTGTCAAGAAGATCCTGAAAGATATTTTTACAAGATACGGCCTGCCTAAAGTAATAAGGTCTGATAATGGACTGGCGTTTGTAGCCCAGGTAAGTCAGGGGTTAGGCAAGAGCCTGGGGATTAATTAAAAGTTACATTGTGCTTATAGACCACCGAGTTCAGGACAGGTAGAAAGAATGAATAGAACCATTAAAGAGACCATAACGAAATTAAGCTTAGAAACCTGCATAATAGATTGTACTATGCTCCTGCTTAATGCACTATTTCAAGGAAGAAATACTCCCTCTGTTTCTTTGTGTAACCTCACCCCCTATGAAATTGTCCATGGTGCCCCTCCTTCAGTAAGGGACCTAACCCCAACTCTAAGACCTAACGATTCCTTCCACACCCCATTGCTTGACTGAATTAAAGCTCTTGAAAGAACTCAGGGATACCTGTGAAAACAGATGGCCAATGCCTATCAACCTGGGGACGAGTGGACTCTAGATCGATATCAAGTAAGAGACTTCATCTACGTAAGTCGACATCAGGTGTCATCCCAGAAACCCCACTGGAAATGATGATACAAGGTGCTACTTATAACACCTACAGCAGTAAAGGTAGACAGAATCACTTCCTGGATCCATACCTCTCATCTCAAGCCTGCGCCCTGTCCAGACTCTGGCTGAAAACTCTAAAAGATTGGTAAAACTTTCAAATTGTGTATTTACCCTGTGTGTAAGGCTATAGACTCTCCCCTTGACCACCAGTAGTCCTAAACCTATTCAACCCGTTCAGCAGCGATGTCTGATCAAAAATCCTACTGGTAAAGAAGTATGATCTATCTCGCATACAGCCCACTTAGAGACTTGGTGGACATCTATCCACCCAGACATTTGTCAGCTATAGGTCTTTCCTATTGGGATATAGCTGATGAAGAGGATCCCACTAAATTTCCATTAAATCCATTCTGCACCATTGATAATGGAAACAATCATTATGGATGTAGGGACACGCAAGCCAGATGCAGGTTGGCTAGCCTAGATTACTGTTTGCCCGGTGGACTACCAAAGCCACAAACAGTCACGGTTGTGTGGGGGGAATGCCGACTTCTTCTGTAAGTCTAGGGATGTGATCATACAGGCAGTGCATGATGGAACCCAAACTCCTCATCAAATTCTGTACACAGCATTGGCCCTATTACCAATTAGATCACCCAAACCGATGGCCCCTAGAGGGGTCTCTAGATCCTCAAATTCTGCATGACCTTTTTAACTTCTGAATGTCCTCAAAAATGTGAAAGGAGATTTCCCTATGTGGAGGCCTTTTCCCTCCTTCGCTCACATCCTGAACTATGCTTCTCCAATAGGTCCTCACATTCAGCCTTCTGCTCCAGACTCTCTGCTGTCACTCTCACCTCAGCAACATGATTTCTCCCCTCCAATTACTAGATCAAAAACCCAAACCTCCGCCGGAATTCAGACCATTGCCCCCTTGCTGAGGTAGCAGGTACTGAGGTAACCCTCCACCGAATCACTCCTCTCTTCTCCAGTCAGTGCCCACACCGGGTCCCACCAGTTCCTCTTACCAGCTAACCCAAAGCTCAAACCAGCTGAGGAGAACCCTCAGACCCCTATCCAAGATGTAGTGAAAATGGCCTTTAAAGTTTCTTTGTCATCAGTGAAAACAGGTTACTAAGAATTTAATGTCCCTCACAGGCTTTTAGGGATACTAACTCCCATCTTCTCCTCTGCTCTTCCTGTTCTACTGCTCACCTTTTTGTTGCTAGGAAAATCACAAACCCCTTTCCCAGTATTCTTTCACATCTCTTCTACCTCATTCTCAGATCCACGGAGCTGCTCACAGCCACGCCTTCCCCATCTCCCCCCTCTGTTCCAGGCCCACAGAAAAACATTAACTGACCTTCTACAGAAGTCTTCAGCATGGCTGACTTTAGGACTTTCAGCAAAAGAGTCCCCATGAAAGACTTCAAAGTAGATAAACTTCCTCTTTTCATGTTGCCCTGTTGTACTTGGTCACTGGCTAAAAATATCAGCACTCCTAAGTTAGACACCCCCTTACTAGTTTTTCACAAAATATGTGAACAAGGCCTTTGGCATTGAGCTGGGGCTTCACAGAGATGGCTACATTTCTAAGATAAAGAAGTTACCAACTGGGCTCCATGGTAACAGCTGGAAGGGGGAAAAATAAAGGGAAGAAAAAGCTCTCCTTCACCCAGGTGTCCTTGAAAAGTTAACTTGCCCAGAACAGAGGAAAAAACAGAAAAAAATCTGCTTTTTGTGAACTTCTGCAGGCTGTGAACTTCTGCGCCCCTTCCCTTATATGTTGGGTACAAAATTCTAAAACTACCTAAACGTGGGTTTCAGGGAATTAATTGATTATAACAGAAGTAATGCCCTCTGAATCCGGTTGCAAATAAAATAGAAAGTTTCCCTGTTTTTGGTAGTATCTTAGGTGCCTTGCCTTGTCCGTCTCTACAACAGTATAATTCTATAGACTTAAACATTGTTTATGTTTTCATGAAATTGTCAAGACGATGTGATTAAATGTGTAAAGGTGCAGATGTTTCCCAGAGTGCTTTATCATAATGCAGGTTCATTTGAAGTTCAAATAGGGGGGCATAAAACCCAGTTCCACTGAGAACATATATCCATCACTTTAGCCATCCTATTAGGAATAGGAGTTGTGGCAGGCGTGAGCACAAGAACCACTGCCTTGGTCCATGGGATACAACAAATGACACAATTAGAAGCAGCAATAGACCAAAACTTAAAGATATTAGAAACCTCCATCTTGGCTTTGCAGGAATCTTTAACCTCTCTCTCTGAAGTTGTTTTACAGAAAAGGCGAGGGTTGAACCTACTCTTCATGAGAGAAGGGGGCCTTTGTTCTGCATTGATGGAGAATGTTGTGTTTTTGCCGACCATACTGGAGTTGTAAAAAAATCTAGGAGTAAATTAAAAAGATGCCTTGAAGAGTGTCAATGAGAGAGAGAGGCCCAAAAAGTGTGGTTTGAGTCTTGGTTCACACAGTCACCCTGATTAACTACGCATTTATCAACCCTGGCCAGTTCAATAATAATCCTCATATTATTGCTAACTATAAAACCCTGTTTGCTCAACCGTGTAATTTCTTTTCTCCAAGCTCAAATTGGACGAGTTAAACTTATGGTAATACCCCACTAGCAAACATAGAATGTGACACCCCGCAATGATCACTTTTATGATTAAAAGTAGCCATAAGAAGAAGTGGGGAATGAAAGGTTAATAAAATAGGCACTTTTCACTTCCTTTTTTCCTGTATGCTTAACAAAACACTGTTGAAATCTTGAGAAATGTTTGCTAATCTTGTTCCCAGAATGTGCTGTCCCCAACTGACTAACTGCAGAATGTGCTCCCTCACTGGGTTGCATGCAAACTGACCACTCGCCCTGACCCATTAATAAACTTCCCTCCCTGCCGTCACCAAGGAAAGAGTATAAGCTCTGCTTAAGCTGTGCTAAGGGCTCTCTACTCTATTCAAGTGAGCTCTGAGCATCAGCATGCTGGACCCCCAATAAACCCTGTGCTGTTGCATGAGATAGTCTCTTGGTGGTCTCTTCCTTCGACCTCATCCGACCTATACTTGGATAATTAAATGTAGAAGAGAACATCCATTCAAAAAGGGATAGTCGGTAGGATTAGGAATATAGTTGGTAGGTTTAGGAAGAAGACTGTGTATAGGATTTGGAACAAAAGTTCCTTAGCAATAGGGTTTCGGTTAGAGAGTGAATGTAAATGTCAGCACATGTGAAGAGTCAGTCACAATGATGAACTGGAGAAAATATGTAGGAAATCAGATATCAATACACACATTATGAAATCAGGCAAAGTATAAAGTGAATGATAGGATTAGACATTAACAACAAGGTTGAGTTTCAATATATAATCTTAGAAAGAAACAAATATGTAGTCACCAATATGATTGACATTTGAGAGCATTAGGCAACCTGGACATGGATGTTTTTAGTAATCCAGGATCACTTTCCATTTAGGATTTGCTACAATCATAAGTTTGACCTTTTCATTTTGTGATCAGAATATTACAGTGATAAAATGTATATGTAGATCAGGTGACATGAGTAATTTTTCTAACATTTCTGGGAGCAATATTTTGAAGACGTATAAATTAGTGTTGGGGGTACACATAGTTGTACCCTGTGTCTATGAATATAGAAGTAATGCATGAATTGACAATACTGTGAATAAATAATATAACTGTTTCCACTTTAAATCATGGATTGAATTGATATCTGAAAATATATAAGAAATCTTATATTGATATACAATCATTCATTCCAACGAGTTATGCATCTAATGGTAATATTAGGGTTATGTTTTATCATGAAGGGTGTGTGAGTTTAGCTTCAAAAGTGATTATGAAAATGGAAAATTATGTGTTTGGAAAGAAGTCTCATGAAAAGACGAGTCAAGAAACATAGAGGAATACATGTGTTCTGAAGCAGGAAGTGATTGTAAGTATAAAAATATCGTATAAATTTCCTAACTTGTGGAAGAAATATATATCCTATGATGTGCAAAAACTGAACAAAATAGTAATGTACCAGTGTTGAATGAAAATGAATGTCAAAATACATATCATGTCCCATAGGAATCTACTTGCATTGATGTTAAACTTGGTCAGTTACTGTAGAAATATCAGGATTTGAAAGGACCATTTACTAAAGTTAGTTTTCAGTACTAGGAATCAAATATATATTTCAGGTAGATGAATATATCTGAGCATAATCTTGTGAACATTTTATTATAAATCCACATTCATGACATGAATGAATTTAGGAAGTGTATAGAAGACACATATATTTCATATTTTGAAAAATCAGGAGGGTGTATAATATATATATATATATATATATATATATATATATATATATATATATATATCTCACAGATATATTAAAAAGTAGCAATATATAAATATATATGGGTATCAAAATTTATCATGAAGTATATATCATCCACAGATTAAAAAGTATTCATTTTAGTGAACATGGATTTATGTATAATGTTGTTCAACTAGGAACCTCACCCATAGGTTGAATTTTAAGATCCAAAAGCGTTTAGGAGGAGTGATCTCTTCTCACAATTTGTATCTGCAAAGTCAGGCACCTCACAAAAATTTACGTGTGATACCAGGTAGGATTCTATATGTGCATCTAAAAATACATGTGCTGAATAGGCTCCAGAGAAATGGAGACAGGAATTCAGAAATAAGTTAACATTAAAAAGAATGGAGAACTATTTAAATTAACAATTGACTATATTTTTAACACCTACCATTTATCATGCAAATAACAAGTTCAACTATACACCATGCCTCCTCTGAACTGCTTGTGTTTCTATAATGTTTTGGTTACTTTCCTCCATTATATTAGGATTAGTAATCAGAGTCTAGTAGGGTATGAGTTAGTGTCAGGGATTCAGTATATTGAATGGAAAATAGGAAAATGAATCCAATGTGTATGCAAATATGTGGTACACAAAAATCTTCCCACTCTCATCAAGAACAACACCTAGATATCACCTACGCCCCAAGTTAGACACAATTAGAGGAGAAGAGTTAGAAAATCCATGACTACATATCTGGAATGGAATACGATCAGGAGTTCACAACCTTGGAAGTGGTAGAGGAGTTTCCAAAAGTAAGGGACAGGGTAAACACTCCACAAACATGGACCTCTGCCTGCCTAAAGACTTCTTGAGAAACTGTCTCTGAGGTTGGGCACTTAAAACATATGTTGTTGTCAGGAGCTTTCGCTTCCTTTCTAGGGAGACCATCAAAGCTGGGTCTTCATCTCTGTGACCTTGTGGATATGGTTTCTTATTTTCCAATGAACATGAGGCAGCACTGCTGTATTCTCTCTTTGTAGGTAAACTGTGGCCACGGGGGGCTAAGTGTATCCACATGTTGACTGAATCCATTTGGTCATCCTCCACATTTCGTGGTGATTCTTGGTACTGCACTGGGAATTTGATATTTGCTTCATGGAATACAAGGAGCTCAACTGGAACACAGTGCTGGAGGGAGTTCTGTCATGTGTGGTGGGTCAGGGTCAGCAGGAGAATGCACCAACCAGCTTTCTATCCCACATAGTTTGCCCCCTTGACCATAATAACCTTATTGTGAAGATTTCCCTTAAACCTCTACTTATGAAAAGATGCCTTTACATATAAGGGTCTGCTGGATGCACCATGTCAGCCACAAGTCATTTGGAAGTCAAAGGCAGATCCACAAGGCCCCACGACAGAAGTTTTATCACAAAACTGCACATCTCTGCTGTAGGTCCACTAATCAGCAGGCTTGAACTTACTGGCATCTCTGTTCTACACCATTTTCATGAAACCCAGTCAATCAAGGAACTGTCTGATACACTCATCGTCAGCAATAGTATATCCAAAGGTTCTCCTGTGCAACCTTGTCAAGGGAATTTTAAAAATTTCATGGTATTTATCTAGCCATTATTCAAGCATGAGGTTGGAGGCACTGTGGGTTTCAATTTTTTCAGGAAACATTAAATGGTGAGGAAGATCATTTCAATGAAACCTCTGGAAAACTCTCACAGGCAAGTCTTCCCAAGGAGTGGCCAAAAGGTCACAGAAATCCAGGACTATTGAGGTCTACAATGTGAGGTCCATGTGTGTTTTGACGCTCAAGTATGCCTGCCAAGTGTTTTAGAAAAAATCATGTGATATCCAGGCTGTGATTCTCAGTGCTCTGTGGAAAGCCACCCTGGACCTAGATCTCAGTTTATAAGGGCGACTCTCATGTGTGGCCTGCGAAAATCCCAACACAATTCATGGCAATACTTCTCTGAGTTCAGTTCCAGAACTCAGTCTCTAAGTCTCCTTGAACTCACACCAGAGTTCAAGACCAGTTGGACCCAGTCATTTCTTCCAACCGCCACACAAATGACCAAAATTAAAACCTAAACACTCCCACAAGGCCCTCATGTCTCCATATAGACACTCATCATAACCTCTGGCTGAAGGTTTTCATGAGGGGCGCAGCCCAAGACAGTGACCAAAATGAGCACCTTTGGCCCTCATTTGCCTAAAGTCAGGGTGGCCTGGACACCATTCCTGTGAACCAGGAGTGATTAAATAGACCTGCCGTTAATACTGCTCTGCTTCTCCATTTTGAGGCCTACTGAATGTCAGGTATAGATTCTTTATGTGGTTTGGAGTCATGAGAAAACCCAAGCACTTCTGCAGGGCTTTGTAGAACTCATTTGACCCAAAGAATCCCTATTCTCACCTGATGGAGTCAGGAACATCACAGAAGAAGGCTAGAGACTTCATCCACAATGACTGATCTTTTTGCCATTTTGGTTTTGGATGCACACATGGGATCTTTCTTTAGATCCATCAGGTGCTGAGAATCTAAGCCGGAGCCTCACACAGGGCCAAGTGGCTGATTCAGACACCTCCCTTTCCAAAGCAATTATGCCAAGAGCCACAGGTGATCCTCATTCATTTCCATTTGATAACTGTTTTTTTCAGTCTTCACAAAGGGGTGGCCAGAGGCAAATACCTTCCTGACATTCAGGGCAACAGAACAAAATGTAAGCAAAAGGCCCAAAGCAGGGTTTCTCCACTGAGAGTTTCCTGGCCACACTGATATCTGAGTTATTTGAGATGCTCGCCATGCCAATCCCTTCAGCTATTCAGTACATGGTCATGTCACAGTGATTGGAGGTGGTACATATCATGGATAAAAAACAATGAGCCTATTCTGGCTAGTGGCCAGAATTCTGGATGAAAACAGGAACTGAGGAAGGTTGTAGGTGTTTCCCATTGGTAAGGCAAGCCGCAGTCATTTCATAAATTGGACAGGTTGATTGATGGGAGGCATTTTACTACACAGGACATATTCATTGATGCATTCTCTTTTCTAATGTCTACAACCACGAACACAGTGGGATACAAAGAAATAGAAACACTCACCATGTCAAATGACTTATTAGAAACAGTCCATTCCAAAAGAAATAAATCACGTTTTTTTTACCTATTCTCAGAACATGAGGCAAAACCACAAACTGACATCCACACACCCAGGCACCTCCTTCACCCAAGTAGGTCTGTGACTCTTCTGAGTGTCCTCTGACTGGTAGGCCATACGATGTTCCTCTGAAATGGCCTTTCTTGTCTCAGATCTGGTGTCATTCACCAACTCTGTAAAGTTGTCAAGAGGCAGTGGTGAGCCAATTCCAGTCTTGTCAGGAAAGGCCCCTCTTCAGAGCTTTCTTGGAATTTGGCCACCTTCATATGAAGAGGTACCTAGAAAGACTGATTCTATCCTTGGTAAATCCAAACAAGTGAGACCACTGGGACTTGGACGGGTAAAGGCTCTGGGTGCCTGGCTTCCTGGTTCCCAAATTCAGAGAATTCCATCACCAAGGAAGTAGGTGAGGTCACTTCCTTCAGGAACTGAATGAGGTCACTGACTTGGCCACCAATATGTTCTAACAGTTGCTTCCTAGGTTCTCATAAGATGGATGCTGCCCCTACTTCCTGTGACACATTCACAAATTAGAATGGTATAGAAACCATAGGCACCTGGGAACAGCTCTCCACAAAGGCCTGGTTTGATCCGACTTCTCTACATTAAGAAGAGAGAGGCTGATTCAGAAACATCCCTTCATCCTGACTAGGTTGTTTGCCATGGAAGATGACTTTTGCTCTCTCATGTCCTAAATAGCTGCCTAAATCTTCTCCATCGATCATTTCTGCATGGACTTTTGAGGTTCTCAGCAGGTGGAAGATCCTCTACCTTCCTGTATTGTAAGACCAACTGGGTCCCTGCACTTCTGTAAAGTTAGATTTTGGTTAGGAATCATTCTGCTGGATGAATAATGGTTTGGGAACCTCTGATACTTATAAGAATATAGACGTGAAATATAAGTACGAAAACAGAAATCTAGGTAAGATTTGAAGCCCAGAAGGGCATTTGGCGATTTATTGGCATACTAAGCTTGAATTATGTTCTGCACCGAGGTCTCAGATAAATTCATTCACAATGGCATAGGATGCTGTACCTCAGATGACTGAATTTAGAAGAGATCATCCAGTCCAAAAGGGATAGTCCATAGGATTAGGAAGATTGTCTGTAGGATTAGGAAGAAGAGTGAGTCTAGGAGTTGGACCAAAAGTTCTTTAGCAATAGGGTTTCAGTTAGAGAGTGAATGTAAATGTCAGCACATGTGAAGAGTCAGTCACAATGATGAACTGGGGAAAATATGTAGGAAAGAGACTAAATATATATCAATAGAGACATTAGGAAATCAGGCAACGTATAAAGTGAGTGATAGGATTAGACATTTTCAACAGGGTTGAGGTTGAATATATACTCTTAGGAAGAAACAATTATTTAGTCACCAATAGGATTGACATTTGAGCGCATTAGGGAACCTAGACATGGAGGTTTTTAGTAATCCATGCTCACTTTAAATTTAGGCTTTAGTACTACAATCATAAGTGTGACCTTTGCATTTCGTGTCAAGAATATTACTGTGGTAAAATGTATATGTAGATCAGATGACATGAGTATTTCTTCCACCAATATGAGGAGCAATATTTTGAAAACTTATAAATTAGTATTGCGGATAAAATAGGTGTACCCTGTGTTGATGAATAAGAGATGATGCATGAATAGACCATATTGTGAATAAATTATATAACTGGTTCCAACTTTAAATAATGCATTGAAATTATATTTGAAAATATATAGTAAATCTTATATTGATATATATACATTCATTCCAACCAGTTATACATCTAATGGTAATATTAGGGTTACGGTTTATCATGAAGAGTGTGTGAGTTTTGCTTCAAAAATGAGTATAGAATCGAAAATAATGTTTTTAGAAAGAAGTCTAGTGAAAAAACCACTAAAGAATCATAGAGGAATACATGTTTTCTGAAAGAGGAAGTGATTGAAAGTGAAACACATGCCTATAAATTTGTGAATTTGTGGATGAAAGGATATATCCTATGATGTCCATAAACTGAAGAAATAGTAATGTACCAGTGTGGAATAAAAATTAACTTAAAAATACATATCATGTCCCATAGGAATCTAACTGCATTGATGTTAAACTTGGTCAGTTACTATAGAAATATTAGGATATATAAGGACCATTCACTGAAGTTAGTTTTCAGTACTAGGAAACAAATATGTATTTCAGGTGGTTGAATATTTCTGAGAATAATCTGTTGAGAGGCACAGCCAAAGGAGCCCCAACAAACTTGCAGCTGCCAGCAAACTTCCATCTGCCGACTGATGATTGGCTCACAGTGGCCCCAGAATCATCTAGCTGATTTGCTTCTCTATGGTGATGCTCATTGGAGATGCTCAATGAGCGGTTTCCCCTACCTTTCAGAGTGCCAGCGGATGATTGGCTGACAGCGGCCCCAGCAACATCTACCTGATTGGCTCCTCTGTGGTGATGCACATTGGGCTGGTTCCCTGCCCTTTCAGACCACGGAACTGCTCATTGGGGGACTTTTCTGGCTTCGCCCACGTGACCCAGCCAATCGGCCTCAAGAGGAGGAGACTTGTGTTTGAGGGAGAGGCTTGTGGGAAGCCTGTGGTGGCAGTTGGGCTCTGATGGCTTTTCCTGAGGAGCTGTTTTGTTTGGTGTCATCTTGTTGGGTTGTATTATAGTAGAAATACGGGATCAGAAATTAGTAAAAAAAAAACTGAAAGAGTGTTCAGTAAATTGTTAGAGGAAGGAGGCATCTCAGTAAAATCAAGAAAAGTCAGGGCATACATTGATACAATACAAAAATGTAGCCCATGGCTTTTTCAGGAGGAGTTGTTGAATATATCACAATGGAACCATCATGGTGAAGATTTAAAAAGAATAGAAAAGAAAAGCCCAGGGACTCTGCCAGTTGGCACATTGCTATTGTGGACGTTTGTACCTTGTTTGCTTAGTGGAAAGCCTTCAGTTCAGACAATGGTAGAGGAAGGAGAAGACATATTGATTCAAGTAAAACAGAAGGTCTCTCAAGTTAGTCAGACAGAGGAAAAAATTCAAGTAAAAGAAAATGTCTCTCGAACTAGTCAGACAGAGGAAAAAATTCAAGTAAAAGAAAAGGCCTTTTAAGCCAGTCAGACAGAGGAAGAAAGTGTAAAACAGAAAAAGCCATCAGGGGGAAAGTTACAACAGGAGACTACTACTAACACCTTTCTATCACCAGAGGGTGTAAGTGTCCAACCAACAGCACCACCTCTACAGGAGACTGCTACTAACACCTTTCTATCACCAGAGGAAGTAAGTGTCCAACTAACAAGGCCACCTCCATATGCTGGGAGGCCCCCCAACCCCCGCAGTTGATAGTTGGGATCCGGAGACAAGATCTCAAATATTAACATGCCCAGTATTTGAGGCAGGAGGGCAGTGAGATTACCATGCTTTAAATTTCAAAACAGTGAAGCAGCTAATAGAGGCTGTAACAACCTATGGTCCTCAAGCACCCTTCACTGTAAGCATTATCGAATCCATTAACAACATGAACATGAAGCCAGCAGATTGGGCTAATATGTGTAAAGCTGTGCTAAATGGAAGACAATACCTGTTATGGAAGATTGCCAATGAGGAATTTTGCAAGGAGACGGCTAGGCAAAATGCAGCAGCTACTTATCCTCAGAGAAATCTAGATATATTGTTAGGAAAGGGACCTTATGAGGATCAGCAGCAGCAATGTGCATATAATCCTGGTGTATATGCACAGATTGCTATAGATGCAATTAAGGCATGGAAGACTTTAAAAGGACATGGAGGTTTACAAGGTCAATTATCTAAGGTAATACAAGGAGCTAATGAACCTTATGCTGAATTTGTAGATAGGTTTATTCAAACAGCTACCAGAGTTTTTGGAAATACACAACAAGCAATGCCATTACTAAAACAACTTGCTTATGAGCAAGCGAATCGTTGGTGCAAAGATATCATTAGACCATGGAAACATGAAGATTTAAACACATATATTAAATTATGTAGAGACATTAAAGAACAAGAGCAAGTCGTGGAAGCTGCAGTAAAACAGGCTTTAGATGCCAGAGACATTAATGAACAAGGGCAAATTGTGGCAGCTGCAGTAAAACAGGCTTTAGATGCCAGGCCAAGAACATGCTACAATTGTGAAGAAACAGGACATTTTAAAAGGAATTGTCCCATAGGAGGAGGGTTTAACAAAACTAGGTATCAAAGGAGTAGAATACCAGGTATTTGTCCACGATGCCGTAGAGGGAGACTTTGGGCTAATGAATGCTGTTCTCAAACCACCATAGAGGGTACACCATTATCAAAAAACGAACAAGGACCAGGTGTTTATCCACAATATCATGGACAAAAACATGGAGCTCCATTGACAAAAAATGGACAAGGGGGCTCAATGCTCCAGGGCCCAAAACCACAAATATACACAGCACTAGAGAAACCCAGCAACCCCATCAGGGTAGTGCCCAGGACACATTGTCCATCAGATCCCTCATCAGACAAACCAGAGGGAGCGCAGGGTTGGACATCTGTGCCTCTGCCAGAGCAGTACTAACTGCAGAGATGGTAGTTCAATTCATTTCCACAGGGGTAAAAGGACCTCTTCCCAAAGGAACAGTAGGCTTATTATTGCGACGCAGCTCTTCTACTCTAAAAGGACTTATGATAAGTCCTGGGGTAATTGATCTCGACTATGAAGGTGAAATAAAAATTATAGCCAGTTCTCCAAAGGGTATATCAGTAATTTCACCAGGAGATAGAATAGCACAGTTACTAATAATACCCAGCCTACATGAAAAATTTTCCAGTCGTACTGTAGAAAGAGGTTCCAAGTGATTAGGCTCCACAGGTGTAGATTGGGCTGTGCTTTCTTTAAATTTAGATTCTGGACCCATGCTAAAACTAAATATTCAAGGGCATGAATTTAATGGGCTACTGGATACAGACGCAGAGCTTAGCATCATCTCTCGTCAAGAATGGCCAAAACATTGGCCATTACAACAAGCCACTCAAATGCTTCGAGGCCTAGGAGTAGCGTCTAATCCCCATAGAAGTGCAATGGTATTAGATTGGAAGGATCCTGAAGGATGTGAAGGAACCCTAGAGGGTCAGTTACTGTAGAAATGTTAGGATATGTATTCAAGAGCCTGATGAATCTCCCACTATGTTTCTAGAGAGAATTATGGAGGCATATAGGAGATATACTCCTTTTGATCCTCAGGCAGAGAATCAAAGGCATCTGTCACGATGGTCTTTATTGGGCAAACTGGCCTGGATATTAAAACAAAGTTACAAAGCTAGATTGATTACAAGATATGACTTTGAGAGATTTAGTCAGAGAAGCCAAGAACGTATATTATAAGAGAGAAACTGAGGAAGAGAAGGGAGCAAAGGGAGGATAAAAGAAACAAAAGGCAGACTAAGGCGTTGACTAAGGTCCTGGTCACAAAAACAAAGAGGCCAGAAATTAAGAAACAGGTAGACAAGAAGGGGTAACATTGGCCGATGCCAGAGGCTACCCTGGCCTCAGATCAATGTGTCTACTCTAAAGAAAAAAGGACACTGGGCCAAAATTGCCCTAAAAAGCGACAGCCACACCAGCCAGCCATTCTGACTCTGGAGGATGACTAAGAAAGTCGGGGCTCAGATTCCCTCCCCAAGCTCAAGGTAACTTTTGAAGTGTTTCAAAAGTGATTATGGAAATCAAAAATAATGTGTTTGGAAAGAAGTCTCATGAAAAGATCAGTCAAGAAACATGGATGAATACATGTGTTCTGAAGCACGAAGTGATTGAAAGTGAGACAAATGCCTATAAATTTGCTAACTTGTGGATGAAATATATATCCTATGATGTGCATAAAGTGAATAAATAGTAATGTAGAAGTGTTGAATAAAATTGAACATCAAAATACACATCATGTCCCATATGTTTGCACCATTCAAAGAAGTTAGTTTTCAGTACTAGGAAACAAATATCTATTTCAGGTGGATGAATATTACTGAGAATAATCTTGTGAAAAGTTGATTAAAAATCCAAATACATCAATATGAATGAATTTAGGGAGTGCATAATAAGACACATGTTTTATATATATATCACAGACATTAAAAATATCAATATATATGCCAATTGAAATTCATCATGAAATATATATCATCAGCATATCCAAAAATATTCATTTTAATGAATATGGATTTTTATATAAGTTTGTTCAAATAGGAAGCTCACCCATGGGTTGAATTTTCAGTTCCAACAGTGTTTAGGAGGAGTGATCACTTCTCACAATTTGTATGTGCCATGTCAGCCACCTCACGAGAATGTACGTGTGACACCAGGTAGGATTCTATATGTGCATATTAAAACACATGTGCTGAATAGGCTACTGAGAAAGGAAGACAGTAATTCATATATTTGTTAACTTTAAAAACACATGTAGAACTATTTCAATTAAAAATTGACTAGATTTATAACTCCTACCCTATATATTTCAAAAGGCATGTCCAACTATACACCATGCCTCCTCTGAAATGCTTGTATTTCTTTTCTGTTTGGGTTATGTTTCTCCATCATATTAGGATTAGTAGTCAGAGTCTAGTAGGGAATGGGTTAGTGTCAGGGATTCAGTATTTCAAATATATGCTGCACAAAAATCTTCCCACTCTCATTCAGAACAATGCCTAGACATTACCCTCGTCCCAAGTAAGACACAATTAAAGGAGAAGAGTTAAAAATTCTGTGAATACATATCTGGAAATGAATATTCTCATGAGTTCACAACCTTGGAGGTCGTAGAGGAGTTTCCAAAAGTATGGGACAGGGTAAGCACTCCACAAACATGGAGCTCTGCTGCCCTAAAGACTTCTTGAGAAACTGCCTCTGAGGTTGGGCACTTGAAATATATGTTTTCGTAAGGAGCTTTCTTTGTACTGAGACCATCAAAGCTGGGTGTGCATCTATGCGACCTGGGAGGACATGGTTTCATATTTTCCAATGAACATGAGGCAGCAGTGCTGAATTCTCTCTATGTAGGTAAACTGTGTCCACTGGGGCCTAAGTGTCTCTGCGTGTGGACTGTGAAGCCATTTGGTCATCCTCCACTTTTCCTGTTGTTTCTTGCTGCTGCACTGGGAGTTTGGTATTTGCTTATGAAGTAAAAAAAGATCACCTGGGACACAGTGCTTGAGGGAGTTCTGTCACGTGTGGTGGGTCAGGGTCTGCAAGAGAATATACCAACAATGCTTCTATTCCACAAAGCTTTTCCCCTTGACCATAGCAACATAATTCTCAACATTGCCCTGAAACCTCTCTATATAACAAGATGCCGTTACATATAAGGGTCTGCTGGCTGCACCATGTCAGTCACAACGCATTTGAAAGCCAATGGAAGATCAACATGGCCCCACCACAGATGTTTCATCACACACACCCCCTCCACTGCTCTAGGCCCACTACTCACCAGGCTCCAATTTACTGGCATCTCTGTTATACACCATTTTGATGAAGCCTAGTCAATCAAGGCACTGTCTGGTATACTCATGATCAGCAACTGGTTTTCCAAATTTTCTCCAGTGCCACCTGGTCATGGAAATTTCAATAATTTTATTGTATTTATCTAGCCATTTTTCACGGATGAAGTTGGAGGCACTGTGGATTTCAATTCGTACAGGAACCATTAAATGATGAGAAACCTCATTTCAATGAAAGCTCTGTAGAACTGTTACAGACAAGGCTTCCCAGGAAGTGGCCAAAAAGTCACATGAAATCAGGCCCATTGAGGTCTACAATGTGAGGTCCATGTGTGTTTTGACTGTCACCTGTGCCTGCCAAGTCTTTCAGAAAAAAAAAATCATGTGATATCCTGGCTGAGATTCCCAGTGCTCTGTGGAAAGCCACCCTGGGCCTAGATCTCAGTTTCCAAGGGAGACTCTCATGCGTGCCCTCCTAGAATCCCAACACAATTCATGGCACAAGTTCTCTGAGATCAGATCCAGAATGCACTCTCTAAGTGTAATCACACCAGAGTTCAAGCCCATGTGGACCCAGGCATCTCCTTTAACTGCCACACAATGACCACAATTCAAACCAAAACACTCCCACATGGCCCTCATCTGTTTCCATATAGATACTCATCATAACCTCTGGCTGGAGGTTTCCATGAGGGGCGCAGTCCAAGACAGTGTCCAAAATAAGCTCCCTTGCCCCTCATTTGCCTAAAGTCAGGGTGGCCTGGACATACTTCCTGTGAACCAGGAGTGATCAAATAGGCATGCCGTTAATACTGCACCAGTTCTTCAATTTGAGGCCTACTGAGTTAGAGGTATAGATTCTTTATGTGAATTAGAGTCATGAGAAAACCCAAGCACATCTGCAGGGTTTGAAAAACTCAATTGACACAAAGGATCCCTATTCTCACTTGATAGAGGTCAGGAACCTCACAGAGGAAAGCGAGACTTTATCCACAATGACTGGTCTATTTGTCATTTTGGTTTTGGATACACACATGGGATCTTTCTTTAGATCCATCTGGTGCTGAGAATCTAAGCCACAACCTCACACAGGGCTAAGATGCTAATTCAGACACATCCCTTTCCAAAGCAATTAAGCAAAGAGCCACAGGTGATGCCCATTCATTTCCATTTGAAAACTGTTTACTTCAGGCTTCACCAAGGGGTGGCCAGAGCAAGAACTTCCTGACATTCAGTTCAAAAGAACAATATATAAGCAAAATGCCCAAAGCAGGTTTTTTCCACTGAGATTTTCCTGGTCACACTGATATCTGAGTTTTTTGAGATGCTCGCCATTCCCTTCAGCTATCCAGTACATGGCCATGTCACAGAGCTTGGAGGTGGTACATATGTTGGACACAAAACCATGAGCCTATTCTGGAGAGTGAACAGAATTCATGAAGAAACCTGGAAATTAGGAATGTAGTAGGTAATGCCCATCTTTAAGTAAAGCCGCAATCCATTCATAAATTGGGCAGGATGAAATGGGAAACTTTCTACTAGACAGAACACATCCATTGTTGCACTCTCTTTTCTAATGTCTACAACCACGGACACCATGGGATACACAGACATAGAAACACTCGCCTTTTCAAACGACTTACGAGAAACAGTTCACTGCAAACCAAACAAACCACCTTTCCTTCCTATTCTCACAACATGAAACAAAATCACAAACTCACAACCACACCCACAAAGGCACCTACTTACCCTAAGTAGGTCTGTGACTCTATGGAGTGTCCTCTGACTGGTGGGCCACACAATGTTCCCCTGAAATGTCCTGTCCTGTCTCAGATATGGTCTCCTTGGCCAACTCTATGAAGTTGTCAGGAGCCAGCGGTGGGCCACTACCTGCTTTTTCAGGAAAGGCCCCTCTTCAGAGCTCTCCTGGCTTTTGGCCATTCTAACATCAGTAGGTACAAAGAAAGACTGACTCTGTCCTTGGTAATTCCAAACAAGTGAACACACTGGGACTGGTACTGGGACTGGCTCTGTGTGCCTGGCTTCCAGGATCCCAAGTTCAGAGAGTTCCATCACCAAGGGAGTAAGGTGAGGTCACTTCCTTCAGGAACTGAATGAGGTCACTGCCTTGGCAACCACTTTATCCTAACAGTTGCTTCCAAGTGTCTCATTAAATGGAGGCTTCCCCTACTTCCTGTGAAACATTCACAATTTAGAATGGTATATCAACCATAGGAACCCGGTAAAAGCTCTACACACAGGCCTGGTTTGGTTCATCTCCTCTACATTGAGAAGAGAGGTTCTGATTCAGACACATCCCGTCATCCTGACCAGGTATTTTGCCATGGAAGATTACTTTTGCTTTCTCAGGTCCTCCATAGCTGACTACGCATTCTCCAGGGATCATTTCTGCATTGAACTTGTGGTTCTCAACAGGTGAAAGATCCCCTACATTCCTGTATTGTAAGACCAACTCTGTCCCTGCTCTTCATTAAATTTACATTGAGGGAACAGTGTATTGTTAGGGTTAATAAAATTTTTGATTTGGGTTAGAAATCATTCTGCTGGATGTATTGGGAACCTGCAATGTTTTTAAAAATATAGAGGTGAAATATATAAATTAAAAAAGGAAGTCTAGGTAATTTTGAAGCCCAGAGGGGCAATGGGCACTTCATTGGGATACTTAGCTTTGATTTACGTTGTGCACAGATATCTCAGATAAATCGATATGCAATGGCATAGGACCTTGTACCTTGGATGATTAAAATTCGAAGAGAACATCCAGTCAAAAAGGGATAGTCGGTATGATTAGATAGATATTCGGTAGGTTAACAAAGAAGAGTGAGTATAGGATTTGGAACAAATTTCTTTAGCAATAGGGTTTGGGTTAAAGTGTGAAAGTAAATATCAGCACACTTGAAGGGTCAGTCACAATGATGAACAGGGGAAAATATGTAGGAAAGCAGATATCAATAGAGATATTACAAAATCAACAAGTGGGCCAAGGACCTGAACAGACACTTCTCAGAAGAAGACATACAATCAATTAATAAGTACATGAAAAAATTCTCACTTTCTCTAGCAGTCAGAGAAATGCAAATCAAAACCACCCTAAGATACCATCTCACTCCAATAAGATTGGCAGCCATTAGGATGTCAAACAATAATAAGTGCTGGCCAGGATGTGGGGAAAATGGTACACTTGTACATTGCTGGTGGGACTGCAAAATGGTGCCGCCATTATGGAAAGCAGTATGGAGATCCCTGGGAAAGCTGGGAATGGAACCACCATTTGACCCAGCTATCGCCCTCCTCGGACTATTCCCTGAGGACCATAAAAGAGCATGCTATAGGGATACTGCCACATCATTGATCATAGCAGCACAATTCACAATAGCCAGACTGTGGAACCAACCTAGATGCCTTCAATAGATGAATGGATAAAAAAAATGTGGCATCAATACACATTGGAGTATTATGCAGCACTAAAAAATGACAAAATCATGGAATTTGCAGGGAAATGGATGGCATTAGAGCAGATTATGCTAAGTGAAGCTAGCCAATCCTTAAAAAACAAATGCCAAATGTCTTCTTTGATTTAAGGAGAGCAACTAAGAACTGAACAGAGAGTAAGAGCATGAGGAAAATATTAACATTAAACTGAGACAAGTGATGGAAGAGAAAGGGAGAGAGAAGGGAAATTGCATGGAAACGGAAGGAAACCCTCATCGTTATACAAAATCACATATACGAGGTTGTGAGGGGAAAGGGGGGGGGGAAGGGAGAGAACGAAACAACAACAGATGAGGTAGAGAGGGAAAATGAAAGGGGAGGGGAGGGGGGATAGAAGGGGATAGGAAAGTCAGCAGAATACAACAGTCACTAATATGGCATAATGTAAAAATTGTGAATGTGTAACTGATGTGATTCTGCAATCTGTATTTGGGGTAAAAATGGAAATGCATAACTCACTTGAATCAAATGTATGAAAGATGAAAAAAAATAAAAATTAAAAAAAAGTACTAAATTGGCTCATCCTAACATTAAAAAAAAAGAGAGATTACAAAATCAGGAAAAGTATAAAGTGAGTGATATGATTAGATATTTTCAACAGGGTTGATTTTGAATATATAATCTTAGGAAGAAACAAATATGTAGTCACCAATAGGATTGATATTTGAGAGCATTAGGCAACCTGAACATGGAAGTAATCCATGTTCACTTTCCATTTAGGCTTTAGTACAATAATAAGTGTGAACTTTGCATTTTGTGTCCAGAATATTTCTGTGATAAAATGTATATGTAGATTAGGTGACATGAGTATTTTTTTCACCATTTCTGCGAGTAATATTTTGAAGACATACACATAAGTATTGGTTGTACAAAAAGCTGTACCCTGTGTCTATGAATATTCAGATAATGCATGAATAGACCATACTGTGAATAAATAGTATAGCTGGTTCCACTTTAAATAATGGATTGAATTGATATTCACAAAGGAGTGGTCTGAGGCAAAAACCTTCCTGAAATTCAGGGCAAGAGAACAATAGGTAAACAAAAGGCACAAAGCAGGGTTTCTCCAATGAGACTTTCCTGGTCACACTGATATCTGAGTTTTCCGAGATGCTCGCCTTTCCCTTCAGCTATCCAGTACATAGCCATATCACATAGCTTGGAGGTAGTACATATCTTGGACACAAAACAATGAGGCAATTTTGGAGAGTGTCCAGAATTCAGGATGTAAACAGAAACTTTGGAAGATAGCAGGTGTTGCCCTTCAATAAGGAAAGCCGCAGTCCATTAATAAATCGGGCAGGATGAATGTTGCGAAGCTTTCTCATAGACAGGCCACATCCATTGATGCATTTTCTTTTCTAATGTCTACAACCACGGACAGAGTGGGATACACAGACATAGAAGCACTCGCCTTGTCAAAGGACTTACTAGAAACAGTCCACGCCAATTCAAACAAACAGCCTTTCTTACATCTTCTCAGAACATGAGAAAAAAACATACACACACCTACACCCACAAAGGCACCTCCTTTGTGGAGTGTCCTCTGAATGGTGGGCCATACTATATTCGCCCAAAATGGCCTGTTGTATCTCAAATCTGGTCTCCTTGGCCAACTCTGTGCAGTTGTCAGGAGCCAGCGGTGAACAAATACCTGCTTTCTCAGGAAAGGCCTTTCTTCATAGCTTTCCTGGCATTTGGCCATCCTCACATCTGTTGGTACTAAGAAAGACTGACTCTGTCCTTGGTAAATTGAAACAAGTGAGACCACAGGGACTGGGACTGCGACTGGCTCTGGGTGCCTCTCTTCCTGGATCCCAAGTTCAGAGAGTTCCATCACCAAGGAAGTGAAGTGAGGTCACTTCCTTCAGGAACTGAATGAGGTCACTGCCTTGGCAACCTCTTTGTCCTAACAGTTACTTCTAAGGGTCCCATGAGATGGTGTCTGTCCCTACTTTCTGTCACACTTTCACAAGTTAGAATGGTATATCAACCATAGGCACCTGGGAAGAGCTCTCCACACAGGCCTGATTTGGTCCATCTTCTCTACATTTAGAAGATAGAGGTTGATTCAGACACATCCATTCATCCTGACCAGGTTGTTTACCATAAAAGATAACTTTTCCTCTCTCAGGTCCTTCATAGCTGCCTACATCTTCTCCAGGGATCATTTCTGCATGGACCTTTGATGTTCTCAGAAGGTGGAAGATCCCCTACATTCCTGTATTGTAAGACCAACTCTGTCCCTCCTCTTTTGTAAAGTTAGATTGAGGGAACAGTGTATGTTTAGGGTTAACAACATGTTTGATTTGGGTTAGGAATCTCTCTGCCGCATGAATAATGGTATTGGGAACCTGTGATATTTACAAGAATATATAGGTGAAATGTAAGTATGAAAACAGAAATCTAGGTAAGATTCGAAGTCAGAAGGGCATTGGGTCCTTGAGTGGGATTCTTAGGTTTGAATTATGTTCTGCATATATGTCTCCGATAAATTGAAATACAATGGTTTAGGACCTTATACCTTGGATGATTAATTGTCGAAGAGAACATCGAGTCAAAAAGCAATAGTAAGTAGGATTAGGAAAATAGTCAGTAGGTTTAGAAATAAAAGTGAGTATAGAATTTAGACCAAAATTTCTTTAGCAATAGGGTCTCGGGTAGACATTGAATGTAAATGTCAGCATATGTGAAGTGTCACACACAATGATGAACTGTGGAATATATGTAGGAAAGAAGATATCAATAGAGATATAAGGAAATCAGGCAAAGTATAAACTGAGTGATAGGATTAGACATTTTCAACAGGCTTGAAGTCGAATATATAATCTTAGAAAGAAACAAATATGTAGTCACCAATAGGATTTACATTTGAGAACATTAGGCAACCTGGACATGGATGTTTTTAGTAATCCATGTTCACTTTCCATTTAGGCTTTGATACAATCATGAGTGTGACCTTTGTTTTTTGTGTCCAGAATATTACTGTGATAAATATAAATAAATAAATAAATATATATATATATATATATATATATATATATATATATATATATATATATAGAGAGAGAGAGAGAGAGAGAGAGAGAGAGAGAGAGATAGACAGATAAGGTGAAATGAATATTTCTTCTACCATTTCTGGGAGCAATGTTTTGAAGAGGTATTAATTAGTATTGGGGAACAAAGAGGTGTACACTGTGTCTATGAATATAGAGATAATGCATTAATAGACCATACTGTGAATAAATAACATACCTGGTTCCAACTTTAATAATGGATTGAATTGAAATGTGAAAATGTACAGGAAATCTTATATTGATATACACACATTCATTCCAACCACTTATTCATCTAATGGTAATATTAATGTTATGGTTTATCTTGAAGAGTGTGTGGGTTTAGCTTCAAAATTGATTATGGAATTCGAAAATAATGTGTTTGGAAAGAAGTCTCATGAAAAGACCAGTCAAGTAACATGGAGGAATACATGTGTTCTGAAGCAGAAAGTGATTAAATGTGAAACAAATTCCTATAAATTTGTGAACTTGTGAATGAAATATATATCCTATGATGTGCAAAAACTGAAGAAATAGTAATGTACCAGTGTTGAATTAAAATGAACGTCAAAATAGACATCATGTCCCCTAGGAATCTACTTGCATTGATGTTAAACTGGGTCAGTTACTGTAGAAATATTAGGATTTGTAAGCACCATTGATTGAAGTTAGTTTTCAGCACTGGGAAACAAATATGTATTTCAGGTAGATGATTATTTCTGAGAATAATCTTGTGAAATGTTGATTATAAATCCACATACATGAACATGAATGAATTTACGGAGTGAACATGAATGAATTTACGGAGTGTATATAAGACACATATATTTCATATTTTATAAAATCTGTAGAGTATATATATATATATATATATATATACAAACAACACAAAAATTCATTAAAAATATCAATATATATATGCCAATCGTAATTCATCATGTAATATATATCATCCACAAATGCAAAAATATTTATTTTACTAAACATGGGATTATGTATAATATTGTTCTAATAGAAAGCTCACCCATAGTTTGAATTTTCAGTTCCAACAGCGTTTAGGAGGACTGATCTCTTCTTACAATTTGTTTCTGCCAAGTCAGCCAACTCATAAAAATATACATGTGATACCAAGTAGGAATCTATATGTGCATATAAAAAGTACATGTGCTGAGTAGGCTACAGAGAAAGGGAGACAGGAATTCACATATTTGTTAACTTTAAAAACGCATGGAGAGAGCTGGGGATGTGGCTCAAGTGGTAGCGTGCTCGCCTGGCATGCGTGCGGCATGGGTTCGATTCTCAGCACCACGTGAAAACAAAGATGTTGTGTCCGCCGATAACTAAAAAATAAATATTATAGAATTCTCTCTCCCCTCTCTCACTCTCTCTTTTAAAAAAACACATGGAGGAGTATTTCAATTATAAATTGAGTAGATTTATAAAACCGACCCTTTATCATGCAAGAGGGAAGTCCAACTATACACCATGCTTCCTCTGAACTGCTTGTATTTTCATTCTTTTTGGGTATTTTTCTCCATCATATTAGGATTAGTAGTCAGAGTCTAGTAGGGAATGAGTTAGTGTCAGGGATTTAGTATTTCAAATGGAAAATTGGAAAATGGATCAATGTGTATGCAAATGTGTACTACAAAAAAATTTTCCCACTCTCATTCAGAACAATGCCTTGACATTACCTTCACCCCAAGTAAGACACAATTAGAGGAGAAGAGTTAGAAAATCTTTGAATACATATCTGAAATTGAAAATGCTTAGGGTTCACAACCTTGGAGATTGTAGAGGAGTTTCCAAAAGTAAGGGACAGTGTAAAAACTCTACAAACATGGAGATTTGCCTGCCTAAAGACGTCTAGAGAAACTGCCTCTAGGTTGGGCACTTGAAATATATGTTGTTGTCAGGAGCTTTAGCTTCCTTTCTAGCGAGACTATCAAAGCTGGGTCTTCATCTCTGTGATCTGGAGGACATGGGTTATAATTTTCCAATAAACATGAAGCAGCAGTGCTGAATTCTCTCTTTGTAGGTATTCTGTGGCCACTGGGGGCTAAGTGTCTCCCCATGTGGACTGCGAAGCCATTTCATCATCCTCCACTTTTCATAATGTTTCTTCCTGCTGCACTCGGAGTTTGGTATTTGCTTCACGAAATACAAGGAGTTCAACTGGGACACAGTGCTGGAGGGAGTTCTGTCACGTGTGGTGGATCAGGGTCTGCAGGAGAATGCACCAACAGGGCTTGTATACCACATAGGATGCCCCCTTGACCATAGCAACCTGATTCTGAACATTGCCCTGAAACCTCTCCATATAACAAGTTGCCTTTACATATAAGGGTCTGCTGGCTGCACCATGTCAGTCACAAGCCATTTGGAAGCCAATGGCAGATCCACATGGCCCCACCTCAGATGTTTTATCACACATTTGCTCACCACTGCTCTAGGCCCACTACTCAGCAGGATCCAAATTACTGAGATCTCTGTTTTACACCATTTTCATCAAAACCAGTCAATCAAGGCACTGTCTGGTACACTCGTGATCAGCAACAGGACATCCAAAGGTTCTTCATTGCCACCTGGTCATTGGAATTTCAAAAATTTCATGGTATTTATCTAGCCAATTTTCAATTATGAAGTTGGAAGCACTATGGCTTTCAAATCATTCAGGAATCGTTCAATGGTGAGGAAGCTCATTTCAATGAAAGCTTTGGAGAACTCTCACAGTCAAGGCTTCCCAAAGAGTGGCCTAAAGATCACATGAATCCAGGCCCATCGAGGTCTACAATTGAGGTCCATGTGTGTCTTGACTAGCAAATATGGCTTTCAAGTCTTTCAGAATAAAATAATGTGATATCCTGGCTGAGATTCCCAGTGCTCTGTGGAAAGCCACCCTAGGACTAGATCTCAGTTTCCAACAGAGACTCTCATGTGTGGCCTCCTAAATTCCCAACACAATTCATGGCAATACTTCTTTGATGATTGATCCAGAACTCAGTGTTTAAGGGGAATGACACCAGAGTTCAAGCCCAGGTGGATCCAGTCATCTCTTCCAACTGCCACATGAATGACTACAATTAAAACCAAAACACTTCCACATGGTCCTTACCTTCTTCCATATAGACACTCCTCATTACCTCTGGCTGGAGTTTTTCATGTGGGACGCATCCCAAGAGAGTGTCCAAAATAATCTTCCTTGCCCCTCATTTGCCTAAAGTCAGGGTGGCATGGTCACCCTTCCTGTGAACCTGGAGTGATCCAATAGGCCTGCCATGAATACTGCTCTGCTTCTCCAATTTGAGGCCTACTGACTTTCAGGGATAGATTCTTTAAGTGATTTGGAGTCACAAGAAAACACAAGCACCTCTGCAGTTTTTCAAAGAACTCATTTGACCTAAAGGATCCCTATTCTCACTTGACAGAGGTCAGAATCCTAACAGAGGAAGGCAAGAGACTCATCAACAATGACAGATTTTTGGCCATTTTGGTTTTGATTGCACACATGGAATCTATCTTTAGGTCCATCATGTGCTGAGAATCTAAGCCACAACCTCATACAGGGCCAAGAGGCTGATTTAGACACATCCTTTTTTTTTTTTTAAAATATTTATTTATTTATTTATTTTTTAGTTTTCGGCGGATACAACATCTTTGTTTGTACGTGGTGCTGAGGATCGACCCCGGGCCGCACGCATGCCAGGCGAGCGCACTACTGCTTGAGCCACATCCCCAGCCCAGTGTAATTTTTTTTTAAATTAATTTTTATTGTAGGTTGTTCAAAACATTACATAGTTCTTGATATATCATAATTCACACTTTGATTCAAGTGGGATATGAACTCCCATTTTTACCCCATATACAGATTGCAGAATCACATCAGTTGCACATTGATTTACATATTGCCATTCTGGAGTCTGTTGTATTCTGCTGCCTTTCCCATCCTCCACTATCCCCCCTCCCCCCTCCCCTCCCCTCTTCTCTCTCTACCCCCTCTACTGTAATTCATTTCTCCCCCTTATATTTTCCCTCCTTTCCCCTCACTTCCTCTTGTATGTAATTTTGTATACCCCTGAGGGTCTCCTTCCATTTACATGCAATATCCCTTCTCTCTCCCTTTCCCTCCCACCTCTCATCCCTGTTTAATGTTAATCTTCTTCTCATGCTCTTCTTCCCTACTCTGTTCTTAGTAACTCTCCTTATATCAAAGAAGACATTTTGCAATTGTTTTTAAGGGATTGGCTAGCTTCACTTAGCATAATCTGCTCTAATGCTATCCATTTCCCTCCAAATTCTATGATTTTGTCATTTCTTAATGCAGAGTAATACTCCATTGTGTATAAATGCCACATTTTTTTTATCCATTCGTCTATTGAAGGGCATCTAGGTTGGTTCCACAGTCTTGCTATTGTGAATTGTGCTGCTATGAACATGGATGTAGCAGTGTCCCTATCGTGTGCTCTTTTTAGGTCTTTAGGGAATAGACCGAGTAGTGGAATAGCTGGATCAAATGGTGGTTCCATTCCGAGCTTTCCAAGAAATCTCCATACTGCTTTCCAAATTGGCCGCACCAATTTGCAGTCCCACCAGCAATGTACAAGAGTACCCTTTTCTCCACATCCTCGCCAGCACTTGTTGCTGTTTGACTTCCTAATGGCTGCCAATCTTACTGGAGTGAGATGGTATCTTAGGGTGGTTTTGATTTGCATTTCTCTGACTGCTCGAGATGGTGAGCATTTTTTCATATACTTGTTGATTGATTGTATGTCCTCCTCTGAGAAATTTCTGTTCAGGTCCTTGGCCCATTTGTTGATTGGGTTATTCGTTATCTCATTGTCTAATTTTTTTAGTTCTTTGTATATTCTGGATATTAGGGCTCTGTCTGAAGTGTGAGGAGTAAAGATTTGTTCCCAGGACGTAGGCTCCCTATTCACCTCTCTTATTGTTTCTTTTGCTGAGAAAAAACTTTTTAGTTTTAGTAAGTCCCATTTGTTGATTCTAGTTATTAACTGTTGTGCTATGGGTGTCCTATTGAGGAATTTGGAGCCCGACCCCACAGTATGTAGATCATAGCCAACTTTTTCTTCTATCAGACGCCATGTCTCTGATTTGATATCAAGTTCCTTGATCCACTTTGAGTTAACTTTTGTGCATGGCGAGAGAAAGGGATTCAGTTTCATTTTGTTGCATATGGATTTCCAGTTTTCCCAACACCATTTGTTGAAGATGCTATCCTTCTTCCATTTCATGCTTTTAGCCCCTTTATCAAATATAAGATAGTTGTAGTTTTGTGGATTGGTTTCTGTGTCCTCTATTCTGTACCATTGGTCCACCTGCCTGTTTTGGTACCAGTACCATGCTGTTTTTGTTACTATTGCTCTGTAGTATAGTTTGAAGTCTGGTATAGCTATACCGCCTGATTCACATTTCCTGCTTAGAATTGTTTTTGCTATTCTGGGTCTTTTATTTTTCCATATGAATTTCATGATTTCTTTCTCTATTTCTACAAGAAATGCCATTGGGATTTTGATTGGCATTGCATTAAACCTATAGAGAACTTTTGTTAATATCGCCATTTTGATGATGTTACTTCTACCTATCCATGAACAGGGTATATTTTTCCATCTTCTAAGATCTTCTTCTATTTCTCTCTTTAGGGTTCTGTAGTTTTCATTGTATAAGTCTTTCACCTCTTTTGTTAGGTTGATTCCCAAGTATTTTATTTTCTTTGAGGATATTGTGAATGGGGTGGTTGTCCTCATTTCCATTTCAGAGGATTTGTTGCTGATATACAGGAATGCCTTTGATTTATGCGTGTTGATTTTATAGCCTGACACTTTGCTGAATTCATTTATTAGCTCTAATAGTTTCTTTGTAGACCCTTTTGGGTCTGCTAGGTATAGAATCATGTCATCTGCAAATAGTGATAATTTGAGTTCTTCTTTTCCTATTTTTATGCCTTTAATTTCTTTCGTCTGTCTAATTGCTCTGGCCAGTGATTTGAGAACTATGTTGAACAGAAGTGGTGAGAGAGGGCATCCCTGTCTTGTTCCAGATTTTAGAGGGAACGCCTTCAGTTTTTCTCCATTCAGAATGATGCTAGCCTGAGGCTTAGCATAGATTGCTTTTACAATGTTGAGGTATGTTCCTGTTATCCCTAGTTTTTCTAGAGTTTTGAACATCAACAGCAAAAGAAGTAGAAGACAAGAAATAATTAAAATCAGAGCTGAAATTAATGAAATCGAAACGAAAGAAACAATTGAAAAAATTGACAAAACTAAAAGTTGGTTCTTTGAAAAAATAAATAAAATCGACAGACCCTTAGCCACGCTAACAAAGAGAAGAAGAGAGAGAACTCAAATTACCAGCATACGGGATGCAAAAGGCAATATCACAACAGACACTTCAGAAATACAGAAGATTATCAGAAATTATTTTGAATCCTTATACTCCAATAAAATAGAAGATAGTGAAGGCATCGATAAATTTCTTAAGTCATATGATTTGCCCAGATTGAGTCAGGAGGATATTGACAACCTAAACAGACCAATATCAATTGAGGAAATAGAAGATACCATTAAAGACTACCAACTAAGAAAAGCCCAGGACCGGATGGGTATACAGCAGAGTTTTTCAAAACCTTTAAAGAGGAATTAACACCAATACTTTTCAAGCTATTTCAGGAAATAGAAAAAGAGGGAGAACTTCCAAATTCATTCTATGAGGCCAACATCACCCTGATTCCTAAACCAGACAAAGACACTTCAAAGAAAGAAAACTACAGACCAATATCTCTAATGAACCTAGATGCAAAAATCCTCAATAAACTTCTGGCGAACCGGATACAAAAACATATCAAAAAAATTGTGCACCATGATCAGGTAGGATTTATCCCTGGGATGCAAGGTTGGTTCAATATACGGAAATCAATAAATGTTATTCACCACATCAAAAGGCTTAAAAATAAGAACCATATGGTCATCTCGATAGATGCGGAAAAAGCATTCGACAAAGTACAGCATCCCTTTATGTTCAAAACTCTAGACACATCCTTTTACAAGCAATTAAGCAAAGAACAACAGGTGATGCCCATTCATTTCCATTTGAAAATTGTTTTCTTCAGGCTTCACAAAGGGGTGGCCTGAGGCAAAGACCTTCCTGACATTCAGGACAACAGAACCATAGGTAAGCAAATGAACCAAAGCAGAGTTTCTCCACTGAAAATTTACTGGTCACACTGATATCTGAGTTTTCTAAGATGTTCCCATTCTCTACAGGTATCAAGTATATGGACATGTCTCAGAGCTTGGAGTTGGTACATATCTTGGAAACAAAACCATGAGCCTATTCTGGAGAGTGGCCAGAATTCAGGAAGAAAACAGGAACTTAGCAATTTAGTACGTGTTGCCCATCCATAAGGCAAACCACAGTCCATTCTTTAATTAGGCAGGATGAATGCTGGGAAGTTTTCTACTAGACAAAACACATCCTTTGATGCCTTCTCTTTTCTAATGTCTACAACCACGGACACAGTGGAATACTCAGACATAGAAACACTAGCCTTGTCAAACGACTTACTAGAAACAGTCCACTCCAACCCAAACAAACAGCCTTTCCTACCTATTCTCAGAACATGAGAGAAAACCACAAACTCACTCGACACCCACAAAGGCACCTCCTTAACCCATGTAGGTCTGTGATTATCCGGAGTGTCCTCTAACTGGTGGGCCATACTATGTTCCCCTGAAATGGCCTGTCCTTTCTCAGATCTGGTCTCCTTGGCCAACTCTGTGAAGTTGTCAGGAGCCAGTGGTGAACCAATACTTGCTTTCTCAGGAAAGGCCCCTCTTCAGAGCTCTTCTGCCATTTGACAATCCTCATATCAGTCGGTACCAAGGAAGACTGACTCTGTCCTTGGTAAATCCAAACAAGTGAGACCACTGGGACTGGGACTGGGACTGGCTCTGTGTGCCTGGCTTCCTGCATCACAATTTCAGAGTTTTTGATCACCAAGGAAGAGAGGTGAGGTCACTTCTTTCAGGAACTGAATGAGATCACTACCTTGGCCACCACATTGTCCTAACAGTTGCTTCAAAAGGTCCCATGAAATGGAGGCTGCCCCTACTTCCTTTGACACTTTCACAAGTTAGAATGGTATATCCACCATAGGCACCTGGAAACAGCTCTCCACACAGGCATGGCTTGGTCAGTTCTCTACATTAAGAAAGGAGAGGCTGATTCAGACACATCTCTTCATACTGACCCGGTTGTTTGCCATGGAATATGACTTTTCCCCTCTTAGGTCCTTCATAGCTGCCTGCAACTTCTTCAGGGTATAATTTCTGCTTGGTCCTTTGATGTTCTCAGCAGGTGGAAGATCCCCTACATTACTGTATTGTAAGACAAATTCTGTCTTGGCTCTTCTGTAAAGTTAGTTTGAGGGAAAAATGTATGGTTAGGCTTAATAACATGTTTGATTTGAGTTAGGAATCATTCTGCTTAATGAATAATGGTATTGGGAACTTGCGATATTTACAAGAATATATTGGTGAAATATAAGTTTGAAAACAGAAATCTAGATAAGATTTGAATCCAGGAAGGGCATTGGGCTGTTGATTGGGATACTTAGCTTTGAATTATGTTCTCCACAGATGTCTCAGATAAATCAATATACAATGGCATAGGACCTTGTACCTTGGATGATTGATTGTCGAAGAGATCATCAAGTCAAAAAGGGATAGTCTTTAGGATTAGGAAGATAGTCTGTATGTTAGAAAAAAGAGTGATATAGGATTTGGTCCAAAAGTTCTTTAGCAATAGGGTTTCGGATAGAGAGTGAATGTAAATGTCAGCACATTTGAAGAGTCAGTCACAATGATGAACTGGGGAAAATATGTAGGAAAGCAGATATCAATAGAGACATTAGGAAATCAGGCAAAATATAAAGTGAGTGATAGAATTAGTCATTTTCAACAGGGTTGAGGTTGAATATATTATCTTAAGAAGAAACAAATATGTAGCCACCAATAGGATTGATTTGAGAGCATTAGGCAACCTGGACATGGATGTGTTTAGTAATCCATGCTCACTTTCCATTTAGACTTTGGTGAAAGGTTAATAAAATAGGTACTTGTTACTTACTGTTTTTCTGTATGCTTAACAAAACACTGTTGAAGTCTTGAGGACTGTTTGCTAATCTTGTTTCCAGAATGTGCTGTCCCCAACTGCCAAACTGCAAATGTATACCCTCACCTGTTTGCACGCAAACCACCCACTTGCCCTGACCCATCAATAAACTTCCCTCCCTGCCCTCTCCAAGGAAACCATATAAGCTCTGCTTAAGCTGTTCTCATTGCCTCTGCTCTATTCAAGTGAGCTCTGAGCCCCAGAATGCTGTACCCATAATAAACCATTTACTGTTGCATGAGACATTCTCTTGGTGGTCTCTTCCTCCGATGCTTGCCCGACCTTTTCATCTGGAGGCATCAGCAAGATCCGGCGGATGAAAGATCCCCAAGGGGCTCCTTTCAGGGTAAGTAAGGGAACTCTTTTTGGTTTTAGGTTTCAGGTTAGGGATTGGCAAAATGGCTATCGGTGATGAGCGTGAGCTCTCTCTGACAGAGGCTGACATACGTGTCACAGAGCCACAGGCCACGTCCCTGGGGGATGCACCAGAGGACTCAGGAAATTGAGGAACAATAGTCTCCTTGACTCAGTGATATTTTGCTTCGGATTCGGTATTGCCAGCCCATCAGGTTTTGCCGGCTACTCAGTCCTGGCCTCAGTATTGGACGTCCAATGCCTGTCTTTATTGTCTTGTCTTGTCAGTGTAGTGTGTCGTTGCTTTCACTGTTTGTGTATCTCTCATTTTGGGACAGAGAACTTCAACACCTCTCTTCCTGACCCTTGATCACTGGACCAAAGTCCGCTTAAGGGCCCAGAATCTTTCTTTATCAGTAAATCGCTGGACCTGGCAGACCCTCTGTGCCTCAGAATGACCCACCTTTGGAGTTGGATAGCCCCTAGAAACATCTTCTTCCCACTAATTCGAAAAGTCAGAGATTTTGTCTTTCAACCGGGGCCACATGGACATCCAGATCAACAGCCATATATCTCAACTTTGCAGGACCTCTGCAAATCTCCTCCTCCATGGGTGAAGCTTTTCCTTGTCTCTGCCCCCGCTCCTACTCCTTCCACCATAATTCTATCTCTCAAACCCTCTGCTCCTCCTCCTCCACCCACTGTTCTCCCTGAGTCTCAAGACTCTATTGGACTCTCCTCCCCTTCTTACCCGCTGCCCTCGTCCACCAACCCCCAACAACCTCTAAGTGATTCCCCTGCTGCTGACTCAGCCTCTCCGCCATTGGAGGAAGCTAGGCCAGCCCAGCGCCCACCAGATGACTCCCTCTTGTCACACACACAGCCCCTCCTTCCTGGAGGAAGCTGGCCTGGCTAAAAGAACTCAAAGAACTCCCTGGCGTTTTCACACCTGCCTACTTGGGACGACTGCCAACAAATCCTAGGGATTCTCTTCATGACAGAGGAACGAGAGAGAAACATCCTGGAAGCTAGAAAAAAAAATTCTCGGACCAGATGGGTGACCAACACAACTTCCCAACATAATCAAAGCCGGCTTCCCCTTGAACTTACCCAACTGGGACCCCAAAACCTTTGAAGGTAGGGAGCATCTGTCCACTTATTGCCGGGCCCTAATAGTGGGTTTCCAACCAGCCACTAGGCAACCAAATAATTTGGCCAAGGTAAGAGAGATTATTCAAGGGCCTGATGAATATCCCTCTATGTTTCTAGAGAGAATTATGGAGGCATATAGGAGATATACTCCTTTCGATCTTCAGGCAGAGGATCAAAAGGCATATGTCATGATGGCCTTCATTGGGCAAGCTGATCTGGATATTAAAGAAAGTTACAATACTTAGATGGATTACAAGATATGACTTTGAGAGACTTTGTCAGATTAGCCGAGAAAGTATCCTATAAGAGAGAAACAGAGAGAACGAAAAGGAGCAAAGGGAGGATGAGAGATGAAAAAGACAGATTAAGGTATTAACAAAGGTCCTGGTCACAACAATAAATAGGCCAGAAATTAAGAAACAGGGAGACAAGAAGCGATACCTGTGTCCCCGTCAGAGGCCACCCTTGGCCTCAGATCAATATGCCTACTGTAAAGAAAAGGACACTAAGCCAAAGAGTGCCCTAGAAAGAGACAGCCATGCCAGACAGCCTTTCTGACTCTGGAGGTTGACTAAGAATGTCGGGGCTCAGATTCCTTCCCCGAGCTCAGGGTAACTTTTGAAGTGAAGGGGACCCCATAAACTTTGAAGTGGATACAGCAGCAGTATACTCAGCCCTTAAGGCCCCACTGGGCCCTCTATCAAATAAATGGTCTCTAGTTCAAAGGGCTAACAGCAGTAAATATCAGACTTAGACAACTAAGAGGACCAAGGACATGGGGAAAGAAAAAATCCAACATTCCTTCCTAGTAATCCCAGAATGCCTGGCCCCATTTATGGGCAGAGATATGCTCAGTAAGCTCCGAACCAAAACAACTTTTAACCCCGAAGGCCCCAAAATGAAATTTCTAAATCTTTCATTAAAAACTCCTATAGTCATGGCTTTATAAATGTCAGTCGAAGATGAACATCCACTTTTCACACACCCCAAGACTGATCAAACAGGCAAGTTACCCCAGAAATGGATAACAGATTTCCCAGATGCCTGGGCAAAATTGTTGGGTTAGGCCTAGCCATGAAACAATCTCCAAGAACAGTGGAGTTAAAAACCTCAGCCTCCCCAATCAATGTCAAACAACATCCTCTGAGCAAAAAAGCTAAAGATGGGATAAGGCCCCATATTCAGAAATATCTGGCCTTAGGGTCCTAAGGCCCTGTCAATCGGCCTGGAACACTCCCCTGCTACCAGTAAAAAATCCAGGAACTGGGCACTATCCCCCGTTCAAGACCTAAGAGAGATCAACAACAGAGTGCAGGACATTCACCCCACGGTAAATAATTCGTACAATCTGCTTTTCACTCTGAACCCTGAGTAGAAATGGTATGGACATAAAGATGCTATCTATTGCATGCCTCTGCATAAAGACAGTCAGTTGCTGTTTGCTTTTGAGTGGATAGACCCAGAAACCGGAACGTATGGTAAACTAACATGGACCAGACTCCCACAGGGGTTCAAAAACTCCCCCACTCTCTTTGATGAAGCCCTCCACAGAGATGTCAACAACTTCAGAACTATGCACCCCGAAGTCACCCAGCTTCAATACGTGGATGACCTGCTACTGCAGCCAACACCAAGGAAAACTGTGAGTCTGGGAACCAAGCACTATTATATAAGCTTGCTCAACTCGGGTATAGAGCTTCTTCCAAAAAACCCCAAATTTGCCAGCAAGAAGTAGTCTTCCTGGGCTATTCCCTTAGGGGTGGTAAACGATGGCTCACTGAGCCCAGAAAACAAACGGTTGTGCAGATAACCCCCCCCCCCAGCAGCAGACAACACAGAGAGTTTCTTGGGACTACTGGGTTTTGCAGGTTATGAATTCCTGTGTTTGCGTCCTTAACTTCTCCTTTATACCCGCTGTTAAAGGGAGATGCCCAATTCCAATGGACCCCTGAGCACCAGCAAGCTTTTGATAACATCTAACAACACTGGCACTGAACTCCTCAAGTTCACTGAGCCAAGCCTGCAATTTCAGAAAGCCCTACACTACGTTAAAAATGTACATCAATTCACACACCTTGGTTCAAAGAAACTGCAGGCATTCCTGAAGGATCAAGAACAGAGTTTTCCACTAACCGACTCACAGCGAAAGGACATAACTGAACGGGTAATAAAACCCTGTCCGTTCTGTCAATAGGTTAATGCTTACCCTTCCAAGCTTCCTGCAGGAAATCACCTATGAACAACCAGACCAGGACAATTCTGGGAAGTGGACTTTACTGAAATTAAGCCAGCAAGGTATGGACTTCAATATCTCCTAGTGTTTGTAGATATATTTTCAGGATGGATTGAAGCCTTCCCCACAAAAAAAGGCACAAATGGTGGTAAAAAATCCTGAAAGATATTTTTCCATGATACGGCCTACCTAAGGTTATAGGGTCTGATAATGGACCAGCGTTCATGGCCCAGGTAAGTAAGGGGTTAGCCAGAACCCTGGGGATAAATTGGAAGTTACATTGTGCTTATAGACCCCAGAGCTCAGGACAGGTTAAAAAAAAATTAATAGAACCATTAAAGAGACCTTAATGAAATTAAGCTTAGAGAGGGCATCAAAGATTGGACTATGCTCCTGCCTTATGCACTGTTTCATGGAAGAAATACTCCCTCTGTTTCTTTGTGTAACCTCACCTCCTATGAAATTCTCTATGGGGCCCCTCCTCCAGTAAGGACCTAACCCCAACTCTAAGACCTACGGATCCCTTCCTCACCCCCTTGCTTGACAAACTTAAAGCTCTTGAAAGAACTCAGCAATACCTGTCAAACCAGCTGGCCACTGCCTACCAACCTGGTGAAGAGGAGACTCCACATCGATATCAAATAAGAGACTTCGTCTACATAAGATGACTTCAGGTGTCATCCCTGGAACCCCGCTGGACAGGACCAGACCAGGTGCTACTTATAAAACCTACAGTGGTAAAGGTAGACGGAATCACTTCCTGGATCCTAATTCTCATCTCAAGCCTGTGCCCTGTCCAGACTCTGGCTTGAAAGTGGAAAAGACTGGTAACCGTTTCAAATTGCATATTGTCCATGTGGATAAGGCTATAGACTCTCCCCTTGGCCACCACTAGTCCTAACCATCATCAGCCCATTCAGCAGCGATGGCTGATCACAAATCCTATTAGACAAGAAGTATGGTCTGTCTCGCATACAGCCCCCTTAGGGACCTGATGGCCATCTCTCCACCCAGATATTTGTCAGCTGAGTATACGTCTTTCCAATTGGGATATCTCTGATGAAGAGGATCCCACTAAAATTCCATTAAATTTCTTCCATACCATAGATAATGGAAACAAACATTATGGATGTAGGGACACGCAAGCCTGATGCAGGTTGGCTAGCCTAGATTACTATGTTTGCCCGGTGGACTATCAAAGCCACAAACAACCACGGCTGTGTGGGGGAAAAGCCATCTTCTTCCGTAAGTCATGGGGATGTGAGCATACAGGGGCTGCCTGGTGGAACCCAAACTCCTCATCAAATTCAGTTCACAGCATTGGCCATATTACCAATTAGACAACCAAAACCGATGGCCCCCAGAGGGGTGTCTAGATCCTCAAATTCTGTGTGACTTTTTCAACTTCGGCAAGTGCTCAAAAGGATGGAAGAAAATTCCCCTATGTGTAGGCCTTTTCCCTCATTTGCTCACATCATGAACTATGTTTCTCCAATAGATTCTTCTGCTCCAGACTCTCTGCTGTCACTCTCACATCAACAACCTGATTTCTCCCCTCCAATTACTAGATCAAAAACCCAAACCTCCGCTGGTTCTCAGACCATTGCCCCCTTGCTGAGGTAGCAGGTACTGAGGTACCCTTCCACCCACTCACTCCTCTCTTCTCCTGTCAGTGCCCACACCGGGTCCCACCAGGTCCTCTTACCAGCTAACCCAAAGCTCAAACCAGCTGAGGAGTGCCCTCAGACGCCTATCCAAGTTGTAATGAAAATGGCCTTTAAAGTTGCTTTGTCATCACTAAAAACAGGTTACTAAGAATTTAATGTCCCTCACAGGCTTTTTGGGATACTCAATCCTGTATTCCCATCTGCTCTACCTGTTCTACTGCACAAGTTTTGTTGCCAGGAAAATCCCAAACCCTTTTCCCATTATTCTTTTATATCTCTTTTTCCTCATTCTCAGAACCACAGAACTGCTCTCACCCCCCGCCTTCCCCGTCTTCCCCTCTGTACCAGGCCCACAGAAAAATCTTAAATGGCCTTCTCCAGAAGTCTTCATCGTGGCTGAATTTAGGACTTTCAGCAACAAAGTCCCTATAAAAGAGTTCAGTGTAGATAAACTTCCTCTTTTCGTGTTGCTCTGTTATACTTGGCCACTGGCTGGAAAAATCAGCACTTCTAAGCTAGACACCCCCTTACTAGTTTTTCACAAAATATGTGAACAAGGCCTCTGGCCTTGAGCTGAGGCTTCCAGAGATGGCTACATTTCCAAGATAAAGAAGTTACCAACTGGGCTCCATGGTAACAGCTGGCAGGGAGAAAATAAAAGAGAAGAAAAAAAGCTCTCCCCCTCTTAGGTGTTCTTAAAAAGTTATCTTTACCAGAGAAGAGGAAAATAAAAACAGAACCAAAAACTGCTTTTTGTGAACTTCTGCAGACTGTAAATTTCTGAGTCTTTTCTCTTACATGTTGGGTACAAAATTCTGAAACTACCTAAACTTGGGATTCAGGAGATTAATTGATTACAATAGAAGCAATGCCCTCTATATCCGGTGGCAACCAAATAGGACTGTTTCCCTGTCTTCGGTGCTATCTTAGGTGCCTTGCCTTGTCCATACCTACAACAGTATAATTCTATATACTTAAACATTGTTTATTCATAAAATTATCAACAGATGTGATTAATTATGTAATGGTGCAGATGTTTCCCCGAGTGCTCTATCATGAGGCAGGATCATTTAAATTTCAAATAGGGGGGCATACAACCCGGTTCTGATGGCAACCTGTATCCTTCACTTTAGCCATCCTATGAGGAATAGTAGTTGCTGCAGAGGTGGGCACAGGAACCACTGGCCTAATCCATGGGACACAACAAATGACCCAATTAGAAGCAGCAATAGACCAAAACTTAAAGATATTAAAAAACCACCATCACAGCTTTACAAGAATCTTTAACCTCTCTCTCTGAAGTTGTTTTACAGAACAGGCGAGGGTTCGACCTCCTCTTCATGAGACAAGGGGCCTTTGTCCTGCATTGAGGGAAGAATGTTGTTATTATGCCTACCATACTGGAGTTGTAAAAAATCTATGATTAAATTAAGAAGACACATTGAAGAGCATCAACAAGAGAGAGAGGCCCAAAAGGGTGGTTTGAGTCTTGGTTCACAGAGTCCCCCTGGTTAACTACGCTTTTATCAGCCCTGGCCGGTCCATTAATAATCCTCATATTATTGCTAACTGTAGGACCCTGTTGGCTCAACCGTGTAGTTTCCTTTCTCCAAGCTCAAATTGGACAAGTTAAACTTATGGTAATCAGAAATCAATATACCACACTAGCAGACATAAAATGTGACATCCCCAATGATCACTATTATGATTTAATGTAACCAAAAGAAAGTGGGGAATGAAAGGTAAATAAAATAGGTAATTGTCACTTCCAGTTTTACGGTATGCTTAACAAAACACTGTTTATATCTTGAGAACTGTTTGCTAATCTTGTTCCCTGAATGTGCTGTACCAACTGCAAAACTGCAGAATGTACTCCCTCACCCATTTGCATGCAAACTACCCACTCGCCCTGACCCATCAATAATCTTCCCTCCCTGCCGTCTCCAAGGAAAGTATATAAGCTCTGCTTAAGCTGTTCTCAGGGCTCTCTGCTCTATTCAAGGGAGCTCTGAGCCCCAGCATGCTGGACCCCCATAAACTTTTGGCTGTTGCATTAGACAGTCCCTGGTAGTCTCTTCCTCCGATGCTCGCCTGACATTTACATTGGTAAAATAATAAGTGTGACCATTGCTTCTGTGTCCAAATGTACAAATTAATATTGGGGGTACAAATATGTGTACCCTGTGATATGAATATAGAGATAATGCATGAATAGACAATACTGTGAATAAATAATATAATGGGTTCCAAATTTAATAATGGATTCAATTGATATCTGAAAATATACAGGAAATCTTATATTGATACACATACATTCATTCCAACCAGTTATATATCTAAACGTCATATTAGGATTATGGTTTATCATGAAAAGTGTGTGAGTTTTGCTTCAAAACTGATTATGGAACTTGAAAATAATGTGTTTGGAAAGAAGTCTCATGAAAAGACCAGACAAGAAACCTGGAGGAATCCATGTGTTCTGAAGCAGGAAGTTATTGAAAGTGAAACAAATGCCTATAAGTTTGCTAATTTGTGGATGAAATATATATCCTATGATGTGCATAAATTGAAGAAATAGTAATGTACCAGTGTTGAATAAAAATGAACGTCAGAATACACATCATGTCCCATAGTAATCTACTTGCATTGATGTTAAACTGGGTCAGTTACTGTACAAATATTAGTATTTGTATGCAACATTAACTGAAGTTAGTTTTCAGTACTGGAAACAATTATGTATTTCAGGTGGATGAATATTTCTGAGAATAATCTTGTGAATACTTGATTATAAATTCATATACATGAACATGAATGAATTTAGGGAGTGTATATAAGACACATATATTTCATATTTTGAAAAATCTGGAGAGTATATATATATATATATATATATATATATATATATATATATATATATATAAACACAGAGAGACATTAAATAAACAATATATATGCCAATCGAAATTTATCATGAAATATATATCATCCACAGATGCAAAAATATTTCTTTTACTGAACATGGATTTATGTTTAATGTTGTTCAACTAGGAAGCTCACCCATAGGTTGAATTTTAAGATCCAACAGGGTTTAGGAGGAGGGATCTCTTCTCATAATTTGTATCTGCCAAGTCAGATACCTCACAAGAATGTACATGTGATACCAGGTAGGATTCTATATGTGCATATAAAAATACATGTTCTGAATAGGCTAAAGAGAAAGGGAGACAGGAATTTATATATTTATTAACTTTAAAAACACAAGGAGAACTATTTCAATTAAAAATTAACTAGATTTATAACACCTACACTTCATAATGCAAATGGCAAGTCCAACTATACACCATGCCTCCTTTGAACTGCTTGTATTTCTATTCTGTTTGTGTTAGTTTTCTCCATCATATTAGGATTATCAGTCAGAGCCTAGTAGTTTATGAGTTACTGTCAGAAATTAAGTATTTTGAATGGAAAATTGGAAAATGAATCTAATGTGTATGCATATATGTGCTACACAAAAATCTTCCCACTCTCATCCACAACAATGCCTTGACATTAACTTCACCCCAAGTAAGACACAATTAGAGGAGAAGAGATAGAAAATCTGTGAATGCATATGTGGAATGGAATATACTCAGGAGTTCACAACCTTGGAAGTGGTAGAGCAGTTTCCAAAAGTAAGGCACATGGTAAACACTCCACAAACATGGAGCTCTGCTGGCCTAAAGACTTCTTGAAAAACTGCCTCTGAGGTTGGGCACTTGAAATATATGTTGTTGTCAGTAGCATTAGCTTACTTTCTAGTGAGACCATCAAAGCTGGGTCTGCATCTATGTGACCTGGAGGACATTGTTTCTAATTTTCCAATGAACATGAGGCAGTAGTGCGAATACTCTCTTTGTAGTTAAACTATGGCCACTGGGAGCTAAGTGACTCACCGTGTGAACTGTAAAGCCATTTGGTCCTCCTCCACTTTTCGTGGTGGTTCTTGCTGCTGCACTGGGACTTTGGTATTTTCTTCATGAAATACAAGGAGATCAACTGGGACACAGTGCTGGAGGGAGTTCTGTCACGTGTGGAGCTCACGGTCTGCATGTGAATGCACCAACCAGGATTCTATCCCACATGGGTTGCCTCTTTGTCCATAGCAACCTGATTCTGAACATTGCCTTGAAATCTCCCTATATAAAAAGATGCCTTTACATGGAAGGTTCTGCTGGCTGTACCATGTCAGTCACAAGCCATTTGGAAGCCAATGGCAGATCCACATAGCCCCACCACACATGTTTTATCACACACCTTCACACCACTGCTCTAGGCCCACTAATTTGCAGGCTCCAACTTACTGGTATCTCTGTTCTACACAATTTTCATGAAACCCAGTCAGTCAAGGCACTCTCTGATACACTCATGATCAGCAATAGGACATCCAAAGATTCTCCAGTGCCACCTGGTCATGGGAATTTCAAAAATTTCATGGTGTTTATCTAGCCATTTTTCGAGGATGAAGTTGGAGGAACTGTGGGTTTCAAAAAACATTAAATGTTGACGAAGCTCATTTCAAGGAAACTCTGGAGAACTCTCATAGGCAAGGCTTCCCAAAGAGTGGACAAAAGGTCACATGAAGCCAGTCCAATTGAAGTCTACAATGTGAGGTACATGTGTGTTTTGACTCTCAACTATGGCTGCCAAGACTTTAAGAAGAAAATCATGGATTATCTTGGCTGAGATTCCCAGTGCTCTGTGGCCTTGATCTAAGTTTATAAGGGCTACTCTCATGCGTGGCCTCCTAAAATTCCAACAAAACTCATGGCAATACTTCTCTGAGGTCATTTCCAGAACTCAGTCTCTATGGGGATTCACACCAGAGTTCAAGCCCAGGTGGACCCAGTGATTTCTTCCAATCGCCACACAAATGACCAAAATTTAAACGAAAACACTCCCATATGGCCCTCATCTTTTCCACATAGACACTCATCATAACCTCTAGCTGCAGGTTTCTATGAGGGGGGCTGGACAAGACAGTGTCCAAAATAAGCTCCCTTGCCCGTCATTTGCCTAAAGTCAGGGTGGCCTGAAAACCCTTCCTGTGAACCAGGAGTGATCAAATAGGCCTACCATTATTACTGTTCTACTTCGCCAATTTGAGGCCTACTGACTGTGGGGTTTAGATTCTTTATGTGGATTGAGGTCATGAGAAAACCCAAGCACCAATGGGCTAGACTCTGAAGGGCTTTGAAGAACTCATTTGACCCAAAGGATTCCTATTCTCACCTTATGGAGGTCAGGAAACTTACAGAGGAAGGCGAGAGACTTCATCCATAATGAATGCTCTTTTGACCATTTTGGTTTTGGATGCACACATGGCATCTTTCTTTAGATCATCAGGTGCTGAGAATCTAAGCCACAGCCTCACACAGGGCCAACAGGCTGATTCAGACACATCCCTTTCGAAATCAATTACTCAAAGAGGGACAGGTGATGCCCATTCATTTGAATTAGAGAACTGTTTTATTCAGGCTTCAGAACGGGGTGGCCTTAGGCAAAGACCTTCCTGACATTCAGTGCTATAGAACAATAGGTAAGCAAAAGTCCCAAAGCAGGGTTTCTCCACTGAGACTTTCCTGGTAACACTGATATCTGAGTATTCTGAGATTCTTGCCATTCCCTTCAGCTATCCAGTACATGGCCAAGTCACAGAGCTTGGAGGTGGTACCTATCTTGGTCACAAAATCATGAGCCTATTCTGGAGAGTGGCCAGAATTCAGGAAGAAAACAGGAACTTAGGAAGATTGCAGGTTTGCCCACAAATAAGGCAATCCACTGTCCTTTTATAAATTGGGCAGCGTGAATGTTGAGAAGCTTTCTCCTAGACAGGACACATCCATTGATGCATTTTCTTTTGTAATGTCTACACCCACGGACACAGTGGGATACACAGACATAGAAACACTTGCCTTGTCAAATGACTTAATAGAAACAGTCCACTCCAAAACAAACAAACCAACTTTCCTTCATATTCTCAGAACATGAGACAAAACCACAAACCCACACTCATTCCCACAAATGCACCTCCTTCCCCCAAGAAGGTCTGTTACTAACCGGAGTGTCCTCTGCCTGGTGAGTCATTCTTTGTTCACCTGAAAAGGCCTGCCTGTCCTCAAATCTGGACTCCTTGGCCCACTCTGTGAAGTTGTCAGGAGCCAGCTTTGAGCCGCCACTACCTGCTTTCTCAGGAAACACACCTATTCAGATTTTTTTCTGGCATTTGGCCATTTTCACATCTGTAGGTACCAAGAAATACTGACTCTTTCCATGATAAATCCAAACAAGTGAGATCTCTGTGACTGTTACTGGGCCTGGCCCTGGGTGCCTGGTTTCCAGGATCCCAAGTTCAGAGAGTTCCATCACAAAGAAGTGAGGTAGGTCACTTCCTTCATGAACTGAATGAGCTCACAGCCTTGGCAAACACTTTGTCCTAACAGTTTCTTCCTAGGGTCCCATGAGATGGAGGCTGCCCCTACTTCCTGTGACACTTTCACAAGTTAGAATGGTATATCAACCATAGGTACTGGGGGAGAGATCTCCACACAGGCTTGGTTTGGTCCATTTTGTCTACATTAAAATGCGAGAGGCTTATTCAGACACATCTCTTCATCCTGACCAGGTTGTTTGCCATGGAAAATGACTTTTGCTCTCTCAGGTCCTTCATAGCATTCTATATCTTCTTCAGGGATAATTTCTGCATGGATCTTTGAGATTCTCAGCAGGTGGAAGATCCCCTATATTCCTGTATTGTAAGACCAACTCTATCCCTGCACTGCTGTAAAGTTAGATTAAGGGAACAGTGTATGGTTAGTGTTAATATCATGTTCTATTTGGGTTAGGAATCATTCTGCTGGATGAATAATGGTATTGGGAACCTGAGATATTTACAAGAATATATAGGTGAAATATAAGTATGGAAACAGAAATCTAGGGAAGACTTGAAGCCAAGTAGGACATTGGGCCCTTGAGTAACATACTTTGCTTTGAATTATATTCTGCACAGATGTCTCAGATAAATCGATATACAAAGAAATAGGATCTTATACACTGCATGATTGAATAACATACAGAATATCCAATAAAAAAGGGATAGTCTGTAGGATTAGCAAGATAGTCAGTAGGTTTAGAAAGAAGAGTGAGTTTAGGATTTGTACCAGAAGTTCATTACAAATAAGATTTCGGGTAGAGAGTGAATGTAAATGTCAGCACATGTGAAGAGTCAGTCACAATGACGAATTGGGGAAAATATGTAGGAAAGCAGATATAAATAGAGACATTAGGAAGTCAGTAAAAGTACAAAGTGTGTAATTTGTTTAGACATTTTCAACGGTTTGGGTCTGAATATATAATCTTAGGCAGAAACTAATATGTTGTCACAAATTGGATTGACTTTTGAGAGCATTAGGTAACGAGGACATGGATGTTTTTATTAATCCATGCTCACTTTTTATTTAGGCTTTGGTAAAATCATAAGTGTGACCTTTGCATTTTGTGTCCAGAATATTATTGTGATAAAATGTATATGTAGATCAGGTGACATGAGTATTTCTTCCACCATTTCTGTAGCAATATTTTGTAGACGTATAAATTACTATTGGGGGTACAAATAGGTGTACCCTGTGTCTATGAATATGCAGATAATGCATGAATAAACCATACTGTGTGTAAATAATATAACTGGTTCCACTTTAAATAATGGATTGAATTTATATCTGAAAATATAAAAGAAATCTCATATTGATATACAATCATTCACTGCAACCAGTTATACATCTAATGATAATATTATGGTTGTGGTTTATCCTGAAAGGTGTGTGAGTTTTGTTTCAAAAGTGATTATGGAAATCAAAAATAATGTGTTTGGAAACAAGTCTCATGAAAAGAATAGTCAAGAAACCTGTAAGAATACATGTGTTCTCAAGCAGGAAGTGATTGAACATTATATATCATACTATATATAATGTGCATAAACTGCAGAAATAGTAATGTACCAGTGTTGAATAAAAATGAACATCAAAATACACATCATGTCCCATAGGAATCTACTTGCATTGATGTTAATCTGGGTCAGTTACTGTAGAAATATTAGGATTTTTATGCACCATTCACTGAAGTTACTTTTCAGTACTAGGAAAAAAGTATGTATTTAAGTTGGATGAATATTTCTAAGAATAATCTTGTGAAAATTTGATTATAAATCCACATAAATCACAAAACATTATAAACACAAAAGTCACATGGACATTAAAATGTAGCAATATATATGCCAATTTAAATCCATCTTGAAATATATATCATCCACTGATCCAAAACTATTTCTTTAATGAACTTGGATTTATGTATAATGTTGTTCAGCTAGGAAGCTCCCCCATATATTGAATTTTCTGTTCCAACAGTGTTTAGGAGGAGTGGTCTCCTAAATGTGTATGCATATATGTGCTACACAAAAATCTTCCCACTCTCATCCAGAATAATGCCTTGATATTACCTTCACCCCAAGTAAGACACAGTTGGAGGACAAGAGTTAGAAAATCTGTGAATACATATCTGGAATGTAAAATGGTCAGGAGTTCACAACCTTGCAGGTTGTAGAGGAGTTTCCAAAAGTAAAGGACAGGCTTGATAGACCCAACCTGATCTTTTATTAGAATTGGGAGCCATCTTGCCAGAAAGCCGTGAAAAGATAATTTGGGCTTTACTATAAATTACTGCAAATTCTGAACCTGCTTGGAATGCCTGCCCGTGCCTTGAACTCATCCATGCCTGGCTCTCTGACCAGATAACAGTGCTCTCTGAAACATTAGTGACACCTAATAAATATTGGCCTTCCCAGGCCAGACAACGACCCTCTCTGAGTCTCTAATGGTCCTCATAATTTCTGATGTAGGGGCCAGCAAAAAAAATGTAAACTACCATTAGTGTGATGCTTTCAAAGTTCTGTTATCTGTAACCCCCTTTTAGTGTAACTTTCTGGGCTATATAGCTGGGCTGTAGGAAAGGTGGTGTTGCTGTCTTGTTCCCGCCATTTTGGGAGGGAGAGGCAGCCTGGCCGGTTTTAATAATAAGCTTGCCTTAATTTTATTTTAATTGGAGTCAGTGGTCTTTTCTTGCATCCTAGTCCAACATTTTGGAGTTCCCCAGTGAGATGACCCTGCCCGACCAGATCATAAGACCAGACTGCTGAAAATTCTGAAACTGGCCTTCCCTCCAGGGCTACGGGCTAGGGAGCCACTCTAGGGGGTGCACAACTTGAGATGTTCCAAGGCCTTGGAGTGAGCCGTCGGTCTGGCGAGCACTGCAGTGAACCACCGCACTGAAACTATTAGCAAGCACCTGGTGGAGGAGGCCTCCATAGGTAAGTGGCACCTTGATAACATCTTATATCTGGTTAAGGGAGATCTCTTCTAATGACAGAGAGGTGGCCTGGGGAGGCTCACATACACTCCTGTCCAGGACAGTAATGAGAATCGTTCTGTCCTCTCTTCCGTTCTGTAGGGAATTCCTCTCAAGGTTAGAGAGGGGCCGAGGGACATGCACGCGCTCCTACCCCAGAGCTTTAGCAAGACGTTGAATTGCTCCTCTGTTTTTCTGTTTTGGCACCGGGATTCTGGTTTTTTTTTTTTTTTTTTTTTTTTTTTTTTTTTTGTGTGTGTGTGTGTGTGCGTTTTGTTCTGTGTTTTATATGCTTTTTGTTTTTTTGTTTTTGTGCGTTTTGTTTTGTGATTTCTGTGATAAAATCTTAAGGATATTGAACGTGAAAATGGGTAACAAAGCAAGTAAGCCTGACACCCATTTGGACTGAGTTTTAAGGAACTGTGATGAACTTTACCACCATTTGTTAAGCAGAATGAGAGAAGCCCCTAGCTGGCTGCCTGGAGCACACCCAGTGCAGATGGCAATGCCTGCTGGGGAATGAAGAACTGAGTATCTCCCAGCATCTGCCAAAGCCCTGTTGCTTCAGGGAATTCCCTCCTTCGTTCCCTGCACTGTAAGGATAATGCCGCCTCTGTCTTCTTAAAAAAAGAGAAAAACAAAAAGGGGACACTAAATGCAGTAAAGTCACCATGGAGACACTTTATTTTACATTTCAGGTTGCTCCTCTGTGAAAACATTTGGTCCCCTTGTGGGGACATCTGTGGTGCCACTGGGGAAGGAGATTTTTCTCTTATTTGCTCTGTTTTAAAGGGTTCTGTCTGTTAGCCATTGTCTGGAGTTCATTTCTGCCTGTTTTGTGCCTATTTTCTGGCCCTTTAAGACATGTGCAATAATGTGTTAATATTATATATTGTTTCTTGAAAATGATCTTAGCTGAATGTGTGTCTAAATGATGATGTTTCCTTGTACCAATCTGGTATCTGAATGGGTTTTTGAAGCATTCCACAATCTTGCAGTTAAAAGTCGGGTTTAGGTAATTGTTTAGTTTATGGTTTCAGATAATTCATGCCAGAGAACTTAAATACTTAGGATGGAAAACTAAAGAACTCTACTTCCAAGTTGGCAAGTAACTTCCCAATCATTCAGTCTTTTTTTCACTAATTTTAAATTAGGTAGCCTGGGAAAATGTCACTGTGTGTACCAGTGCATTAATTTGGACAAGGATACTAAATCATAGTATGATATCTGTTGACAAAACAACTTGTAAAGATATAAAATTTTGTGAATTGTATCTTAAACTTGTATCATAATTTTCAACATCCTAACCTGAAAATAATGGTTAAAATACCTTAGGCCTAAGGTTTCTGCTCAGAATAGCCATTTTTTCCTGCTTCTTCCAGACCTCAGCCAGGACTTATTTTGAAATGCAAATGAAAGAAGCCTGTAAGCTTAGTAGGAGAATTATTTGAGGCCTAAGGGAAAAAAAAGTAAATTGTATGTTATTTACTAATTACTGGCCAGTCATTTTTTCTAGGACTCATATTTTTTTCCTTAGATACTTTATTTATTTTTTGAGCTCATGATTTTGCTCCTACCGACCTAGGTTAATGTTTTTCTGATCAGTAATATCTTTGACCAACTGTGGAATTTTTAAATCATTGCAACGGAGATTTCACCTGTGAAAAGCTACAAGGCCTTCACTTTTATTATGTGTGCACAATTTGTTATGTGTTGTATGTCTATATATGTATACATATGTCCGTATATCATATATATGATACACAAATTAACATACATAAAGAGCACTCATATTAAAAAGCACTCATAAAAACAATTTTAAAAAGTGATCCAAAGATCTTTAATTCACGTGATTTAAATGTTTCAATTTAAATTGGGTAAACAGATAAATATAAATGTCTTTAAATTTAAGCTTACATGTTTTTCTAGGTGTTCAAAAATCTAATAAAGTATTAATGTCTACAAAAGGTCTAATATGCCTATGTTCCAGGACTTTTCTTTCAATCAAAAAAATGGTTTACACTGTTCAAAACATTTGTCTAATATTTTGATAAATAAGTAAAGTAAATTTGATATGGGATTACTCATTCATGAGTACTTTTGTTTGATATCTGATTGATATACTAAGGTCTGTATAAGTTTGTACTAAAGTCTGTATAAGATTGTAAAAATTAGTCATGTGTTACAGAGACAAAAATTTCTTAAACATAAGTTTACCCATAACATTTAGTTTATTAAGATTTAAATTTTCTAGAGCAAGCAACCATAAAAATTAAACAACTGTTTAAATAAGAACTGTTATTTTAGAGCACTGTACTGCCATTTCTTTAAAAGCTAAACTTGGTTAATGTAGAAACATCAATGTAATTGTGATGCTATTAATGTGCTCATATCTTCCAGTTATACAACTCTATAAGGTAGAAACTTTAAAAGATCATTATATCAATCTGGTGTTCTGAAGTTGTATGGTAAATAAAATATATATTGGGGATTTATTTACCTGTTTTCAATAATATATGTAAAGTTTTATGTTACTTTTTACATTGTGGAACAATTTAAATGTATTTTTAAGTTAATGAGACCCTAATCTATGTAAAGGTTAAAATCTTTCTGCCGTACTTTACTTCATGTTTTAAATGTGATATCACATTGTGTGAGCTAATGTTCATGTGACCTCAAACAATTTATGTAAACTTTGTAAAATGATATTTAAAAAACAAAGATGAGCTTTAGAACTAAAGCATTTAAGATTTATAAGGAGCCCTGCTTACCTGAGATAAGACTCTGTGTCCCATCTTACTATATGTGAGAATGACTACGAAAGCAGTAGGTCAGATTTTATTTCATTTAAAGTTATGTTCAATTTTTTTTCTGTCAAGATTACTAGGATCTCAAAAAGATGATATAATATATAACTCACCCAAAAAATTCAGGGTAGCTATTACATGAACTAAGTATTTTTACTCTTGTTAAAAAAAATTATTTTTTAATTTCCTTATAAGTGATCTAAAGATTCCCTGTTGGTGTTTTACAGAAGTGTTGCTTTAAGAACACAACATGGGTTGATTTAAGATAATAAGTCATGAACTACAAGACAGACAGAATAATAAGATCCCAATTAATAAAATATAAATAATTATAAACTTATAGACATTAAAGCGCAGTACTCTTAATATATGGCTGTTAAAATTCATTTGCTGGTTGTTTCAGATTAGGATTGAAAATTAAAGTTAAATGAAAAGGGCCAAAAAAACCAATATTTGACTCTTGCCCTCTGAGTCAGTCTGAATTCAGGGAACAAGGGATTTCTCTATGAGCTTTGCAACTCTAGGCCACGTAACCTCCCGATCAGAGAGATTAATGAGATCACTGGAGAACAGAAAGCCAATCAGTGCATTTGCTACAAAGAGGAGAGTCATCAGGAAAGGGAGACATCCCTGATGCTTCTGAGGGAAGCCACATGGTCAAGCAAGACCTGGACCCACCTAGCTCAAATTGCACTAGCAGAACTGAGAAGCTGCTCTCAAGTTTCCCAAGGAATGACTCCCATAAAAACTCAGCTGACTGCTAACAATAGATAGAAACAAAAATCAGTTTGACTGTTTCATCTTAAACACTTAGCAAAGACAGTTAAATCCAAAATACAGCCATTCCTGGGCATTTTAAATAATAATAATAATAATAATAATAATAATAATAATAATAATAATAATAATAATATTTTAAGGTATACACTTTATGTTTGCCTCTCAAAATAAGTAAAACTGTTGGCTAAAAAGAAGGATTCTCAGAGAGGAATGCCTGATAACTATAAAAAGAGACTATCAAGAGAAGCTGCCAGAGGCAGAAGTTTTTAGTTTAAGGCCTACAGATATACCTAACCTACACAAGTAGGCTTGGTGTTTGCTAGTATGATTATCCAGCCCTGAGTAACAGAATTAAATGTTTCTCTATTAAACATAGAGGTCATACTAGTGAAATGATTTTGCAAAATCAGATGACAATAAATTATTAAACTGTATATTATGGGAAGGGACAACTGTACCACTAAAAGTTAAATATTAAGTTCACAGTCCTGATAATGGGGGATATTAAAGACTGGTGAGGGTACTTCATACAGTGACATGATCCAGTTACTGCAACATTTATTCAATACTCATGTTTTTTGTTTCTCTCATAGAAGAACCCATCCCCAGATGACTTTACAACCTGTTCTTCCTCAACAAGACTTCAAAAAGAACTGACTTCTAAAAGGCAACTCATATCCCTCAACTGACTTCAAAAAGGCAACTCATGTCCCTCACGCATGCACACTCATGTCACCCTCTCTCAGCTGAGAAGAAGCCAAAATGATAGACGACTCTCTACTTACACCAATGGAGCCAAAAATAAATAGACTATCAATATAAGTAATTAATTAAGTCAGGTAATATCAGGGAGACTGGTTTTCGGTGAGTTCTAAAAATTTGGAGACTGTTAACTGAGGGATTAAAATTTCCTCAGTGCTTTTCCCCTAACCTATCAAGGATTACAAAGGGACACATAAGAAAAGGGGGGAATGATAGACACAACCTTATCTTTTATTAAAATTGGGAGCCATCTTGCAACAAAGCCGTGAAAAAATCATTTTGGCTTTACTGTAAATTACTGCAAATTCTGAACCTGCTTGGAATGACTGCCCGTGCCTTGAACTCACCTGTGCATGGCTCTCTGACCAGATAGCAGCCCTCTCTGAAACTTTGTCACACCTCATAAATATTGGCCTTCTGTGGCCAGACAATTACCCTCTCTGAGGCTCTAATGGTCCTCATAAATTTTGATGTTGGGGCTAGCAAAAAAAAATGTAAACTCCCATTAGTGTGATGCTTGTCAGAGTTCTGTTATCTGTTACCCCATTTTTGTGTAACTTTCTGGGCTACAAACCTGGGCTGTAGTAAAGGTGGGGTTGCTCTCTTGTTCTCGCAATTTTGGGAGGGAGAGGCAGCCCAGCCAGTGGAAAAAATAAGCTTACTTTAATTCGATTTTAATTGGAGTCAGTGTTCTTTTCTTACATCCTGGTCTAAGAGGTAAACACTCCACAAACATAGAGCTCTGCTGGCCTAAAGACTTCTTGAGAAACTGCCTCTGAGGTTGGATACTTTAAATATATTTTGTTGTCAGAAGGTTTAGCTTCTTTTCTAGTGAGACCATCAAAGCTGGGTCTGCATCTATGTGAATGGAGAGCATGGTTTCTTATTTTCCAATGAACATTAGGCAGCAGTGCTGAATTCTCTCTTGGTAGGTAAACTGTGGCCACTGGGGGCTAAGTGTCTCCCCGTGTGGACTGTGAAGCCATTTGATCATCCTCCATTTTTGTGGTGTTTCTTGGTGCTGCACTGGGGGTTTGGTATTTGCTTCACGAAATACAAGGAGTTCAACTGGGACACAGTGCTGGAGGGAGTTCTGTCACGTGTGGTGGGTCAGGAACTGCAGGAGAATGCACCAACCAGGCTTCTATTTCACATAGCTTCTTCCTTGACCATACCAACATTATTCTGAACATTGCCTTGAAACCTCTCCATATAATAAGATGCCTTAACATGTAAGGTTCTGCTGGATGCACCATGGCAGCCAAAAGGCATTTGGAAGTCAATTGCAAATCCACACGGCCCCACCTCAGATATTTTATCACACACCTGCACACCACTGCTCTGGGCCCACTACTCAGCAGTGCAAATTACTGGCATCTCTGTTCTTCACCATTTTCATGAAACCCAGGCAATCATGGCACTGTCTGGTACACTCATGATCAGCAACAGGAGATCCAAAGGTTCTCCAGTGCCACCTGGTCATAGGAGTTTCAAAAATTTCAGGGTATTTACCTAGCCACTTTTCAAGAATGAAGTTGGAGAAACTGTGGGTTTCAATTCATTCAGGAACCATTTAATGTTGAGGAACCTCATTTCAATGAATGCTCTGGAGAACTCTCAAAGGCAAGGCTTCCCAAAGAGTAGCCAAACGGTCACATGAAGCCCAGCCCATTGAGGTCTACAATGTGAAGTCCACGTGTGTTTTGACTCTCAACTATGCCTGTCAAGTCTTTCAGAATAAAATCATGTGATATCCTGGCTGAGATTCCCAGTGATCAGTCGAAAGCCACCCTTGGCCTAGATTTCAGTTTCCAAGGGCGACTCTCATGTGTGGCCTTCTAAAATCGCAACACAATTCATGACAATACTTCTCTGAGGTCAGTTCCAGAACTCAGTCTCTAAGGGGAATCATACCAAAGTTCCAGCCCTGGTGGATCCAGTCATTTCTTCCAACTGCTACACAAATGAACACAATTAAAACCAAAACACTCCCACATGGTCCTCACCTTCTTCCATATAGACACTCATTATAACCTCTGGCTGGAGGTTTCCATGAGGGGCGCGGCACAAGATGGTATCCAAAACAATCTCCCTTGTCCCTTATTTGCTTAAAGTCAGCTAGGCCTGGACACCATTCCTGTGAACCAGGAGTGATAAAATAAGCCTGGCCTTAATACTGCTCTGCTTCTCCAATTTGAGGCCTACTGACTGTCAGGTATAGATTCTTTATGTGATTTGGAGTAATGAAAAAACCCAAGCTCATATGGGCTAGCCTCTGCAGGGCTTTGAAGAACTCATTTGACTTAAAGGATCCCTATTCTCACTTGATGGAGATCAGAAACCTATCAGAGTAAGGCAAGATACTTCATACACAATGACTGATCTTTTTGCCATTTTGGTTTTGGAAGCACACATGGTATCTTTCTTTAGTTCCATCAGGTGCTGAGAATCTAAGCCACTGCCTCACACAGGTCCAAGTGGCTGATTCAGACACATCTTTTTCCAAAGCAATTAAGCAAAGATACACAGGTGATGCCCATTCATTTCCATTTGAAAACAGTTTTCTTCAGGCTTCACAAATTGGTGGCCTGAGGCAAAGACCTTCCTGAGACTCAGAGCAACAGAAAAATAGGTAAGCAAAAGGCCCAAAGCAGGGTTTCTCTACTGAGACTTTCTTTGTCACACTGATATCTGAGTTTTGTGAGATGCTTGCTATTCCCTTCAGCTATCCAGTATATGGCAATGTCACAGAGCTTGGAGGTGGTACATTTCTTGGACAGAAAACCATGAGCCTACTCTGGAGAGTGGCCAAGATTCAGGAAGAAAACAGGAACTTCAGAAGATAGTAGGTGTTGCCCGTCCCTAAAGCAACCTGCAGTCCACTCATAAATTGGGCAGGATGAATGTTGGCAAGCTTTCTACTATACAGGACACATCCATTGATGCATTATCTTTTATAATGTCTACAACCACGGACACAGTGGGATACACAGGCATACAAACAATCGCCTTGTCAAATGACTTACTATAAACAGTCCACTCCAAAACAAACAAAAAGCCTTTCTTACCTATTCTCAGAACATGAGACTAAACCACAAAATCACAACCACACCCAAAACGACACCTCCTTTATTCAAGTAGGTCTGTGACTAATTGGAATGTACTCTGACTGATGGGCCATACTATGTTTCCTTGAAATGGCCTGTCCTTCTCAGATCTGGTCTCCTTGGCCAACACTGTGAAGTTTTCAGGAGCCAGTGGTGAGCCACTACCTGCTTTCTCAGGAAATTCCCCTTTTCAGAGCTCTCCTGGCATTTGGCAATCCTCACATCAGTAGTTACCAAGGAAGACTTACTCTGTCCTTGGTTATTCCAAACAACTGAGCCCACTGGGAAAGAAACTGGGACTAACTCTGGGTGCCTGGCTTCCTGGATCCCAAGTTCAGAGAGATCCGTCATCAAGGAAGAGAGGTAGGTCACTTCATTCAGGAACTGAATGAGGTTACTGCCATGGCAACCACTTTGTCGTAACAATTGCTTTCAAGGGTCCCATGAGATGGAGGCTGCCCCTACTTCCTGTGACACTTTCACAAGTTAGAATGGTGTATCAACCATTGGCACCTGGGAACAGCTCTCCACACAGGCCTGGTTTGGTCCATCTTCTCTACATTAAGAAGAGAGAAGCTGATTCAGACACAACCCTTCATCCTGACCAGGTTGTTTGCCATGGAGGATGACTTTTGCTCTCCTAGGTCCTCCATAGCTGCTTACAACTTCTCCAGGAATCATTTCTGCATGGACCTTTGAGTTTCTCAGCATGTGGAAGATCCCCTGCTCTTCTGTAAAGTTAAATGGACTGAACAGTGTATGGTTAGGTTAACTAACAGGTTGGATTTGGATTAGGAATCTTTCTGCGTTATGAATAATGGTATTGGGAAACTGCGATATTTACAAGAATATATAGGTGAAATATAAGTATGAAAACAGAAATCTAGCTAAGATTTGAAGCCCAAAAGGGCATTGGGCCCTTGATTGGGATACGTAGCTTTGAATTATGTTCTGCACTGATGTGTCAGATAAATCTATATACAATGGCTTAGGTCCTTGTACCATGGATGATTAAATGTAGAAGAGAACTTCCAGTCAAAAGGGATAGTCGGTAGGATTCGGAAGATTCTCGGTAGGTTTAGAAAGAAGCATGAGTATAGGATTTGGACCAAATGTTGTTTAGCAATAGGGTTTCCGGGAGACAGTGAATGTTAATGTCAGCACAAGTGAAGAGACAGTCACGATGATGAACTGGGGAAAATAGTTAGGAAAGCTGATATCAATAGAGACATTATGAAATCAGGCAAAGTATAAAGTGAGTGATAGGATTAGATATTTTCAACAGGGTTGAGTTTGAATATATAATCTTAGAAAGAAACAAATATGTAGTGACCAATAGGATTGACATTTGACATCATTAGGCAACCTGTACATGGATGTTTAGTAATCCATGCTCACTTTTCATTTAGTCTTTGCTACAATCTTAAGTGTGACCTTTGCTTTTTTTGTCCAGAATATTACTGTGATAAAACGTACATGTAGATCAGGTGACATGACTATTTCTTCCACCATTTCTGGCAGCAACATATTCAAGACGTATAAATTAGTAATGGGGGTAAAAAGAGGTGTACCCTTTGTCTGTGCAAATAGAGATAATGCATGAATAGACCATACTGTGAATAAATAATATATCTGGTTCTGACTTTAAATAATGGATTGAAATTATATCTGAAAAAATACAGGAAATCTTATATTGACATACAAACATTAATTCCAACCAGTTATATATCTAATGGCCACATTAAGGTTATGGTTTATCATGAAGGGTGTGTGAGTTTTGCTTCAAAAGTGATTATGGAAATCAAAAATAATGTGTTTGGAAAGAAGTCTCATGAAAAGACCAGTCAAGAAACCTGGAGGAATACATGTTTTATGAAGCAGGAAGTGATTGTGAAACAAATGCGTATAAATTTGTGAAGTTGTGGATGAAATATATATATATCCTATGATTTGTAAAAACTGAAGAAATAGTAATGTACCAGTGTTGAATAAAAATAAACGTCAGAATACACATCATGTCCCATACGAATCTACTTGATTGATGTTAATCTGGGTCAGTTACTATACAAATATTAGGATTTGTAAGCACCATTTACTGAAGTTAGTTTTCAGAACTACGAAACAAATGTGTATTTCAGGTGGATGAATATTTCTGAGAATAATTTTGTGAAAAGTTGATTATAAATCCACATTTTTTGAACATGAATGAACTTAGGGAGTGTATTTAAGATACATATATTTCATATTTTAAAAATCAGGACAGTGTGTATATATATATATATGTGTGTATATACATAATTATATATATGTGTATATACATATATATGTGTATATATATATATATATATATATATATATATATATATACACACACACACACACACACAAAACACACACACAGACATTAAAATGTAGGAATATATACGCCAATCGAAGTTCATCATAAAATATATAGCATCCACAGATGCAAAAATATTTATTTTACTTAACAAGGATTTATGTATAATGTTGTTCTACTAGGAAGCTCACCCATAGTTTGAATTTTCAGTTCCAACAGCGTTTAGAGGAGTGATCTCTTCTCACAAGTTCTATCTGCCAAGTCAGTCACCTCACAAAAATGAACGTGTGATACCAGGTAGGATTCTATATAAGCATATAAAATTACATGTGCTGAATAGGCTACAGAGAAAGGCAGAGAGGAATTTACATATTTGTTAACTTTAACAACACATGGAGAACTATTTCAATTAAAAATTGACTAGATTTATAACACCTACCATTTATCATGCAAAAGGCAAGTCCAACTATACCCCATGCCTCCTCTGAACTGCTTGTATTTCTATTCTCTTTGGGTTGTTTTTTCTCCATCATATTTGGATTAGTAGACAGAGTATAGTAGGGTATGGGTTATTGTCAGGGATTCAGTATTTTCAATGGAATATAGGAAAATGAATCCAATGTGTATAAAAATATATGCTACACAATTATCTTCCCACTCTCATCCAGAACAATGCCTTTACATTACCTTCACCCCAAGTAAGACACAATTAGAGTAGAAGAGTTTGAAAATCCGTGAATGCATATCTGGGGTGGAAACAGTACTAAGAAACAAATACGTATTTCAGGTGGATGAATATTTCTGAGAATAATCTTGTGAAAAGTTGATTATAAATCCACAACATAAATATGAATAAATTTAGGAAGTGTGTAATAAGACACATATTTCATATTTTGAAAAATCTTGAGAGTGTATCCATATATATATATATTTATATACACACACAGAGAGAGACATTAAAAATTGCAATATATATGCCAAACGAAATTCACCATGAAATGTATATCATCCACAGATCCAAATATATTCATTTTACTGAACATGGATTTATGTATAATGTTGTTCAACTAAGAAGCTCACTCACATTTGAATTATCAGTTCAAGCAGCGTTTAGGAGGAGTGATCTCTTCTTCCAATTTGTATCTGCCAAGTCAGCCACCTCACAAGAATGTACGTGTGGTACCAGGTAGGATTCTATATGTGCATATAAAAATACGTGTGCTGAATAGGCTACAGAGAAAGGGGGGCAGGAATTCACTTATTTGTTAACTTTAAAAACGCATGGAGAACTATTTCAACAAATAATTGACTAGATTTATAACTGCTACACTATACCATGCAAAAGGCAACTCCAACTATAAAACATACCTCCTCTAAACTGCTTGTATTTCTATTCTGTTTGTGTTATTTTTCTCCATCATATTAGGATTAGTAGTCAGAGTCTAATAGGGTATATGTTAGTTTCAGGGATTCAGCATTTCTAATGGAAAATAGGAAATTGAATCCAATGTGTATGCAAATATGTGCTACACAAAAATCTTCCCACTTTCATCCAGAACAATGCCTTGACATTACATTCTCCTCAAGTAAGACACAATTAGAGGATAAGAGTTAAAAAATCTGTGAATATATATCTGGAATGGAAAATACTCAGGAGTTTACAACTTTGGAGGTGGTAGAGAAGATTCTAAAAGTAAGGGACAGGGTAAACATTCCACAAACATGCAGCTCTGCTGGCCTAAATACTTTTTGAGAAACTGCCTCTAAGGGTGGGCACTTGAAATATTTGATGTTCTGAGGAGATTTAGTTCCTTTGTAGAGAGACCATCAAAGCTGGGTCTGCATCTATGTTACTTGGAGGACATGGTTTCTTATTATCCAATGAACATGAGGCAGCAGTGCTGAATTCTCTCTTTGTAGGTAAACTATGGACACTGGGGTGTAAGTGTTTTTCAGTGAGGACTGTGAAGCCAATTGGTCATCCTCCACTTTTCGTGGTGTTTCTCGCTGCTCCACTGGGAGTTTGGTATTTGCTTCAAGAAATACAAGGAGTTAAAATGGGACAGAGTGGTGGAGGGAGTTCTTTAAGGTGTGGTGAGTCAGAGTCTTCAGGAGAATTCACCAACCAAGGTTCTAGCCCATGTAGATTGCCCCCTTGAGAATAGCAATATGATTCTGAACATTGCAGTGAATCCTCCCCATATAACAAGATGCCTTTACATATATGGGTCTGCTAGCTGCACCATGTCAGTCACAAGCCATTTGGAAGCCAATGGCTGATCCACATGGCCGCAACACAGATGTTTTATCACACAATTGCATACCACTGCTCTAGGCCCACTACTCACCAGGCTCCAACTTACTGGCATATCTGTTCTACACCATTTTCATGAAACAAAGTCAATCAAGGCAGTGTCTGGTATACTCAGGATCAGAAACAGGACATCCAAAGTTTTTCCAGTTCCAGCTGAACATGAAAAACCAAAAATTTCATGGTAATTTTCTAGCCATTTTTCACGGATGAAGTTTGAGGCTCTGAGGGATTCAATTAATTCAGGAACCATTAAATGGTGAAGAAGCTAATTTCAATGAAAGCACTGGAGCACTCTCACAGGCATGGTTTCCCTAAGGGTGGCCAAAATGTCACATGAAGCCAGGCCCATTGAGATCTACAATGTGAGGTCCATGTGTGTTTTAAACTCAAATATGGCTGCCAAGTCTTCAAGAAAAATTGTATGTAATATCCCTGCTGAAATTCCCAGTGTTCTGTGGAAATCCAACCTGGGCCTAGATCTCAGGTTCCAAGGGCGACTCTCATGTGTGGCCTCCTAAAATCCCAACACAATTCATGGCAATACTTCTCTGAGGTCAGTTCAAGAACTCAGTCTCTAAGGGGAATCACACCAGAGTTCCAGCCCAGTGGAACAGTCATCTCTTCCAACTGCCACACAAATGACCACAATTAAAACCAAAACACTCCCACATGGTCCTCATATTCTTCCATATAGACACACCTTATAACGTCTGGCTGGAGTTTTCAATGAGGTCCACAGCCCAAGTCAGTGTCCAAATTAAGGTCCTGTTCCCCTCATTTGTCTAACATCAAGGTGGCCTGGACACACTTCCTGTAAACCAGGAGTGATCAAATAGGCCTGCCATTAGTACTGCTCGGCTTTTTCAATTTGAGGCCTTCTGACTCTGTGGTTTAGATTCTTTATGTGAATTTGAGTCATGAGTAAACCCAAGCCCCTCTGCAAAGATTTGAAGAACACATTTGGCCCAAGGATTCCTATTCTCCCTTGATGGAATTCAGGATCCTAACAGAGGAAGGTAAAAAAATTCATTCACAATGAGTGAATATTTGCCATTTTGGTTTTGGATGCACACATGGGATCTTTCTTTTGATCCATCAGGTGCTGAGAATCTAAGTCACAGCCTCACACAGGGCCAAGAGGCTGATTCAGACACATCTTTTTCCAAAGCAATTAAGCAAAGAGACACAGGTGATGCCCTTCATTTGCATTTGAAAAATGTTTTCCTCAGGCTTCCCAAAGGGGTGGCCAGAGGCAAAGACATCCTGAGATTCAGGGCAACAGAACAATAGGTTAGCAAAAGGCCCAAAGCAGTGTTTCTCCACTGAGACTTTCCTGGTCACACTGATACCTGAGTTTTCTGAGATGTTGGCCATTCCCTTCAGATAGCCAGTACATGGCCATGTGACAGAGATTGGAGGTGGTACATATCTTGGACACAAACCCAAGAGCCTATTCTGAAGAGTTGTCAGAATTCAGAAAGAAAACAGGGACTTAAAAAGGTAGTAAGTGTTGCCTATCGATATGGAAACTACACTCCATTCATTAATTGGGCAGGATGAATGCTGGGAAGCTTTCTACTAGAGAGGACACATGCATTCTCTTTTATAATGTGTACAACCACGGACACAGTGGGATACACAGAAATAGAAACACTCACCTTGTAAAACGACTTACTAGAAACAGTTCACTCCAAACCAAAGAAACCTCCTTTCCTACCTCTTCTCAGAACAGAGACAAAACCACACACCCACACTCAAAAAGACACCTCCTTTCCCCTAGTAGGGCTGTGATTATCCGGAGTGTCCTCTGACAGGTTTGCCATACTATGTTCCCCGGTAATGGTCTGTCCTGTCTCAGATCTGGTCTCCTTGTCCAACTCTGTGAAGCAGTCAGGAGCCAGGGGTGAGCCACTACCTACTTAGTCAGGAAAGGCCCCTGTTCAGATCTTTCCTGGCATTTGGCCATCCTCACATCAGTCAGTACCAAGAAGACTGACTCTGACCTTGGTGATTCCAAACAAATGAGACCACTTGGACTGGGACTGGGACTGGCTCTGGTGCTTGGTTTCCTCGGTCCCAAGTTCAGAAAGTTCCATCAACAAGGAAGTGAGGTAGGTCACTTCCTTCAAGAACTGATTGAGGTCACTGCCTTGGCAACCACTTTGTCCTAACAGTTGCTTCCAAGGGTCCAATGAGATGGAGGCTGCCCCTACTTCCTTTGACACTTTCACAACTTAGAATGGTATATCAACCTTAGGCACCCGGGAACAGCTCTCCACACAAGCCTGGTTTGGTCCATCTTCTCTACATTAAGAAGAGAGAGGCTGATTCAGACACAACCCTTCATCCTGACCAGGTTGTTTGCCATGGAAAATAACTTTTTGTCTCTCAGGTCCTTCTTTGCAGCATACATCTTCTCCAGGAATCATTTCTGCATGGACCTTTGAGGTTCTTAACAGGTGGAGCATCCCCTACATTCCTTTATTGTAAGAACAATCTGTCTCTGCTCTTCTGTAAAGTTAGATTGAGTGAACAGTGTATGGTTAGGGTTAATTTCATGTTAGATTTGGGTTAGGAACCATTCTACTGGATGAATAATGGTATTGGGAACCTGTGATATTTATAAGAATATCGAGGTTAAATATATGTTTGAAAACAGAAATTAAAGTAAGATTTGAATCCCAGAAGGGCTTTGGGCCGTTTATTGGGATATTTAGCTTTGAATTACTATCTGCACACACGTCTCAAATAAATCAATATACAATGGCAGAGGAACTTGAACCTTGGATGATTGAATGCTGAAGAGAACATCCAGTCAAAAGGGATTGTCGGTAGGATTAAGAAGATAGTCGTTATCTTTAGCAAGTAGAGTTAATATAGGATAGAAATTTTTTTTTTCGGGCAGTGAGTGAATATAAATGTCAGCACATATGAAGAAATCAGACACAATGATGAACTGGGGAAAATTTGTAGAAAAGCAGATATCAATAGAGACATTAGGAAATCAGGCAAAGTATAAAGTGAGTGATAGGATAAGACATTTTCAACAGGGTTGAGATTGAATATCTAATCTTAGGAAGAAACAAATATGTCGGTCACCAATAGGATTGACATTTGAGAGCATTAGGCAACATGGACTGGATGTTGTTAGTAATCCATGTTCACTTTCCATTTAGACTTTTGTACAATGCTAAGTGGGACCTTTGCATTTTGTTTCCAGAATATTACTGTGATAAAATGTGTATGTAGATCAGATGACATGATTATTTCTTCCACCATTTCTAGGAGCAGTATTTTGAAGACGTATAAATTAGCATTGGGGGTAAAAAGAGGTGTACCCTGTTTCTATGAATATACAGATAATGCATAAATAGACCTTAATTTCAATAAATAATATAACTTGTTCCACTTTAAATAATGGAATGAATTGATATCTGAAAATATATAAGAAATCTTATATTGATATGCAATCATTCATGACAACCAGTTATACACTTAATGTTAATATTAGGGTACGGTTTATCATGAAGTTTGTGTGAGTTTTGCTTTAAAAGTGATTATGGAAATCGAAAATAATGTGTTTGGAGAGAAGTCTCATGAAAAGGCCAGTCAAGGAACACCGAGGAATTCATGAGTTCTGAAGCAGGAAGTGATTGAAATTGAAAAAAATGACGATAAATTTGCTTACTTGTGGATGAAATATTATAATATGATGTGAATAAACTGAAGAAATAGTAGTGTACCAGTGCTGAATAAAAATGAACATCAAAATACACATCATGTCCCACAGGAATCTACTCGCATTGATGTTAAACTGTGTCAGTTACTGTAGAAATATTAGGATTTCTTTGCACCATTCACCAAAGTTAGTTTTCTTTTTTTTAATTTTTATTAATGCTTGTTCAAAACATTACATAGTTCTTGATATATAATATTCCACACTGTGATTCAAGTTGGTTATGAACTCCCATTTTTACCCCGTAAACAGATTGCAGAATCACATCAGTTACACATCCATTGATTTACATATTGCCATACTAGTGTCTGTCGTATTCTGCTACCTTTCCTAACCTCTACTATCCCCCTCCCCTTACCTCCCCTCCCTTCTTCTCTCTCTACCTCTTTACTGTAATTCATTTCTCCCCCTTGTATAATTTTTTCCTTTCCCTCACCTCCTCTTGTGTGTAATTTTGTATAACCCTGAAGGTCTCCTTTTATTTCCATGCAATTTCCCTTCTCTCTCGCTTTCCCTTCCTCCTCTCATCCCTGTTTAATGTTAATTTTCTTCTCATTCTATTCGTCCCTACTGTGTTCTTAGTTACTCTCTTTATATCAATAAAGACATTTGGCATTTGGTTTTAGGGATTGGCTAGCTTCACTTAGAATAATCTGCTCTAATGCCATCCATTTCTCTGCAAATTATATGATTTTGTCATTTTTTAATGCAGATTAATACTCCATTGTGTATAAATGCCACATTTTTTATCCATTCATCTATGGAAGTGCATCTAGGTTGGTTCCACAGTCTTGCTATTCTAAATTGTGCTGCTATGAACATCAATGTAGCAGTGTCCCTGTAGCATTTTTTTTTAGGTCTTTAGGGAATAGACTGAGAAGGGGAATACCTGGGTCAAATGGTGGTTCCATTCCCAGCTCTACAAGAAATCTCCATACTGCTTTCCAATTTGGCTGCACCGATTTGCAGTCCCACCAGCAATGAAAAAGTGTACCCTTTTCTCCACATCCTTGCGAGCACTTGTTGTTGTTTGAGTTCATAATAAATATCTGGAATGGAAAATGCTCAGGAGTTCACAACCTTGAAGGTGGTAGAGGAGTTTCCAAAAGTAAGGGACAGGGTAAATACCACAAACATGGAGCTGTGTCGGCCTTAAGACTTCTTGAGAAAATGACTCTGAGGTTGGGCACTTGAAATATATGTTGTTGTCAGGAGCTTTAGCTTCCTTTGTAGTGAGACCATCAAAGCTGAGTCTGCATCAATGTGACCTGAAGAACATGGTTTTTTATTTTCCTATGAACACGAGGCAGCAGTGCTGAATTCTCTCTTTGTAGGCAAACTGGGGGTTCTGGGGGCTAAGTGTCTCCCCGTGTGGACTGTGAAGCCATTTGATCATCCTTCACATTTCGTCATGTTATTTGATGCTGCACTGAAAGTTTGGTATTTACTTTACGAAATAAAGGAGCTTAACTGCGATACAGTGCTGCAGGGAGTTCTGTCACGTGTGGTGGTCAGGATCGGCAGGAGAATGTACCAAGCAGGCTTCTATCACACATAGTTGCCCCCTTGACCATAGCAATATGATTCTGAACATTGCCCTGAAACCTCTCCATACAACAAGATGCCTTTACATCCAAAGGTCTGCTACCTGCACCATGTCAGTCACAAACAATTTCTAAGCCAATGGCAGATCCACGTGGCCCCACCACAGATGTTTTTTCACACACCTACACTTTACTGCTCTTGGCCCACTACTCAGCAGGCTCCAACTTACTAGCATCTCTTTTCTACACCATTATCATGAAACTCAGTCAAACCAGGCACTGTCTTGTATACACATGATAAGCAACAGGACATCAAATGGTTTTCCAGTGCCAGCTGGTCATGGAAATTTCAAAAATTTCATGGTATTTTCTAGCCATTTTTCAAGGATGAAGTTGGAGGTACTGTGGGTTTCAAATCACTCAGGAACCATTAAATGTTGAGGAAGCTCATTTCAATGGAAGCTCTAGAGAACTCTCACAGGCAAGTCTTCAGAAAGAGTGGCCCAAGGTCACATAAAGCCAGCCACATTGAGGTCTACAATGTGAGGTCCATGTGTGATTTGACTCTCAACTATTGCTTCCAAGTCTTTCAGAATATAATAAAGTGATATCCTCGCTGAGATTCCCAGTGCTCTGTGGAAAGCCACCCTGGACCTAGATCTCAGTTTCCAAGGGTGACTCTCATGTGTGGCCTCCAAAAATCCCAACAGAATTCATGGCAATACTTCTCTAAGGTCAGTTCCAGAATTCAGTCTCCAAGGGGAATCCCACAAGAGTTGAAACCCAGGTGGACGCAGTCATCTTTTCCAACCGCCACACAAATGACCACAATTAAAACCAAAACACTCCCACATGGCCCTCATGTTTTTCCATATAGACACTCATCATAACCTCTCGCTGGAGGTTTCCATGAGAGGCACAGACCAAGACACTGTCCAAAATAAGCTCCCTTGCCCCTCATTTGCCGAAAGTCAGGGTGGCCTACACACCCTTCCTGTGAACCAGAACTGATCAAATAGGGATGGCATTAATACTGTTCTGCTTTTCCAATTTGAGGCCTACTGACTGTCAGGTATAGATTCTTTATGTGATTTGGAGTCATCAGAAAACCCAAGCACTTCTGCAGGGGTTCAAAGAACTCATTTTAACTAAAGGATCCTGATTCTTACTTGATGAAGGTCAGGAATCTAATAGAGGAAGGCAAGAGACTCATTTGCCATTTCTGTTTTGAATGCACACATGGAATCTATCTTCAGATGCATCAGGTGCTGAGAATCTAAGCCACAACCTCACACAGAACCAAGAGGCTGATTCAGACACATCCTTTTACAAAGCAATTAAGCAAAGAGCCACAGGTGATGCCCATTCATTTTTATTTGAAAACTGTTTTCTTCAGGCTTCACAAAGGGGTGGCCAGAGGCAAAGACCTTCCTGACATTTAGGGCAACAGAAGAACAGGTAAGCAAAAGATCCAAAGCAGGGTTTCTCCACTGAGACTTTTCTGGTCACACTGATATCTGAGTTTTCTGAGATGCTCCCCATTCACTTCAGCTATCAAGTACATGGTCATGTCACAGAGCTTGGAGGTTGTATATATCTTGGACACAAAACCATGAGCCAATTCTGGAGAATGGCCAGAATTCAGGAAGAAAACAGGATCTTAGGAAGATAGTAGGTTTTGCCCATCCAGAAGGCAAGCCGCAGTCCATTCATCAATTGGGCAGGATGAATGCCAGGAAGCTTTCTACTAGACAGGACACATCCATTAATTCATTCTCTTTTCTAATGTCTACAACCACAGACACAGTGGGATACACAGACATAGAAACACTCACATGTCAAAGACTTACTAGAAACAGTCCAATCGAAACCAAACAAACCGCATTTCCTACCTATTCTCAGAACATGTGACAAAACCACAAAACCACAACCACTTCCACAAAGGCACCTCCTTCCCCCAAGTAGGTCTGTGACTATCCAGAGTGTCCTCTGACTGGTGGGCCATACAATGTTCTCCTGAAATGTCTTTTCCTGACTCAGATCTGGTCTCCTTGGCCAACTCTGTGAAGTTGTCAGGAGCCAGCGGTGAGCCACTACCTGCTTTTTCAGAAAAGGTCCCTCTTCAGAGCTCTCCTGGCCTTTGGCCATCCTCACATAGGTAGGTCCCAAGAAAGACTGACCCTGTCCTTGGTAAAACCAAACAAGTGAGCCCACTGGGACTGGGACTGGGACTGGCTCTGGGTGCCTGTCTTCATGGATCCCAAGTTCAGAGAATTCCTTCACCAAGGAAGTGACGTAGGTCACTTCCTTCAGGAACTGAATAAGGTTACTGCCTTGGCAACCAATTTGTCCTAACACTTGCTTCCAAAAGTCCAATGAGTTGGAGGCTGCCACTACTTCCAGTGAAACTTTCACAAGTTTGCATGGTAAATCAACCATAGGCACCCAAAAAAGCTCTCCAGATAGGCCTGGTTTGGTCCATCTTCTATACATTAAGAAAAGAAATGTTGATTCAGACACATCCCTTCATGCTAACCAGGTTGTTTGTCATGGAAGATGACTTTTGCTCTCTGACGTCATTCATAGCTGCCTACATTTAATCCAGGGATCATTTCTTTAATGACCTTGGAGGTTCTCAGCAAGTGGAAGATCCCCTAATTTCTGTATTGAAAGACCAACTCTGTCCCTGCTCTTCAGTAAAGTTAGATTGAGAGAACTGTGTATGGTCAGGGTTAATAACATGTTCCATTTGTGTTAGGAATCATTCTGCGGGATGAATTATGGTATTGGGAACGTGCGATATTTATAAGAATATAAGTGAAATATAAGTATGAAAACAGACATCTAGGAAATATTTGAAGCCCAGAATTGCATTGGACCCTTGGCTGGGATTCTTAGCTTTGAATTATATTCTGCACAGATGTCTCAGATAAATCAATATAAAATGGCCTAATTCCTTGTACCTTGGTTGATTGAATGTTGAAGAGAACATCCAGTCAAAAAGGGATAATTTGTAAGATTAGTAAGATAGTCTGTAGGTTTTGAAAGAAGAGTGAGTATAGGATTTGGATAAAAAGATCTTTAGCAATAGGGTTTCGGATATAGAGTGAATGTAATTGTCAGCACATGTGGAGAGTCTGTCAAAAGGATGAACTGGGAAAAAAAAGTAGGAATACAGATATCAATTGACATTAGGATATCAGGCAAAGTATAAAGTGAGTGATAGAATTATACATTTTCAACAGGCTTGAGTTTGAATATATAATCTTAGGAAGAAACAAACATGTAGTCACCAATAGGATGAACTTTTGAGAGCATTAGGCAACATGGACATGGATGTTTTCCGTAATCCATGTTCACTTTCCATTTAGGCTTTGGTACAAACATAAGTTTGACCTCTTCTTTCTGTGTGCAGAATATTACTGTGGTAAAATGTATATGTAGATCAGGTGACATGAGTATTTCTTCCACCATTTCTGGGAGCAATATTTTGAACACGTATAAATTATGTTTGGAGGTAAAAATGGTGTACACTGTGTCTATAATTATAGAAATAATGCATGAATAGACCATACTGTAAATAAATATTATAACTGGTTCTAACTTTAAATAATGGATTGAATTGATATCTGAAAATATACAGAAAATCTTACATTGATATACAGTCCTTCATTCCAACCAGTAATATATCTAATGGTTATAACACCATTATGGTTTTTCATGAAGAATGTGTGAGTTTTGCTTCAAAAGTGATTATGGAAATCGGAAATAATGTGTTTGGAAAGAAGCCTCATGAAAAGACCAGTCAAGAAACCTGGAGGAATACATGTGTTTTGAAGCAGAAAGTGATTGAAAGTGAAACAAATGCCTATAAATTTGTGAACTTGTGGATCAAATATATATCCTATGATGTGCGTAAACTGAAGAAATTGTAATGTACCACTGTTACATAAAAATGAACGTCAAAATACACATCATGTCCTCTCCCACAGGAATCTACTTGCATTGATGTTAAACTGGGTCAGTTATTGTAGAAATATTAGGATAATGCCGCAGTCTTGCTGGGCACAATCAGGAGCCACTTGTCAAAAGAAACGAACTTTATTTTTAGAATTACACACGCCAAACAAAACAGCCTCTCAGGAAAAACCTTTAGAGCCCCAACTGCCACCACTGGCTTCCCAAAACCTCTCCCTCCCACACGGGCCTCTCTCCGCCTCCCACAATCCTCCTGCTCTTGAGGCCGATTGGCTGGGTCATGTGGGCCGAGTCAAAAAAAGTCCCCCAATGAGCAGTTTTGTGGTCTGAAAGGGCAGGGAAACAGCCCATTGAGCATCACCGCATAGGAGCCAATCAGCTAGTTGTTGCTGGGGCCGCTGTGAGCCAATCATCAGCCGGCAGCTGGAAGTTTGCTGGCAGCAGGAATTTTGCTGGGGCTCCTTCGGCTGTGGCTCTCAACATCTTCCCCTCTCTGTTTAAACAACACGCATGTGGCTTAGGGACCGTGCCTGCCTTAGGTTGTCCAATAGTACATATGGTCTTTACCCGTTAAGTTGGTACCATTGCAATTGGATCTTACCCGTCACTGACTACCCGTCCAGTATAGAGCCACACCTGTGGAGAGGTCTTTGTACCAGCGGGGGTGGGTGAGGTTCTTTGCCTCACCTCTGTTGGCCCCCCAAATTTTAGCTGGACGATCATGACAAGCAGAAAGGAGGAAGATACACCAAGCCAATTGATGGCTCCTTTTGGAAAAATTGTACCACCGATGACATCATCAGCAAATATACCCCAACACTACCACAAGTTGCTGCACCAACAGATAGTTCACAATGCATTTAGGTGAGTTCACATGTGTCCAGGCAAGTTCTGCAAGCAGTACAGGGATGGATATTGCAGAAGCTGTAGATTGGTATTATCTTTGATTTCACCTGCACTGGGATGAAGATAGGAACTCTGGCAATAATGTCTAAAGAAAAAAATTATGTAACATTCCAGAAGGCACTAAAACCAAAAGAAAATATGTAACATTCCAGAAGGCACATCAAAAACCAAAATGGCCCAAAAAGCAGTCATTGAGGATGAAGTCTCTCACCTTCCTCTGTAAGGTTCCTGACCTCCATAAAATGAGAATAGGGATTTATTGGGTCAAATGAGTTCTTCAAAACCCTGCAGAGGGTAGCCAATGGGTTATTGGGTTTTTTCATTACTCCAATTCACATCAAGAATCGATACTCCACAGACAGTATGCCTCAAATTAGAGAAGCAGAGCAGTATTAAAGTCAGGGTTATTTGATCACTCCTGGTTCACAGAACGGGTGTCCAGGCCACCCTAACTTTAGGCAAATGAGAGGAAAGGGAGATTATTTTGGACACTGTCTTGGGCTGTGCCCCTCAAGGAAACGCCAAGCCAGAGGTTATGATGAGTGTCTATATGGAAGAAGATGAGGGCCAATTGGGAGTGTTTTGGTTTTCATTGTGGTCATTTATGTGGCAGTCGGAAGAGATGACTGGGTCCACCAGGGCTTGAACTCTGGTGTGATTCCCCTTAGAGACTGAGTTCTGGAACTGACCTCAGAGAAGTATTTCCATGATTTGTGTTGGGATTTTAGGCAGCCACCCATGAGAGTCGTCCTTTGAAACTGAGATCTAGGCCCGGGGTGGCCTACCACAGAGCACTGGGAATCTCAGACAGAATATCATATGATGTTATTTTGAAATACTTGCCAGACATAGTTGAGAGTCAAAACACACATGGACCTCACATTGTAGACCTAAATTGGCCTGGCTTCATGTGACTATTTGGCCACTCTTTGGAAAGCCTTGCCTGTGAGAGTTCTCCAGAACTTGCATTGAAATGAGCTTCTTCAACATTGAATAATTCCTGAAAGAATTGAAACCCACAATGCCTCCAACTTCATCCTTGTAAAATGGCTAGATAAATAGCATGAAATTTTTGAAATTCGCATGATGAGGTGGCACTGGAGAACCTTTGATGTCCTGTTGCTGATCATTAGTGTACCAGACTGTGCCTTGATTGATTGGGTATAATGAAAGTGGTGTAGAACAGAGATGCCAGTTAGATGGAGACTGCGGAGTAGTTGGCCCAGAGCTGTGGTGTGCAGGTGTGTGATAAAATATTTATGGTGGTGCCATGTGGATCTGCCATTGACTTCCAAATGGCTTTTAGCTGACATGGTGCACCCAGCAGACCCTTATATGCAAAGGCATCTTGTTATATGGAGAGGTTTCAGGGCTATGTTCAGAATCAGGTTGCTATGGTCAAGGGGGCAAGCTATGTGGGATAGAAGCCGGGTTGGTGCATTCACCTGGAGACTCTGACCCACCACATGTCACAGAACTCCCTCCAACACTGTGTCCCAGTTGAACTCCTTGTATTTCTTGAAGCAAATACCAAACTCCCAGTTCAGCACCAAGAAACACAATGAAAATTGAAGGATGACTAAATGGCTTCATAGTCCACACAGTTAGACACTTTGGCCCAGTGGCCTCTGTTTACCTACAAAGAGAAAAATCAGCACTGCTGCCTCAGGTTCATTGGAAAATAAGAAACCATGTTCTCCAGGTCACATAGATTCAGACCCAGCTTTGATGGTTTCACTACAAATGAAGACAAAGCTCCTGACAACAACATATATTTCAAGTGCCACACCTCAGAGGCAGTTTCTTCAGAAGTCTTTTTTCCAGCAGAGCTCCATGGTTGTGGAGTGTTTACCCAGTTCCTTACTTCTGGAAACTCCTCTACCTGCTCCCAGGTTGAGATCTCCTGAGAATTTTCCATTCCAGATATGTATTCACAGATTTTCTAACTCTTCTCCTCTAATTGTGTCTCACTTGGGGCAAAGGTAATGTCAAGGCATTGTTCTAGGTGAGAGTGGGAAGATTATTGTGTAGCACATATTTGCATACACATTGGATACATTATCCTATTTTCCATTTGCAATACTGAATTCCCGACACTAACCCATACCCTACTAGACTCTGACTACTTATCATAAAATGATGGAGAAAAAGAAACCTAACAGAATAGAAATACAGGCCTTTTGTAGGAGGCATGGTGTATACTTGGATTTTCCTTCTCCTTTATCAAGGATATGTGTTGTAAATCTAGTCAACTTTTCATTGTAATATTTCTCCATGAGTTTTCAAAGTTAACACATATGTAAATTCCTGTCTCCTTTTCTCTTTAGCCTCTTTAGAACATGTATATTTTTATGCATATATAGACTCCTACCTGGGAACACACGTACATTCTTGTGAGCTCACTGACTTTGGAATATACAAATTATGAGAATAGATCACTTCCCCTAAATACTGATGGAACTGAAAATTCAACCTATGGGTGAGCTTCCTAGTGAACAACATCATACATAAATCCATGTTCAGTAAAATGAATATTTTTAGATATGTGGATGATATATATTTCATGATAAATTTCGATTGGCATATATATTGCTACATTTTATTGTTGTGTGTGTGTGTATATATATATATATATATATATATATATATATATATATATATATATATATTTTCACCAGATTTTCCAGATTTTCCAAAATATGAAATATATGTGTCTTTTTATACACTCCCGAAATTCATTCAAGTTCATGTATGTGGATTTAAAATCAACATTTTACATGATTATCATCAGTCTGGCTGGGCACAATTCAGGAGCCAATTGTCAAAAGAAACGAACTTTATTTTTAGAACCACACAAGCCAAACAAAACAGCTTCTCAGGAAAAACCCTCAGAGCCCAACTGCCACCACAGTCTTCCCACAAGCCTCTCCCTCAACCACAAGCCTCCTCCTTTTGAGGCCGATTGGCTGGGTCACATGGGCGGAGCCAAAAAAGTCCACCAATGAGAAGCTCCGTTGTCTGAAAGGGCAAGGAAACATCCCATTGAGCATCACCACAGAGGAGCCAATCAGCTAGATGTTGCTGGGGCCTCTGTGAGCCAATCATCCACTGGCAGTCTGAAAGGGCGGGGAAACAGCTCAATGAGCATCTGCAATGAGCATCACTACAGAGGAGCCAATCAGCTAGATGTTGCTGGGGCCGCTGTGAGCCAATCATCAGCCGGCAGCTGGAAGTTTGCTGGAAGTGGGAGGTTTCCTGGGGCCCCTTTGGCTGTGGCTCTCAACATCTCCCCCTCTCTGTTTAAACAACAAGCATGTGGCTTAGGGACCATGCCTGCCTTTGGTTGTTCAATAGTACATATGGTCCTTACTGGAGACCCTTGGCTGTGGCTATCAACAGGATTTGTATGTACCATTCACTGAAGTTAGTTTTCAGTACTAGGAAACAAATATGTATTTCAGGTGGATAAATATTTCTGCGGAAAATCTTGTGAAATGTTGATTATAAATCCACATACTTGAACATAGATGAATTTAGGGAATGTAAATAAGATACATATATTTCATATTTTGAAAAATCTGGAGTGTGTGTGTGTGTGTGTGTGTGTGTATACACACACAGACACACACAGATATTAAAATGTAGCAACATATATGCAAATCGAAATTCACCATGAAATATACATCAATCACAGATCCAAAAATATTCAATTTTCTTAACAGGGATTTATGTATAATGTTGTTCTACTAGGAAGCTCACCCATTATTTGAATTTTCAGTTCCAACAGCGTTTAGGAGGAGTGATGTCTTCTCACAAATTGTATCTCCCAAGTCAGTCACCTCACAAGAATGTAGGTGTGACACCTGGTAGGATTTGATATGTGCATATAAAAATACATGTGCTGAATAGGCTATAGACAAAGGGAGACAGGAATTCACATAATTATTAACTTTAAAAACACATGGAGATCTATTTCAATTAAAAATAGACTGGATTTATAACACCTAACATTTATCATGCAAAAGACAAGATCAACTATACACCATGCCTCCTCTGAACTGCTTGTATTTCAATTCTGTTTGTGTTACTTTTCTGCATCATATTAGAATTAGTAGTCAGAGTCTAGTAGGGTATGGGTTCGTGTCAGGGATTCAGTATTTTGAATGGAAAATTGGAAAATGAATCCAATGAGTATGCAAGTATGTGCTACACAAAAAAATTCCCACTCTCATTTAGAACAATGGCTTGAAATAACCACGCCCCATGTAAGAAACAATTAGAGGAGAAGAGTTAGAAAATCTGTGAATACATACGTAGAATGGAAAATGCTCAGTAGTTCACAACCTTTGAGGTGGAAAAGACGTTTCCAAACCTTAGGGACAGGGTAAAACTCCACAAACATGGAACTCTGCTGGCCTGAACACTTTTGGAGATACTGACAATGAGGTTGGGTACTTGAAATATATGTTGTTGTCAGAAGCTTTAGCTTCCTTTGTAGTGAGACCATCAAACTTGGGTCTGCATTTTTGTGACCTGGAGGACATGAATTCTTATTGTCCAATGAACATGAGGCAGCAGTGCTGAATTTACTCTTTGTAGCTAAACTGTGGCCACTGGGGGATAAGTGTCTCCCCGTCTGGACTTTGAAATCATTTGGTCATGCTCCACTTTTCGTGGTGTTTCTTGCTGCTGCAGTGGGTGTTTTGTATTTGGTTCATGACATACAAGGAGTTAAACTGGGACACAATGCTGGAGGGAGTCCTGTAACGTATGGTGTGTCAAGGTCTGCAGGAGAATGCACCAACCAGGCTTCTATCCCCCATTGCTTGCCCCCTTTACCATAGGAACTTGATTCTGAATATTGCCCTGAAAACTCTCCATGTAACATGATGCCTTTACATACAAAGTTCTGCTAGCTGCACCATGTCAGTCACAAGCCATTTCAAAGCCAATGTAAGATCCACATGACCCCACCACAGATGTATTGTCACACACCTGCACACAACTGCTCTAGGCCCACTACTCAGCAGGCCCCAACTTACTGGCATCTCTGTTCTACACCATTTTCATGAAACGCAGTCAATGAAGGCATTTTCTGGTACACTCATGATCAGCAACAGGACATCCAAAGGTTCTCCAGTGCCACCTGGTCATGGGAATTTCAATAATTTGGTGGTATTCATCTAGCCATTTTTGAAGGATGAAGTTGGAGGCACTGTGGGTTTCAATTCATTCAGGAGCCATTAAATGTTGAGTAAGCTCATTTCGATGAAAGCTCTGGAGAACTCTCACAGGAAAGGCCTCCCAAAGAGTGGCCCAAGGTCACATGAAGCCAGGCCCATTGAGGTATACAATGTGAGGTCCATGTGTGTTTTGACTCACAACTATGGCTGCCAAGTCTTTCAAAATAAAATCATGTGATATCCTGGCTGAGATTCTCAGTGCTCTGTGGAAAGGAACCCTGGGCTTAGATCTCAGTTTCCAAGGGCGACTCTCATGCATGGCCTGCTAAAATCCCAACACAATTAAGGGCAATACTTCTCTGAGGTCAGTTCCAGAACTCAGTCTCTAAGGTAAATCACACCTGAGTTCAATCCCAGGTGGACCCAGTCATCTCTTCCAAACGCCACACAAATGACCACAATTAAAACCAAAACACATGGCCCTCATCTTCTTCCATATAGACACATATCATAACCACTGTCTGGTGGTTTTCATGAGTTGCGCAGCCTAAGACAGTATTCAAAATAAGCTCCCTTGCCCCTCATTTGCCTAAAGTCATGGTGGCCTGGACACCCTTCCTGTGAACCATGAGTGATCAAAAAGGCTTGCTGTTAATACTGCTTCGATTTTCCAATTTTAGGCCTACTGACTCTTGGGTTTAGATTCTTAATGTTAAATGGAGTCATGAGAAAAACCAAGCACCTCTGGGCTAGCCTCTGCAGGGCTTTGAAAAACTCATTTGACCAAAAAGATCTTGATTCTCACTTGATGGAGGTCAGGATCCTTAGAAGAAGTCGAGAGACTTCATCCACAATGACTGCTCTTTTGGCCATTTTGGTTTTGGATACACAAGAGAACTTTCTTTAGATCCCTCAGGTTCTGAGAATCTAAGCCACAGCTTCACAGGGGGCCAAGAGCCTGAATCAGACACATCCCATTCCAAAGCATTTAAGCAAAGAGCCAAAGGTGATGCCCATTTATTTCCATTTGAAAACTGTTTTCTTCAGGCTTCACAAAGGGGTGGCCTGAGGCAAAGATATTCCTGACATTCAGGGCAACAGAACAATAGGTAAGCAAAATGCCCAAAGCAGGGTTTCTCCACTGAGACTTTCCTGGTCACACTGATATCTGAGTTTTCTGAGATGCTCACCATTCCCTTCAGCTATGTAGTACATGGCCATGTCACAGAGCTTGGAGGTGGTACATATTTTGGACAAAAAACCATCAGCCTATTCTGGAGAGTGCCCACAATTCAGGAAGAAAACAGGAACTTAGGAAGGTAGTAGGTGTTGCCCATCTATAAGACAAGCCACAGTCCATTCATAAATCAGGCAGGATGAATGCTGAGAAGATTTCAACTAGACAGGACTCATCCATTGATGCATTTTCTTTTCTAATGTCTACAACCAGGGGCACAGTGGGATACACTGATATCCAAACACATGCCTTGTCAAATGACTTACTACAAACAGGTCCCGCCAAAACAAACAAACCGCCATTCCTACCTATTCTCAGAACATGAGACAAATTCACAAATCCCCACCCACACCCACAAAGACACCTCCTTCCCCCAAGTAGGTCTGTGACTATCTGGAGTTTCCACTGACTCGTGGGCCATATTATGTTCCAAAGAAATGGCCTTCCTGTCTCAGATCTGCTTTCCTTGTGCAACTCTGTGAATTTGTCAGGAGCCAGCAGTGTGCCACTACCTGCTTTGTCAGAAAAAGCCCCTCTTCAGAGCTTTCCTGCGTTTTGGACATCCTCACATCAGTAGGTACCAAGAATGACTGACTGTGTCCTTGGTAAATCCAAACAAGGAGACCACTGGGACTGGGACTGGACTGGCTATGGGTTCCTGTCTTCCTGGATCCCAAGTTCAGAGAGTTCCATCACCAAAGAAGTGATTTGAGGGCACTTCCTTCAGGAACCAAATCAGATCACTGCCTTGGCAACCTCTTTGTCCTAACAGTTGCTTCCAAGGCTACCATGAGAAAGAGGCTGCCCCTACTTCCTGTGATACTTTCACAAGTTAGAATGCTATATCAACCATAGGCACCCGGGAGCAGCTCTCCACACAAGCCTGGTTTGGTCCATCTTCTCTTCATTAAAAAGAGAGAGGCTGATTCAGAAACAACCCTTCATCCTGACCATGTTGTTTGCCAGGGAAGATGACTTTTGCTCTCTCAGGTCCTTCATAGCTGCCTACATCTTCTCCAGTGATCATTTCATCATGGACCTTTGTGGTTCTCAGCAAGTGGAAGATCCCCTACATTCCTGTATTGTAAGACCAACTCTGTACCTGCTCGTCTGTAAAGTTGGATTGAGTGAACAGTGTATGGTTAGGGTTAATAACATGTTCGATTTGAGTTAGGAATCATTCTGCTGGATGAATAATTGTACAAGAATAATGAGGTGAAATATATGTATGAAAACAGAAATCTAAGTAAAATTTGAAGCCCAGAAGGGGATTGGGCTTCAAGGGATTGTGATACTTAGCATTGGGATCAAGGGATTGTGATACTTAGCATTGAATTATGTTCTGCAGAGATGTCTCAGAGAGATCGATATACAATGGCATAAGACCCCGTACCTTGGATTATTGAATGTAGAAGAGAACATCCAGTCAGAAAGCGTTAATCGGTAGGATTAGGAAGATAGTCAGTAGGTTTAGGAGGAAGAGTGAGTATAGGATTTGGAACAAAAGTTCCTTAGCAATAGGGTTTCGATTAGAGTGTGAATGGAAATGTCATCACATGTGAAGAGTCAGTCACAATGATAAACTGGGGAAAATATGTAGGAAAGTAATCAATAGAGACATTATGAAATCAGGAAAAGTATAAAGTGAGAGACAGGATTAGATGTTTTCAACAGGGTTGAATTTGAATATATAATCTTAGGAAGAAACAAATATATTGTCACAAATATGATTGATTTTTAAGAGCATTAGGCAACTTGGACATGGATGTTTTTAGTAATCCATATTCACTTTACATTTAGGCTTTGGTACAAACATAAGTGTGACCTTTTCTTTTTGTTTCCAGAATATTACTGTGATAAAATGTATATGTAGATAAGGTGACATGAGTTTTTCTTCCGTCATATCTGAGATCAATAATTTGAAGACGTATAAATTAGTATTGGGTTTACAAAGAGGTGTACCCTGTGTCTATGAATATAGAGAAAAAGCATGAATAGACCATACAGTGAATAAATAATATAACTGGTTTCACGTTAAATCATGGATTGAATTGATATCTGAAAATATATAAGAAATATTATATTGATACAAAATCATTCATTCCAACCAGTTATACATCTAATGGTAATATTGGGGTTATGGATTATCATGAAGGGTGTGTGAGTTTTGCTTCAAAAGTGATTATGGAAATCGAAAATAATGTATTTGGAAAGAAGTCTCATGAGAAGACCAGTCAAGAAACATGGAGGAATACATGTGTTCCGAAGCAGAAAATGATTGAAAGTGAAACAAATGCCTATAATTTTGCTAACTTGTGGATGAAATATATATCTTATAATGTGCATAAACTGAAGAAATAGTAAAATACCAGTGGTGAATAAGAATGAACATAAAAATACACATCATGTCCCATAGGAATCTACTTGCATTAATGAGAAACTGGGTCAATTATTGTAGAAATATTAGGATTTGTATGCACGATTCACTGAAGTTAATTTTCAGTAATAGGAAACAAATAGTATTTCAGGTGGTTGAATATTTCCGAGAATAATCTTGTGAAATGTTGACTATAAATCCACATACATGAACTAGAATAAAATTAAGTAGTGTATAATAAGACACATATATTTAATATTTTAAAACATCTGGAGTGTGTATACACACACACGCACACACACATTAAAAAGTAGTAGTATATATGCCAATCGAAATTCATCATGAAATATATATCATCCACAGATCGAAAAATATTCATTTTCCTGAACATGGAATTATGCATAATATTGTTCAACTAGGAAGCTCACACAGAGGATGAATTTTCAGATCCCACAGTGTTTAGGAGGAGTGATCACTTCTCACAATTTGTATCTGCCAAGTCAGACACCTGACAAGAATGTACGTGTGATACCAGGTAGGTTTCTATATATGCATATAAAAATAGATGTGCTGAATAGGCTACATAGAATGGGAGAGAGGAATTCACATATTTGTTAAATTTAAAAACACATGGAGAACTATATCAATTACAAATTGACTAGATTTATAACACCAACACTTTGTCACGCAAAAGCCATGTCCAACTATACACAATGCCTCCTCTGATATGCTTGTATTTCTATTCTGTTTGAGTTATTTTTCTCCATCATATTAGGATTAGTAGTCAGAGTATAGTAGGGTATGGGTTAGTGTCAGGGATTAAGTATTTCAAGTAGAAAATAGGAAAATGAATCTAATATGCATGAAAATATGTGCTACAAAAAGTATTCCCATTCTCATCCAGAAGAATGCCTTGAAATTATCTTCGCCCCTAGTATGACACAATTAGAGGAGAAGAGTTAGAAAATATGTGAATACATATCTGGACTGGAAAATGCTCAGCATTACACAACTATGGATGTGGTAGAACAGTTTCCAAAAGTAAAGGACAGTGTAAACACTCCACAAACATGAAGCTATGCTGGCCTAAAGACTTCATGAGAAACTGCCTCTGAGTTTGGGCAGTTGAAATATATGTTGTTGTCAGGAGCTTAACTTCCTTTGTAGTGAGACCATCAAAGTTTGGTCTGCATCTATGTGACCTGGAGGACATGGTTTCTTATTTTCCAATGAACATGAGGCTGCAGTTCTGAATTCACTCTTTGTAGCTAAACTGTGGTCACTGGGGGCTAAGTGTCTCCCCATGTGGACTTTGAAGCCATTTGGTCATCCTCCACTTTTCGTGGTGTTTCTTGCTGCTGCAGTGGGTGTTTTGTATTTGGTTCACGACATACAAGGAATTCAACTGGGACACAGTGCTAGAGGGAGTACTCTCATGTGTAGTGGGTGAGGGTCTGCAGGAGAATGCCCCAACTTGGCTTCAATCCCACATTGCTTGCCCCCTTGACCATACCAACCTGATTCTGAACATTGCCCTGAAACCTCTCCATATTACAAGATGCCATTTCATATAATGGTCTGCTGGCTGCACCAAGTCAGTCACAAGCAATTTGGAAGCCAATGTAAGATCCACATGGCCACACCACAGATGTATTATCACACACCTGCACACCACTGCTCTAGGCCCACTACTCAGCACGCTCCAACTTACTGGCATCTCTGTTCTACACAATTTTCAAGAAACCCAGTAAATCAAGGCACTGTCTGGTACACTCATGATCAGCAATGGGACATCCAATGGTTCTCCAGTGCCACCTGGTCATTGGCAATTTCAAAAATTTTATGATATTTATCTATCCATTTTTCAAGAATGAAGTTGAAGGCACTTTGGGGTTTCCATTCATCCCGGAACCATTAAATGGTGAGAAAACTCATTTCAATGAAAGCTCTGAGGAACTCTCACAGGCAAGTCGTCCCAGAGAGTGCCCAAAAGGTCACATGAAGCCAGGCCCTTTAAGGTCTATAATGTGAGGTCCATGTGTGTTTTGACTCTTAACTGTGGCTGCCAAGTTTTTCAGAATAAAATCATGTGATATCCTTGCTAAGATTCTCAGTGCTCTGTTGAAAGCTTTCCTGGGCCTAGATCTCAGGTTTCAAGGACGACTCTCATGCATGGCCTCCTACAATCCCAACACAACTCATGGCAATACTTCTCTGAGGTCAGTTTCAGAACTCAGTTTCTAAGGGGAATCACAGCAGAGTTCAAGCCCATGTGGACCCAGTCATCTCTTCCAAACGCCACAAAAATGACCACATTTAAAACCAAAACATTCCCACATTGCCCTTATCTTTAACCATATAAACACTCATCATTAACTCTGGCTGCAGGTTTCCAAGGGTGGCGCAGCCCAAGACAGTGTCCAAATAATGCACCCTTGCCCCTGATATGTCTAAAGTAAGGGTGGCCTGTTCACCCTTCTTATGAACCAGGAGTGATCAAATAGGCCTGCCATAAATACTGCTCTGCTTCTCCAATTTGAGGCCTACTGACTGTCAGGTATAGATTCTTTATGTGATTTGGCATCATGAGACAACCCAAGCAGTTCTGCAGGACTTTGAAGAACTCATTTGATCCAAAGGATCCCTATTCTCACTTGATGGAGGTCAGGAACCAAACAGAAGAAGGCAAGAGACTTCATCCACAATGACAGATTTTTTGCCATTTTGGTTTTGGATGCACACATGGGATCTTCTTTAGATCTATCAGGAGCTGAGAATCTTTGCAACAGCCTCAAACAGGGCCTAGTGTCTGATTAAGACACATCCCTTTCCAGAGCAATTAAGCAAAGAGCCACAGGTGATGCCCATTCATTTCCATTTGAAAACTGTTTCTTCATGATTCACAAAGGGGTGGCCTGAGGCAAAGACCTTCCTGACATTCAAGGCAACAGAAACATAGATAAGCAAATGGAGCCAAGCAGGGTTTCTCCACTGAGACTTTAGTGCTCACACTGGTATCTGAGTTTTCTGAGATGTTCCCATTCCCTTCAGCTATCAAGGACATGGCCATGTCACAGAGTTTGGAGGTGGTACATATCTTGGACAATAAACCATGATACTATTCTGAAGAGTGGCCAGAATTCAGGAAGAAAACAGCAACTTAGGAAGTTAGTAGGTGTTTCCCATCCATAAGGCAAGCAACAGTCCATTAATCAATTCTGCAGGATGAATGCTGTGAAGCTTTCTACTAGACAGGGCACCTCCATTGATGCATTCTCGTTTCTAATGTCTAAAACCACGGACACAGTGGCTACACAGACATAGAAACACTCGCCTTGTCTAAAGACTTACTAGAAAAAGTCGACTCCAAACCAAACCAACCACCTTTCCTACCTATTCTCAGAACATGAAACAAAACCGCAAACTCACACCCACAACCAAAAAGGCACCTCCTTCCCAAAAATAGGTCTTTAACTATCTGGAGTGTCCTCTGACTGGTGGTCCATACTATGTTCCACTTGAAATAGCCTGTCCGGTCTCAGATCTTGTCTCCTTGGCCAACTGTGTTATTCTGTGAGGAGCCAGCGGTTAGCCACAACCTGCTGTCTCAAGAAAGGCCCCTCTTCAGAGCTCTACTGGCATTTGGCCATCCTCACATCAGTAGGTACCAAAAAGGTCTGACTCTGTACTTGGTAAATCCAAACAATTGAGCCCACTGGGACTGGGACTGGGACTGGCTCTTGGTGCCTGGCTTCTTGCATCCCAATTTCAGAGAGTTCCATCACCAAGGAAATGAGGTCTGTCACTTTCTTTGGAACTGAATGAGGTCACTGCCTTGGCAACAACTTTGTCCTAACACTTGCTTCCAATGGTCCCATGAGTTGGAGGGTGCCCCTACTTCCTGTGACAATTTGACTAGTTAGAATGGTATATCAAAATAGACACCATGGAACAGCTCTCCACGCAGGCCTGGTTAGGTCCATCTTCTCTACATTAAGAAGAGAGAGTCTGATGCATACACATCCCTTCATCCTGTTCAGGTTGTTTGCCATGGAAGATGGCTTTTGCTCATTCATGTCCTTCATAGTTGCCTACATCTTCTCCAGGGATCATTTCTGCATCGAACTTTGAGGTTCTCAGCAGTTGGAAGATCACCTACATCCCTTATTGAAAGAATAGCCCTGTCCCTGCTCTTTTGTAATGTTAGATTGAGGCAACAGTGTATGGTTAGGGTTAATAACAGGTTCGATTTGGGTTAGGAATCATTCTGCGGGATGAATAATGGTATTGGGAACCTTCAATATATAGAAATATAGTGGTTAAATATAAATATGGAAACAGAAATCTAGGTAAGATTTGAAGCTCAGAAGTGCATTGGGCAATAGATTGGGACACGTAGCTTTGAATTACGTTCTGCATACATGTTTCAGAAAAATCAATATACAATGGCATAGGACCTTGTACCTCGGATGATTGAATGTAGTAGAGTACATCCACTCAAAAAGGGATAGTCGATAGGACCAGGAAGATAGTCAGTATGTTTTGGAAGAAGATAGAGTATAGGATTTGGACCAAAGTTCATTAGCAATAGGGTTTCGGTTAGAGAGTGAATGTCAATGTCAGAACATGTGAAGGGTCAGTCACAATGTTGAACTGGGAAAAATATGTAGGAAAGTAGATATCAATAGAGACATTAGGAAATCAGGCAAAGTATAAAATGAGTGAAAAAACTAGACATTTCCAACAGTTTTGAGGTTGAATATATAATCTTAGGAAGAAACAAAAATGTGGTCACCAATAGGATTGACATTTGAGAGCATTAGGCAACCTGGATATGGATGTTTTTAGTAATCCATGTTCAGTTTCCATTTAGGCTTTGGTACAATCATACGTGTGACTTTTGCATTTTGTGTCCAGAATATTACTGTGATAACATGCATATGTAGATCAGGTGACATGAGTATTTCTTCCACCATTTCTGGGAGCAATATTTAGAAGACGAATAAATTAGTATTGGGGGTACTAAGAGGTTTGTCCTGTGTCTATGAATATAGAGATAATGCATGAATAGACCATATAGTGAATAAATAATATAACTGGTTCCACTTTAAATAATGGATTAAACTGATATCAGAAAATATATAAGAAATACTATATTGATATAAAATCATTCATTCCAACCAGTTATACATCTAATGGTGATATTATAGTTATGGTTTATCATGAAGTGAGTGTCAGTTTTGCTTCAAGTGATAAAGGAAATCAAAAATAATGTATTTGGAAAGAAGTCTCATGATAAGACCAGTCAAGAAACCTTGAAGAATCCATGTGTTCTGAAGCAGGAAGTGATTGAAAGTGAAACAAATGCCTATAAGTTTGCTAACTTGTGGATGAAATATATATCCTATGATGTGCATAAATTGAAGAAATAGTAATGTACCAGTGTTGAATTAAAATGAATTTCAAAATACACATCATGTCACATAGGAATGTACTTGCATTGATGTTAAACTGGGTCAGTTACTGTAGAAGTATTAGTATTTGTATGCAATATTAACTGAAGTTAGTTTTCAGTACTGCAAAAAATATGTATTTCAGGTGGATGAATATTTCTGAGAATGATCTTGTGAAAAGTTGATTATAAATCCATATACATGAACATGAATGAATTTAGAGAGTGTATATAAGACCCATATATTTCATATTTTGAAAAATCTGGAGAGTGTATGTATATATATATATATAAAACCACACACAGACAATAAATTAGCAATCGAAATTTATCATGAAATATATATCTTCCACAGATGCAAAATTATTTCTTTTAGAACATGGATTTATGTATAATGTTGTTCTTCTTGGAAACACACCCCTAGGTTAAATTTTCAGTTCCAACAGAGTTTAACAGGAGTGATCACTTCTCACAAATTGTATTTGCCAAATTAGCCTCCTCACAAGAATGTAGGTGTGATACCAGGTAGTGTTCTATATGTGCATTTAAAAATACATGTGCTGAATAGGCTACAGAGAAAGGGAGAGAGGAATTCACATATTTGTTAACATTAAAAACACATGGAGAACTATTTCAATTAAAAATTGACTAGATTTATAACACCTACAATTAATCATGCAAAAAACAAGTCCAACTATACACCATGATTCCTCTGAACTGCTAGTATTCCTATTCTGTTTGTGTTATTTTTCTCCATCATATTAGGAGTAGTAGTCAGAGTCTATTAGGGTATGCATTAGTGTCAGAGATTCAGTATTTCGAATGGAAAATTGGAAAATGACTCTAATGGGTATGCAAATATGTGCTACACAAAAATGTTCACACTCTCATCCAGAAGATTGCCTTGACATTACCTTAGTTCCAAGTAAGATACAATTAGAGGAGAAAAGTTAGAAAATCTGTAAATACATATCAGGAATAAAAAATGCTCAGGAGTTCACAAACTTGTAGGTGGTAGAGGAGTTTCCAAAAGTAAGGGACAGGGTAAACACTCCACAAACATTGAGCTCTGCTTGTGTAAAGACTTCTTCAGAAACTCTCTGAGGTTGGGCTCTTAAAATACATGTTGTTGTCAGGAGCTTTAGCTTCCTTTGTTGTGTGACCATCAAATCTGGGTGTGCAAATATGTGACCTGAAGGACATTGTTTCTAATTTTCCAATGAAAATGAGGCAGCAGTGCTGAATACTCTTTTTGTAGTTAAACTATGGCCACTGGGGTGTAAGTGTCTCCCCGGGTTGACTGTGAAGCCATTTGGTCATCCTCCAATTTCCGTGGTGTTTCTTGCTGGTGCACTGGGAGTTTGGTATTTGCTTCATGAAATACAAGGAGTTCAACTGGGACACAGTGCTGGAGGGAGTTCTGTCACGTGTGGAGGGACACGGTCTGCATGAGAATGCACCAACCAGGATTCTGTCCCACATAGTTTGCCCCTTTGTCCATAGCAACCTGATTCTGAACATTGCCCAGAAACCTATCCATATAACAAGATGCCTTTACATATAAGGGTCTGCTGGCTGTACCCTGTCAATCACAAGGCAATTGGAATCCAATGGCAGATCCACATGCCCCAACACACATGTTTTATCACACACCTTCACACCACTGCTCTAGGCCCACTAATGAACAGGCTCCAACTTACTGGCATCACTGTTCTACACAATTTTCATGAAACCTAGTCAGTCAAGGCACTGTCTGATACACTCATGATCAGCAACAGGACATCCAAAAGTTTTCCAGTGCCACCTTGTCATGGGAATTTCAAAAATTTCATGGTATTTATCAAGCCATTTTTCGAGGATAAAGTTGGAGGCTCTGTGGGTTTCAATTCATTCAGGAGCCATTAAATGTTGAAGAAGCTCATTTCAATGAAAGATCTTGAGAACACTCACAGGCAAGGCTTCCCAAAGAGTGGCCAAAAGGTCACATGAAGTCAGGCCCATTGAGGTCTACAATGTGAGGTCCATGTGTGTTTTGACTCTCAACTGTGGCTTTAAAGAATTTCAGAATAAAATCATGTGATATCCAGGCTGAGATTCCCAGTGCTCTGGGCAAAGCCACCCTGCACCTAGATCTCCCTGGACCACAATTAATACCTGAGATCTAGGTTGCATGGCCTAGTAAAATCCAAACACAATTCATGACAATACTTCTCTGATGTCACTTCCAGAATTCAGTCTCTAAGGGGAATCATACCAGAGTTCAAGCCTAGTTGGACCCAGTCATCTGTTCCAAGCGCCAAACAAATTACCACAATTCAAAACAAAATGCTCCCACATGCCCCTTATCTTATTTCATGTAGACACTCATCATAGCATCTGGATGGAGGTTTCCATGAGGGGCACAGCACAAGACAGTGTCCAAAATAACCTTTTTTGCCCCTCATTTGCCTAAAGTCAGTGTGGCCTGGAAATCCTGACTGTGAACCAGGAGTGATCAAATACGCCTGCGGTTAATACTCCTTGGCTTCTCCAATTTGATGCCTACTGACTGTGGGGTTTAGATTCTTTAGGAAAATTGATTCATGAGAAAACCCAAGCACCTATGGACTAAACTCTGCAGGGCTTTAAAGAACTCATTTGACCCAAATGATCCCTATTTTCTCTTGATGGATGTCAGGAACCTTTGAGAGGAAGGTGAGAGTCTTCATCCACAATAACTGCTCTTTTGGCCATTTTGGTTTTGGATGCACCCATGGGATCTTTCTTTAGATCCATCAGGTGCTGAGAATCTAAGCCACAGCCTCACACAGGGCCAAGAGGCTGATTCAGACACATCCCTTTCCAAAGCAATTAAGCAAAGAGCAAAACACACACAGACATTATAAAGTGGCAATATATATGCCAATTGAAATTCATGATGAAATATATATCGTCCACAGATCCAAAAATATTAATTTTACTGAACATGGATTTATGAAAAATGTTGTTCAACTAGAAAGGTTAGCCTTAGGTTGAATTTTAAGATCCAATAGCGTTTAGGAGGAGTGATCTCTTGTCATAATTTGTATCTGCCATGTCAGCCACCTCACAAGAATGTATATGTGATACCAGGTAGGATTCTATATGTTTATATAAAAATGCATGTGATGAATAGGCTACAGAAAAAGGGATAGAGGAATTCACATATTTATTAACTTTAAAAACACAAGAAGAACTATTTCAATTAAAAATTAACTAGATTTATAACACCTACCCTACATAATGCAAAAGGCAAGTCCAACTATACACCATGCCTCTTCTGAACTGCTTGTATTTCTATTGTGTTTGTATGCACTGTGGGTTTCAAGAACCATTAAATGTTGAGGAAGCTCATTTCAATGAAACTCTGGAGAACTCTCATAGGCAAGGCTTCGCAAAGAGTGGTGAAAAGGTTAGATATAGCCAGGCCCATTGAGGTCTACAATGTGAGGTCCATGTGTGTTTTGACTCTCAACTATGGCTACCAAGTCTTTAAGAATAAAATCATGGGATATCTTGGCTGAAATTCTCAGTGCTCTGTGGAAAGCCACCCTCGGCCTTGATCTTAGTTTCCAAGGGCGACTCTCATGCTTGGCCTCCTAAAATATCACCACAATTCATGGCAATACTTCTCTGAGTTCAGTTCCAGAAGTCAGTCTCTAAGGGGAATCACACAAGAATTCAAGCCCAGGTGGACCCAGTCATCTCTTCCAACCGTCACACAAATGACCACAATTAATACCAAAACACACTCACATGGCCCTCCACTTCTTCTATAAAGGCACTCATCATAACATCTGGCTGGAGGTTTCCATGAGGGGCACAGCCCAAGACAGTGTCCCAAATAAGCTCCCTTGTGACTCATTTGCCTAAATTCAGGGTGGCTTGGACACCCTTCTTGTGCACCAGGAGTTATCTGAAAGGGTAAAATAAATTGAAATTAAAGTGTAAAAGTTGAAGTGTAAAAGACCGGGTTTTCTAAAGTTTCTAAGTTGCAAGGCCTGAGTTAAAATGTAAAGGACCAGGTATTGTTAAGTTCCTATGCTACATGCAAAACCTGAAATTCCTGTAGCTTGTAGTACAATTCCCGACTGCCCAGTAAATATTCCCCCTGACCGCCTGGTTATTTAATAACCTAGGACCCTGTGTGGCCTGGCACATAGGCATCGCAAGGCCTAAACCAATCTGTTTGAATGTGTACCTCGCTGTAGAACTGACCTATCACTCCTGCCTGACCTGTTCCTGCCAATGAATGAACTAATCATGTTTAGAAATTGTTGTTTGATTTTTCTGCGGTGTATGTTGATTTCTTAAAGGAGACTGTGATATATGTAAAGTCCCGCCCTCCCCAAAAAGTGTACTTAAGCACTGCTCAACCCCTGCTCGGGGCTCTGGGCTGTTCTCCCTTCTTGAGTGAGCACGTAGCCCCAGCATGCTGGATTGGATCCTCAATGAACGCCTTTTTCTGTTACATGAGCCGCGGTCTCTTGGTGGTCTCTTCCTCTGACGTTCACAGGACCCTTACATTTGGTGCGTTGGCCGGGAATCACGCAGCATAGGACAAGGACACCCCAACAGACCTTTCTGGGGGTAAGTAAGGCGCTTCTTTCCATTTTTCCTTGCGATCGCTCAGAGCTTTTTGTTCAGGTTCCGTTTTTCCGTTTTCGGTTTGGGTTGGCAGAGTGGCTGCCAGCGGAGAACGTAAGTTCCCCCTGTCAGTGGTGGACAAACGTGTCCTAAAGCCACAGGCCACGTCCTTGCAAGGGATGCCTTGGAGGACTCAGGCAGTAATGGATGAGCCCACATTAGGTGACTCTGCTGCCAACCCATCATATCTTGCTGGCTACTTTTTTCTCTCAGGTTGAATTCACTGTCTGTCTTTGTGGTCTAACCCATCAGGTTTTGCCAGTTACTAGGTTCTAATCTTTACTTCTGAACTCGTGTTAAATGTTAACTGTGTGTACATGTTTGTGTCACGTTTGTATTGTCCTTGTCTCTGTTTGAGAAACTCTCATTATGGGACAAAGCCATTCCATGCCTCTGTCCTTGAAGCCTTTCCTGGTCCCTGCCTCCAATCCGACACCTTCACCCAGGATCCTATCACTCAAACCTTCTACACTTCCCCCTCTTCCCTCCATTCTCCCTGAGTCACAAGATTGTAGATCTTGGGGTTGTGAACAAACGGGAGCTGCATGATGGTCTTTGTGTGTCTTTTTATCTGTGTTTCTGTTAAATGTGATGGCATTGTTTGGACCGATGCAGAGTCCCGAGTTCCAACCTGCCTTACATATGTGGAAGTTACTTTAGCTAAATTTTAAACTAATGCTTCTCCTGTGAGGGACCAAAAGTCAATAGAACCGCCAGTTTTTCTGTTCTCACCTTTTACACCTTTCTTAGCTGTGTTTTAAAGAACTTTGATAAACTTTACTCCCCTTTGTTAAGCAAGATTATGGAAGCAGTGATTTCTTTTCTTTCCGTAGTTGGCTTGAGCATGCCCACTGCAGAGGGAAATGTCTGGGGTCTAAGAACTTTGATATCTCGCTTAAACTTTTCTCAAAACCCTGTCCTCATTATTAAATTGTCATTAATTGACTTTGGGGATGGGAACCAAGCCTTCAGTCATAAATTTTGACACCCCAGAGGGGACTTTAAATAAACCCCACTCTGCCCTCTTGGGGAAGCCTAGCACTCAAAACAACTGCAAGCAGAGGATGAAATTTTTGGGAGCTGACTACTGCAAAGTTGGGCGACATAGAATATGCCTGGTGCCTGGGGTCAAAGCAAACCAGAGGAACTAATCCTGTAAGTAAATGGTGAGGCTAAGAGACTCCCAGCAGCTGCCAAAGCCATTTTGCTGTGGGGAACTCCCTTATTCCTTACGTGCACTTTAAGGATTTCTCCACCTCTGTTTACTTAACCAAAGGGACAATGAATGCATTAATATGTTGATATTATAGATTGTTTCTTGGGGATGATCTAGGGTGAATGTGTATCTAAAAATGATTTTTTTTATTTTAACCATCTGGTATCTAAATGGGTTTCTAAAGCATTGCACTATCTTACAGTTAAAAGTTGGGTTTAAACAATTGTTTAGTTTGATTTCAGGTAGTTCATGCTAGGAAACTTAAATACTTAGGATAAAAAAAAAAATTAAAGAGTTTTAATTTTGAACTAGGCAGCCTGAAAAAATTTCACTAGATATAACAGTGCATTAACTTGGGAAGAGATAATAAATTATGATATGGTATCTATTCCCATCAGTGTGTAAGATTTTAAAAAATGGTACTAAATTAAAACGTTGGTCTGGCTTATTGTAATGGCATTAATTAGCAACAGTCTTGGAAATTTTTAAAGCTTAATTTCGGATACACATGGTAGTGTGTGGTTCTTTTTAAAAATTTTTCAGCCAATTTAATGTAACTTAATACTATTAGAAACTTCATAACAAAGAAAGGGGCTTAATGATCCTATAGAAACTTCTTCTGATGGTGGCTTTAATATTATCAAAAAATGATCCTATTTTCAGTTTTGTGTGAGCAAGTTTTTCTAGTGTAGAAAAATCTAAAGATATAAAATTTTGAGAATTACATCTTAAACTTGCATCAAAATTTTCAAAATCCAAACCTGGAAATTATGACTTATAGCTAAAATGCATTAGGCCTGAGGTTTCTGCTCAGAATTCCAGTCTTTCCAGTTTTCCAGACCTCAGGCAGGACTTAAGTTGATATGCAAATAAAAGAAGCCTGCAGCACTCAGCAGGAGACAGATAAAAAAGAGTAAAAGTGTCTTTTTACCTGAACTCAAACTAGACCTAACCAAAAAAGTATATTATATGGTATTTACTAATTACTGGCCAGTCATCTTTTTTAGGACTCTTGCTTTTCTTAGATTCTGTATTTTTTTTTTTGAGCTCATGATCTTGATTCTGCTGATGGGTTAATGTTTTCTGATCAGTTCTATTTTTGATCGACTCTGGAGTTTTTAGCATTTCAATGGAGATTTCACCTGAAAAAGCTACAAGACCTTTACTATTGTGTTATGTGTTACATTTGTGTTACGTGTTGTATGTTGGTATGTCTGTATGTGTGTATGTCCATATATCATGCAGTGATATGACAATTTGCAGATGAGGAGCGCTCATGAAAAATTTAAAAATGTATCCAAATGTCTTGATTCACGTGATTCATATGTTTTAATTCAAATTGGGTAAACAGATAAAAATAAAAATGTCTTTAAAATTAGGCCTATAAGTTTTCTAGATTTTCAAAAAGGCCCTAATAAAATGTAGATGTCTGTAAAATAATCTGCTTAAATTCAGAAATTTACAAGTATTGTATTGAAATGTGAAAAGAAAGAGGTTAGTAGATGGAAAAGAGAAACTAAAAGGTTCTAGATATAGATCTAATAGAGGAAAAATGTGTTTCTGGATAAGAGAGTCTATATGATTAAGTAATTAAAAGGGTTTAAGTAAATAATAAAAAAAGGTTTGTGTAACTTGGTTATATGTGTAAGTTTTGAGCAAGTAATCTTAAAAAATTAAACAGCTGGTAAAACAAGTACTGTTTTTATAAAATTGTGCCATGTTATTTCTTTAAAATCTAAACTTGTTTAATACAAAAACATCAATGTAATTGTGGTGTTAATGTGTTTATATCTTCCAGGTATACAAGTCTGTAAGGTAGAAGCTTCCAAAGACCATTGTATCAAGCTGGTGTTCTAAGGTTGTATGGTATTTCTAGGCTTAAAAGAAAAACATGTTGGAGATTTATGTATATCATTTGTGTTCTATAATTGGACTTGTTATCAATAAGATATGTACAGTTCCATGTTACTTTTTACACTGAGATACAATCTAAAAGTATTTTTAACTTAATGAGAGCCAAATCTGTGAAGGTTTTATTGTAAAACACAAAGGTAATGCCCATTCATTTTCATGTGAAAACTGTTTTCTTCAGGCTTCACAAAGGGGTGGCCTGAGACAAAGACTTTCCTGATATTCAGGGCAACATAACAATAGGTAATCAAAAGGCCCAAAGCAGGGTTTCTCCACTGAGACTTTACTGGCTACACTGATATCTGAGTTTTCTGAGATTCTTGCCATTCCCTGCAGCTATCCAGTACATGGCCATGTCACAGATCTTGGACGTGGTTCATATATTGGACACAAAATCATGAGCGTATTCTGGAGAGTAGCCAGAATTCAGGAAGAAAACAGGACCGTAGGAAGATAGTTGGTGTTTCCCATTGATAAGGCAAGCCACACTCCATTCATAAATTTTGCCGGATGAATGCTAGGAAGTTTTCTCCTTGAGAGGATACACCCATTGAGGCATTCTCTTTTCTAATGTCTACAACCACGGACACAGTGGGATACACAGACCTAAAAACACTCGCCTTGTCAAAGGACTAACTAGAAACACTCCACTCAAAACCAAACACACCCCCCTTTCCTAACTATTCTCAGAACAAAAGAAAAAACCACAAACCCACACCCACAACCACAAAGGCACCTCCTTCCCCCAAGTAGGTCTGGAACTATCCAGAGTGTCCTCTTACCGGAGGGCCATACTATGTTCCCCAGAAATGGTCTGTCCTGTCTCAGATCTGGACTCCTTGGTCAACTCTGTGAAGTTTTCAGGAGACAGCAGTGAGCCTCTACCTGTATTCTCCGGAAGGGCCCATCTTCAGAATTTTTCTGGAATTTGGCCATTCTCACATAAGTAGGTACCACAAAAGACTGACTCTGTCCTTGGAAAATCCAAACAAGTGAGAACACTGGAACTGGTGCTGGGACTGGGTCTTGGTGCCTGGCTTCCTGAAACCCAAATTTGGTAAGTTCCATCAACAAAAATGTGAGGTGAGGTCACTTCCTTTAGGAACTGAATGAGGTCACTGCCTTTGCAACCAATTTGTCCTAACATTTGCTTCCTAAGGTCTCATAACATGGAGGATGTCCCTACTACCTGTGACACTTTCACAAGTCAGAATGGTATAGAAACCATAGTCACCTGGGAACAGCTCTCCACACAGGCCTAGTTTGGTTCATCTCCTCTACCTTAAGAAGAGAGAATCTGATTCAGACACAACCCTTCATCCTGACCAGGTTGTTTGCCATGGAAGATGCCTTTTGCTCTCTCATGTCCTTCATAGCTGCCTACATCTTCTCCAGGGATCATTTCTGCATGGAACTTTGAAGTTTTCAGCAGGTGGAAGATCCCCTGCATTCCTGTATTGTAAGACCAAATCTGTCCCTGCTTTTCTGAATACTTAGATTGAGGGAACAGTGTATGGTTAGGGTTAATAATATGTTCAATTAAAACCAAAATACTCCCACATGGCACTCATATTCTTCCATGTAGACATTCATCATAACCTCTGGCTGGAGGTTTCCATAAGGGGCGCAGCCAAAGACAGTGTCCAAAATAAGTTCCCTTTCCCCTCATTTTCCTAAAGTCAGGGTTTCCTGGACACCCTTCCTGTAAACCAGGATTGATCAAATAGGCCTGCCAGTAATACTGCTCTGTTTCTTCATTTTGAAGCCTACTAACTGTGAGGTATAGATTCTTTATGTGATTTGGAGCCATGTGAGAACCCAAGCACTGCTGCAGGGCTTTGAAGAACTCATTTGTCTCAAAGGATCCCTATACTTACTTGATGAAGGTCAGGAACCTAACAGAGGAAACAAGAGACTTCATCCACAATGACTGATCTTTTTGCCATTTTGGTTTTGGATGCACACATGGGATCTTTCTTTAGATCCATCAGGTGCTGAAAATCAAAGCCACAGCCTCTCTCAGAGCCGAAAGGATGATTCAGACACATCCCTTTCCAAAGCAGTTAAGCAAAGAGCCACAGGTGATGCTCATTCATTTCCAATTGAAAGCAGTTTTCTTCAGGCTTCACAAACTGGTGGCCTGAGGAAAAGACCTTCCTGACATTCAGGTCAACAGAACAGTAGGTAAGCAAAAGGCACAAAGCAGGGTTTCTCTACTGAGACTTTACTGGTCACACTGATATCCGAGTTTTCTGAGATACTCCCAATTCCCTTTATCTATCCAGTACATGGCCATGTAACAGAACTCGATGGAGGTCCATATCTTGGACAAAAAAACATGAGCCTATTCTGGAGAGTGGCCAGAATTCAGGAAGAAAACAGGAACTAAGGAAAGAAGTAGGTGTTGCCCATATAAGGCAAGCCACAGTCCATTCATAAATTGGGCAGGATGTGTGCTGAGATTCTTTCTACTAGACAGGACACATCCATTGATGCATTCACTTTTCTAATATCTACAAAAACTGAAAAACTGGAAAACACAAACATAGAAACACTCGCCATGTCAAATGACTTACCAAAAACAGTCCACTCCAAACCAAACATACTGCCTTTCCTACCTATTCTCAGAACATGATACAAAACTACAAATTCACACCCACACCCACAAAGGCACCTCCATTACCCAAGTAGGTCTGTGACTATCCAGAGTGTCCTCAGACTGGTGGGCCTTACACTGCTCCCTCGAAATGGACTTTCCTGTCTCAGATCAGGTCTCCTTTACCAACTCTGTAAAGTTGTCAGCCTCAATCAGTGAGTCACTACCTGCTTTCTCAGGAAAGGCCCCTCTTCAGAGCTTTCCTGGCATTTAGCCATCCACACATCAGTATGTACCAAGAAAGACCGACTCTGTCCTTGGTAAATCCAAACAAGTGAACCCATTGGGACTGGGACTGGGACTGGGACTGGCTCTGAGTGCCTGGCTTCCTGGATCCCAAGTTCAGAGAGTTCCATCACCAAGGAAGTGAGGTAGGTCACTTCCTTCAGGAACTGAATGAGGTCACTACCTTGGCAACCACTTTATCCTAACATTTGCTTCCAAAGGTCCCATGAGAGAGAGGCTGCCCCTACTTCCTGTGTCACATTCACAAGATAGAATGGTATATCAAACATAGGCACATGTTAACAGCTCTCCACACAGACCTGGTTTGGTCCATCTTCTCTACATTAAGAAGAGAGAGCCTTATTCAGACACATCGCTTCATCCTGACCAGGTATTTTACCAAGGAAGATATCTATTGCTCTCTCAGGTCGTTCATAGCTGCCTACATCTTCTCCAGGGTTTATTTCTAAATGGAACTTGAGGTTCTCAACAGGTGGAAGATCCCCTACCTACCTGTATTATAACACCAACTCTGTCCCTGCTCTTCGTAAAGTTAAATTGAGGGAACAGTGCATGGTTAGGGTTAATAGCATGTTCTATTTGGGTTAGGAATCATTCTGCAAGATGAATAATGGTATTGGGAACCTCCGATATTTACAAGCATATATAGGTGTAATATAAGTATGAAAACAGAAATCTAGGAAAGATTTGAAACCCAGATGAACACTGGGCCCTTGATTGGGATACTTAGCTTTGAATTATTTCCACAAAGTTGTCTCAGATAAATCGATATACAATGGTATAAGACCTTGTACCTTGGATGACTGAATGAGGAAGAGATCGTCCAGACAAAAAGGGATAGTTCCCAATGTTATTTAGATATAGGGTTTTGGTTAGAGAGTGAATGTAAATGTCAGCATATGTGAAGAGTCATTCACAGTGATGAACTGGGGAAAATGTGTAGCAAAGCAGATATCAATAGAGACATTAGGAAATCAGGCAAAGTACAAAGTGAGTGATAGGATAAGATGTTTTTAAAAGGGTTGAGTTTGAATATATAATCTTAGGAAGAAACAAATATGTAGTCACCAATAGGAATGATATTTGAGATCATTAGTTAATCAGGACTTGGATGTTGTTAGTAATACATGCTCACATTAAATTTAGGCTTTGGTACAATCATAAAGGTGTCTGTTGCATTTTTTGTCAGGAATATTACTGTGATGAAATGTAAATGTATATCAGGTGACTACAGTATTTCTTCAACCATTTCTGAAAGCAACATTTTAAGACTTATAAATTAGTATTGGGGACACAACTACGTGTACCCTGTGCCTATGATTATAAAGATGATGATTTAATAGACCATACTGTAATTAAATAATATAACTGGATCAAACTTTAAATAATGGATTGAATTGATATCTGAAAATATATAGGAAATCTTATATTGATATACATAAGTTCATTCTAACCAGTTATACATCTAATGGTAATTTTAGCATTAGGGTTTATCATGAAGAATGTGGGAGTTTTGCTTCAAAAATGATTATGGAAATCGAAAATAATATGTTTGGAAATAATCTCATGAAAAGAACAGTCAAGAAACATGGAGGACTACATATGTTCTGAAGCAGGAAGTAATTGCAAGTGAACCAAATGCGTACAGATTTGTGAACTTGTGGATGAAAAGTATTATCCTATGATGTCCATAAACTGAAGAAATAGTAATGTACCAGTGTTGAATAAAAATGAACTTCAAAATACACATCATGTCCCATAGGATTTTACTTGCATTGATGTTAAACTGGGTCAGTTACTGTACAAATATTAGGATTTGTAAGCACCGTTCACCGAAGTTAGTTTTCAGTACTGGGAAATAAATATGTATTTCATGTGGATGAATATTTCTGAGAATAATCTTGTGAAAATTTCATTATAAATCCACATATAGGAACATGAGTTAAATTAGTGAGTGTATAATAAGACACATATATTTCATATTTTGAATAATCTGGAAAAAAATATATAGATAGATAGATACAAACACAGACATTAAAATGTAGTAATATGTATGCCAATCAAAATTCATTATGAAATATATATCATCCACATATCCAAAAATATTCTTTTTACTGAGCATGGATTTATGTATAATGCTGTTCATCTAGGAAATTCACCAATATGTTGAATTTTCAGTTCCATCAGTATTTAGGGGGAGTGATCTCTTCTCACAATTTGTATCTTCCTAAAACAGCAAGCTCACAAGAATGTACGTGTGATACCAGGTAGGATACTAAATATGCATAATAAATTTCATGAGATGAATAGGCTACAGAGAAAGGGAGACAGAAATGTACATAAGTGTTAACTTTAAAAACTCATGGAGAAGTATTACAATGAAAAGTTGACTAGATTTATAACACATACACTTGATAAAGCAGAAGGCAAGTCCTAGTATACACCATGCCTCCTATGAACGGCCTGTATTTCTATTCTGTTAGGTTTCTTTTTCTACATCATATTAAGATTAGTAGTCAGAGTCTAGTAGGGTATGGGTTAGTGACAGGGATTCAGTATTTCTAATGGAAATAGGAAAATGAATCTAATGTGTATGCAAATATTTGCTAGACAAAAATCTTCCCACTGTCCTCCAAAACAGTGCCTTGATATTTCCTTCGCCACAAGTAATACACAATTAGTGGAGAAGAGTTTGAAAATCTGTGAATATATATCTGGAAAAGAAAATGCTCAGGAGTTCACAACCTTAGAGGTGGTAGAGGAATTTCCAAAAGTAAGGTACAGGGTAAACACTCCACAAACATGGAACTCTGGTGGCCGAAGGAGTTTTTGAGAAACTGCCACTGAGTTTGGGCCCTTGAAAAATTTGTTGTTGTCAGGAGCTTTAGCTTCCTTTGTATTGAGACCATCAAACCTGGGTTGGCATCTATGTGACCTGGATGACATGGTTCCTTATATGCTATTGAACATGAGGCAGAAGTTCTGAATTTTCCCTTTGTTAGTAAACTGAGGACACGGGGGTCTAAGTGTCTAACCATGTGATCTGTGAAGCCATTTGGTCATACTCCACTTTTCGTGGTGTTTCTTACTGCTGCACTGGGAGTTTGGTATTGGCTTCACGTAATACAAGGAGAAAAACTGGGACACAGTGCTAGAGGGAGTACTCTCACGTGTAGTGGGTGAGGGTCTGCAGGAGAATGCACCAACCAGGCTTCTATCCCAAAAAGCTTGCACCCATCTCCATAGCAACCTGATTCTGAACATTGCCCTGAAACCTCTCCATATAACAAGGTCTCTTTACTTGTAAGGTTCTGCTGGCTGCACCATGTCAGTCACAAGTCATTCGGAAACCAATGGCAGAACCACGTGTCCCCACGACAGATGTTTTATCATACACCTGCCCACCACTGCTCTGGGCCCACTAATCAGCAGGCTCCAACTTTCTGGCATCTCTGTTCTCACCATTTTCATGAAACCCAGTCAATCAATGCAATGTCTGGTACACTCGTGATCAGCAACAGATATCCAAAGGTTCTCCAGTGCCATCTGTTCATGGGAATTTAAAAAATTCATGGTATTTATCTAGCCAATTTTCAAGGATGAAGTTGGAGGCACTGTGGCTTTCAATTTATTCAGGAACCATGAAATGGTGAGGAAGCTTATTTCAATTAAATCTCGGGAGAACTCTCAGAGGCAAGGCTTCCCAAAGAGTGGCCAAAAGGTCACATTAAGCCAGGCCCATTGAGGTCTACAATTGAGGTCCATGTGTGTTTTGACTCTCAACAATGGCTGCCACGTCTTTCTGAATAAAGTCATGTGATACCCTGGCTGAGATTCCCAGTGCTCTTTGGAAAGCTTTCCTTGGCCTAGATCTCAGTCTCCAAGGGCAACTCTCATGTGTGGCCTCCTAAAATCCCAACACAATTCATGGCAAACTTCTCTGAGTTCATTTCCAGAACTCAGTCTCTAAGGGGAATCACTCCAGAGTTCAAGCCCATGTGGACCCAGTCATCTCTTCCAACCACCACACAAATGACCACAATTAAACCAAAACACTCCCACATGGCCCTCATCTTCTTCAATATAAACTCTCATCATAACCTCTTGCTGGTGGTTTCCATGAGGGGCGCAGCCTAAGGCAGTGTCCAAAATAAGCTCACTTGCCCCTTATTTGCCTAAAGTCAGTGTGGCCTGGAAACCCTTCCTGTGAACCAGGTGTGATCAAATAGGCCTGCCATTAATACTGCTCTACTTCTCCAATTTGCGGCCTACTCTCTGTGGGGCATTGATTCTTTATGTGAATTGGGGTCATGAGAAAACCCAAGCACCTAGGGGCTACCTTCTGCAGGGCTTTGAAGAAGCCATTTCAGTGAGTCGAGGAGTTGGACCAAAAGTTCTTTAGATATAGGGTTTTTGTTAGAAAGTGAATGTAAATGTCAGCATATTTGAAGAGTCAGTCACAGTGATGAACTGGGGAAAATGTGTAGGAAATCAGATATCATAGAGACATTAGGAAATCAGGCAAAGTACAAAGTGAGTGATAGGATAAGACATTTTTAACAGGGTTCAGTTTCAATATTTAATCTTAGGAAGAAACAAATATGTAGTCACCAATAGGAATGATATTTGAGATCATTAGTTAATCAGGACTTGGATGTTGTTAGTAATACATGCTCACTTTCAATATAGGCTTTGGTACAATCATAAGTGTGTCCGTTGCATTTTGTGTCAGGAATATTACTGTGATGAAATGTGTATGTATATCAGGTGACTAGAGTATTTCTTCCACCAATTCTTTAAGCAATATTTTAAAGACTTATAAATTAGTATTGTGGATACGAATAGGTATACCATCGGTCTATGAATATAGAGATGATGCCTTAATAGACCATACTGTGAATAAATAATATAACTGGTTCAAACTTTAAATAATGGATTGAATTGATATCTGAAAATATATAGGAAATTTTATATTGATATACATAAATTCATTCTAACCAGTTATACATCTAATGGTAATATTAGCATTATGGTTTATCATGAAGAGTGTCTGAGTTTTGCTTCAAAAATGATTATGGAAATCAAAAATAATGTATTTGGAAAGAATCTTATGAAAAGAACAGTCAAGAAACATGGAGGAATACATGTGTTCTGAAGTAGGAAGTGATTGAAAGTGAACCAAATGCCTATAAATTTGTGAAATTGTGGATGAAAGGATATATCCTATAATGTCCATAAGCTGCATAAATAGTAATGTATCAGTGTTGAATAAAAATGAACTTCAAAATACACATCATGGTCCCATAGGTGTCTACTTGCATTGATGTGAAACTGGGTCAGTCACTGTGGAAATATTACGATTTGTATGCACCATTCACTGAATTTAGTTTTCAGTACTAGGAAATAAATATGTATTTAAGGTGGATGAATATTTCTAAGAATTACTTTGTAAAAATTTGATTATAAATCCACATACACACACATGAGTGAATTTAGAAAGTGTATAATAAGACACATATATTTCATATTTTGGAAAATCTAAAGAGTAGATATCTATATCTATATAGATAGATAGATAGATAGATAGATAATTAGATAGATACTCACATACACAGACATTAAAATGTAGCAATATATATGCCATTCAAAAATCATAATAAAATAGATATCATCCACGTATCCAAAAATATTCATTTTACTGAACATTTATTTATGCATAATATTGTTCATCTAGGAAATTCACCCATAGGTTGAATTTCCAGTTCCATCAGTATTTAGAGGGAGCGATCTCTTCTCACAATTTGTATCTTCCAAAATAAGCAAGATCACAAGAATGTACATGTGATACCAGGTAGAATTCTAAAGATGCATTAAAAAATACATGTGATGAATAGGCTACAGAGAAAGGGAGAGAGAAATTTACATATGTGTTAATTTTAAAAACTCATGGAGAAGTATTACAATGAAAAGTTGACTAGATTTATAACACATACCATTGATAAAGTCGAAGGCAAGTCCAAGTATACACCATGCCTCCTATGAAAGGCCTGTATTTCTATTCTGTTAAGTTTCTTTTTCTCCATCATATTTGGATTAGTAGTCAGAGTCTAGTAGGGTATGGGTTAGTGTCAGGGATTCAGTATTTCAAATGGAAAATAGGAAAATGAATCTAATCTGTATGCAAATATGTGCTACACAAAAATCTTCCCACTCTCATCCAGAACAATGCTTTGACATTACCTTCGCCCCAAATAAGACACAATTAGTGGAGAAAAGTTAGAAAATCTGTGAATACATATGTGGAAAGAAAAATGCTCAGGAGTTCACAAACTTGTAGGAGGTAGAACAGGTTACAAAAAGAGAGAGGGTAAACACTCCACAAACATGGAGCTCTGCTAGCCTAATGACTTTTTGAGAAACTGCCTCTGAGGTTGGGCAGTTAAAATATATATTGTTGTCAGGAGCTTTAGCTTCATTTTTAGTGAGACCATCAATTCTGGGTCTCCATCTATGTGACCTGGATGACATGTTTTTTTTTATTTTCTAGTGAACATGACACAGCAGTGCTGAATTCTCTCTTTGTAGGTAAACTTTGGTCACTGGGGTCTAAGTATCTAACTGTGTTGTCTGAAAAGCCATTTGGTTATTATCCACTTTCGTGGTGTTTTTTACTGCTGCACTGTGAGTTTGGTATTGGCTTCACGAAATACAAGGAGTTCTACTGGGACACAGTGCTGGAGGATGTACTCTCACGTGTGGTGGGTTAGTAAAATGCACCAGTGGGGCTTCAATCCCACATAGCTTTTCAACTTGACAATAGCAACCTGGTTCTGACCATTGGCAGAAATCCTCTCCATATAATAAGATGCCTTTACATAGAAGGGTCTGCTGGCTGTACCATGTCAGTCACAAGTCATTTCTAAGCCAATGGCAGATCCACGTGGCCCCACCACAAATGTTTTTTTCACACACCTACACTCCACTGCTCTAGGCCCACTAGTCTGCAGGCTCCAACTTTCTGGCATCTATGTTCTACACTTTTTTCATGAAACCCAGTCAATCAAGGCACTGTCTGGTACAATCATGATCAGCAACAGGACATCCAGAGGTTCACCAGTGCAACCTGGTCATGGTAATTTCAAAAAATTCATGGTATTTATCTAGATATTTTTCAATAATAAAGTTGGAGGCACTGTGGGATTCAATTTATACAGGAACCATTAAAAGGTGAGGAATCTCATTTCAATGAAAGGTCTGGAGAACTCTCACAGGCAAGGCTTCCCAAAGAGAGGGCAAAAGGTCACATGAAGCCAGGCCCATTAAGGTCTACAATGTGAATTCCATGTGTGTTTTGACTCTTAACTATGGCTGACAATCTTTCAAAATAAAATCTTGTGATATCCTGGCTGAGATTCCCAGTGCTTTGTGGAAAGTCACCCTGGGCCTAGATCTCAGTTTCCAATGGCGAATCTCATGCGTGGCCTCCAAAAATCCCAACACAATTCATGGCAATACTTCTCTGAGTTCAGTTCCACAGCTCAGTCTCTAAGGGGAATCACAACAAAGTTCAAGCCCAGGTGGACCCAGGCATCTCTTCCAATTGCCACACAAATGACGACAATTAAAACCAAAACACTCCCACAGGGCCCTCTTCTTCTTTCATATAGACACTAATCATATCCTCTAGCTGGAGGTTTCCATGAGGGGCACAGCCCAAGACAGTGTCAAAAATAATCTCCCTTGCCCCTCATTTGCCTAAAGTCAGGGTGGCCTGGACAACATTCCTGTGAAACAGAAGTGATCATATAGGACTGCTGTTAATACTGCTCCACTTCTCAAATTTGAGGCCTACTGACTGTGGGGTATAGATTCTTTGTGTGAATTGGAGTCATGAGAAAACTCAAGCACCTATTGTCCAGCCTCTGCAGGGCTTTGAAGAACTCATTTGACACAAATGATCCCTATTCTCACTTGATGGAGGTCAGGAATATTACAGAGGAAGGCGAGAGGCTTCATCTACAATGACTGATGTTTTTTCCATTTTGGTTTTGGATGCCCACATGGGATCTTTCTCTAGATACATCAGGTGCTGAAAATATAAACCACAGGCTCACACAGGGCCAAGAGGCTGATTCAGACAAATCCCTTTCCAAAGCAATGAAGTAAAAAGCCACAGGTGATTCCCATTCATTTCCATTTGAAAACTCTTTTCTTCAGGCTTCACTAAGGTTTGGCCTGAGGCAAAGACCTTTCTGACATTCAGAGCAACAGAACAATAGGTAATCAAAAGCCCCCCAGCAGGGTTTCTCCTAGGAGACTTTCCTGGTTACTCTGATATGTGAGTTTTCTGAGATGCTCGCCATTCCCTTCAGCTATCCAGTACATGGCTATGTCACAGAGCTTGGAGGTGGTACGTATCTTGTACAAAAATACATGATACTAATCTTGAGAGTGGCCAGAATTCAGGAAAAATATGAGAACATAGGTAGATAGCAGGTGTTGCCCATGGATAAGGCAAGACTGAGTCCATTCATTAATTGGGAAGGATGCATACTGGGAAGTTTTCTACTAGACAGGACACACCCAATGAGCTATTTTCTTTTCTAATATCTACAAAGAAAAACAGTGGGATACACAGACACAGAAACAGTCTCCTTGTCAAATGACTTACTAGAAACAGTCCACTCCATACCAAACAAACCTCCTTTTTTACCTATTCTCAGATCATGAGAAGAAACCACAAACACAAACCAACACCCACAAATGCACCTCCTTCTTCCAAGTAGGTCTGTGACTATCTGGAGTGGCCTCTGACTGGTAGGACATACAATGTGCATACACATGCACACATACACACACACACACACACACACACATTAATATTTAGCAATATATATGCCAATCGAAATTCATCATGAAATATAATTCATCCACATATCCAAAAATATTCATTTTACTGAACATGGATTTATGTATAGTGTTTTTCACTAGGAAGCTCACCCATAGGTTGAATTTTCAGTTCCATCATTATTTAGGGAGAGTCATCTGTTCTCACAATTTTATATTCCAAAGTCAGGGAGCTCAAAAGAATGTCCGTGTGATACCAGGTAGGATATTATATATATGCATAAAAAAATACATGTGCTGAATAGGATACAGAGAAAGGGAGACAGGAATTTATATATGTGATAATTTTAAAAAATCATGGAGAAATATTACAATGAAAAGTTGGTAAGATTTAAAACACATACTCTTGATAATGCAGAAGGCAAATAGAAGTATACACCATGCTTCCTATGAAAGGCCTGTATTTCTATTCAGTTAGGTTTCTTTCTCTCCATGATATTAGGATTAGTAGTCAGAGTCTAGTAGGGTATGGGTTAGTGTCAGGGATTCAGTATTTCAAATGGAAAAAAGGAAAATGAATCTAATGTGTATGCAAAAATGTGATACACAAAAATCTTCCCTCTCTCATCCAGAACAATGCCTTGACATAACCATCGCTAAAAGTAAGACACAATTAGAGGAGAGGAGTTAGAAAATCTGTGAATTTATGTGGAATGGAAAATGCTCAGGAGTTCACAACACTAGAGGTGGTAGAACAGTTTCCAAAAGTAAGGGAGAGGGTAAACAATCCAGAAACATGGAGCTGTGCTGGCCTAAAGACTTCTTGAGAAACTTCCTCTGAGGTTGGGAACAAGAAATATATGTAATTGTCAGGAGATTTAGCTTAGTTTGTAGTGACACCATGAAATCTGGGTCTGCATCTCTATGACCTGGAGTACATGGTCCTTATTTTCTAATGAACATGAGGGAGCAGTTCTGAATTCTCCCTTTGTAGGTAAACTGTGGCCACTGGGAGCTAAGTGTCTTTCTGTGTGGACTGTGAAGCCATTTGGTGATCCTCCACTTTCCAGGGTGTTTCTTACTGCTGCACTGGGAGTTTGGTATTTGCTTCACGAAATTCAAGGAGTTCAACTGGGATAAAAATGCTGGAGGGAGTTCTGTCATGTGTGGTTGGTCAGGGTCACGAAGAGAATGTACGAACCAGGCTTCTATCCTACATAGCTTTCCCCTTGACTATAGCAACCTGATTCTGAACATTGCCCTGAAACCTCTCCATATGACAAGATGCCTTTACATATAAAGGTCTGCTGCCTGCACCATGTCAGTCGCAAGTCTTTTGAAGCCAATGGAAGATCCAGGTGGTCCTAGCAAAAATATTTATTTACACACCTATAGTCCACTTCTCTACGCCCACTAGTCAGCAGGTTCCAAATTACTGGCATCTCCGTTCTACACCATTTTCACGAAACCCAGTCAATCAAGGCACTCTTTGGTACACTCATGATCAGCAACAGGAAATCCAAAGTTTATCCAGTGCCACCTGGTCATGGGAATTTCAGAAATTTCATGGTATTAATCTAGTCATTTTTCAAAAATGAAGTTAGAGGCACTGTGGGTTTCAATTAATTCAGGAACCATTTAATGGTGAGGAAGCTTATTTCAATGAAAGCTCTGGAGAACACTCACAGAAAAGCCTTCCGAAAGACTGGCAAAAAGGTCACATGAATCCAGACACATTGAGGTCTACAATGTGAGGTCCATATGTGTTTGGACTCTCAACTAGGGCTGCCAAGTCTTTAAAAATTAAATCATGTGATATCCTGGCTCATAATCCCCGAGCTCTGTGGAAAGCCATCCTGGGCCTAGATCTCAGTGTCCAAAGGCGATTCTCATGCGTGGCCTAGTAAAATCCCAAGAGAATTCACGGCAATACTTCTCTGAGGTCAGATCCAGAATTCATTCTTTAAGGGGAATCACACCAGAGTTCAAGCCCAGGTGATCCCAGTCATCTCTTCCAACTACCACACAAATTACCACAATTAAAACAAGAACACTCCCATATGGCCCTCATCTTCTTCCATATTCACACTCATCATAATTTGGCTGGAGGTTTAAATGAGGGGTGCAGACCAAGACAGTGTCCAAAATAAGCTCCTTTGACCCTCATTTGCCTAATGTCAAGGTGGACTGGACACCCATCCTGTGAACCAGGAGTGATCAAATAAGCCTGCCATTAATACCACTCCAATTCTCCAATTTGAGGCCTACTGACTGTGGGGTTTAGATTCTTTATGTGAATTTTAGTCATGATAAACCAAGCACCTATGGGCTAGCCTCTGCAGGTTTTGAAGAACTCATTTGACCCAAAGGATCTCTATTTTCACTTGATGGAGTTCAGGAACCTTACAGAGGAAGTCGAGAGACTTCATCCCAATGACTGCTCTTTTGGCCATTTTTCATTTGGATGCAAACATGGGAACTTTCTTTAGATCCATCAGGTGCTGAGAATCTAAGTCACAGCCACACACAGGGCCAGGGGACTGATTCAGACACATCCCTTTTCAAAGCACTTAAGAAAAGATCCACAGGTATGCCGAATCATTTCCATTTGAAAACTGTTTTCTTCAGGCTTCACAAAGGGGTGGCCAGAGGCAAAGACCTTCCTGACATTCAGGGCAACAGAACAATAGGTAAGCAAAAGGCCCAAAGCAGGGTTTCTCCACTGAGACTTTCCTGGTCACACTGATATCTGAGTGTTCTGAGATGCTCCCCATTGCCTACAGCTATCCAGTACATTGTTATGTCACAGAGCTTTTAGGTGGTAAATATCTTGGACACAAAACCATAGGCCTATTCTTGAGATTGGCTGGAATTCAGGAAGAAAACAGGAACTTAGGAAGATAGCAGGTGTTGCACATCAGTAAGGCAAGCTACAGTCCATTCATAAATAGGGCAATATGAATGCTGAGAAGCTTTCTACTAGACACGACACATCCATTGATGAATTCTCTTTTCTAATGTCTACAACCACGGACACAGTGAGATACACAGACAGAGAAACACTCACCATGTTAAAGACTTACTAGAAACAGTCCACTTCCAACGAAACAAACTGACTTTCCTACCTATTCTCAGAAAATGAGACAAAACCACAAACCCACAACCACACCCACAAAGGCACCTTCTTCCCCCAAGTAGGTCTTTGACTATCCGGAGTGTCCTCTGACTTGTAGGCCATAATATGTTCCCCCAAAATAGCCTGTCCTGTCTCAGATCTGGTCTCCATGGCAAACTCTGTGAACTTCTCAGGAGCCAACGGTGAGCCACTAACTGCTTTCTCAAGAAAAGCCCCACTTCCGAGCTTTCCTGGCATTTGGTCTTCTCACGTCTGAAGGTACCAAGAAAGCCTGACTGTCCTTGGTAAATTCAAATAAGTGAGACCACAGGGACGGGGACTGGGACTGGCTCTGGGTGCCTGGCTTCCTGGATCCAAAGTTCAGAGAGTTCCATCACCAAGGAAGTGAGGTGACGTCACTTCCTTCCTGAACTGAATGAGGTTTCTGTCTTGGCAACCACTTTGTCTTAACTGTTGCTTCCAAGGGTCCCATGAGATTGAGGCTGCCCCTACTTCCTGTGACACTTTCACAAGTTAGAATGGTATATCAACCATAGGCACCCAGGAATAGATCTCCACACACACCTGTTTTGGTCCATGTTCTCTACATTAAGAAGAGAATCTGATTCAGACACAACCTTTTATCCTGACCGGGTTGTTTGCCATGGAAGATGACTTTTGGTCTCTCAGGTCCTTCATAGCTGCCTACATCTTCTCCAGGGATCATTTCTGCATGGGCCTTTGAGGTTCTCAGCAGGTGGAAGTTTCCCTACATTTCTGTATTGTAAAATCAACTCTTTCCCTGCTCTTCTATGAAGTTAGATTGAGGGAACAGTGTATGATTATGGTTAAAAACATGTTTGATTTGGGTTAGAAATCATTGTGCTGGATGAATAATGGTATTGGGAACTTGCTATGTGTATAAGAATATATAGGTGTAATATATGTATGAAAAAAGAAATCTAAGTATGATTTGAAGGCCAGAAGGGCATTGGGCCCTTGATTGGGATACGCAGCGTTGAATTACGTTCTGCAGAGATGTCTCAGATAAATCGATATACAATGGCATAGGACCTTGTACCTTGCATAAATTAATGTAGAAGGAACATCCAGTCAAAAAGGGATAGTCGGTAGTGAAAGGTTAATCAAATAGGTACTTGTAATTTCCTGTTTTTCTGTATGCTTAACAAAACACTGTTGAAATCTTGAGAAATGTTTGCTAATCTTGTTCTAGAATGTACTGTTCCCAACTGCCAAAATGCAGAATGTACTGCCTCACTCGGTGTCACGCGAACCGCCCACTCACCCTTACACATCAGTAAACTTCCCTCCCTTCCCTCTCCAAGAAATGTATGTAAGCTCTGCATAAGCTGTTCTCAGAGCTCTCTGATCTATTTAAGTTAGCTGTGAGCCCCAGCAAGCTGGACCCAAAAAAACCCTTTGCTGTTGCATGAGACAGTCTCTTGGTAGTCTCTTCCTCCGACACTCGCCTGACCTTTACATATTGAGGTTCCACCGAGTTCCGGCAGTGGCGGATGAGAGACCCCAACGGGCTCCTCTCGGAGCAAGTAAGGCGCCTCTTTCTGGTTTCAGGTGTCATGTTAGGGCTTGGCAAAATTGCTGGCGATGAAGAGCCTGGGGTCTCTCCGACGGTGGCTGAGAGACGTGTCACAGAGACACAGGGCACCTCCCTGGGGGACCCCGCAGAGGACTCGGAGAATCAAGGAACAATTGTTTCCTCTACTCAGTGATATTTTGTTTTAGATTCGGTATTGCCATCCTATTGGGTTTTGCCGGCTATGCATTCCTGGTCTCAGTGTTGGATGTCCATTGCCTGTCTTTATGGTCTTGTCATATCTGTGTCATGTGTCTTTGCTTTTACTGTTTGTGTACCTTTCATTATGGGACAGAGCACTTCAATGCCTCTGTCCCTGATCCTTGATCACTGAAGGAAAGTCCACTTAAGGGCTCAGAATCTTTCTTTTTTTAGTAAAACGCTGGACCTGGCAGACTCTCTGTGCCTCAGAATGGCCCATTTTGGAGTCGAATGGCCCCTAGAAAGATCTTTCTACTTCCCACTAATTTAAAAAGTCAGAGATATTGTCTTTCAGCCAGGGCCACATAGCCATCCTGATCAACAGCCATATATCTTAACTTTGCAGGACCTCTGCAAATCTCCTCCTCCATGGGTGAAGCCTTTCCTTGCCCATGCCTCTGCTCATACTCCTTCCCCCATGATCTCTCAAACCCTGAGCTCTTCCACCTCCTCCACCCTCTGTTCTCCCTGAGTCACAAGATTTGACTCTACTGGACTCTTCTTCCCCTCTTTATCCCCTGCCCTCATCCCCTAACACACAACACACTCTAAGTGATTCCCCTGCTGCTGACTGAGCCTCTCTACCATTGGAGGAAGCTAAGCCGGTAATAGGATCTGATAATGGACCGATTTTCATGGCCCAGGTAAGTCAGGGGTTAGCCAAGAACCTGGGGATTAATTGGAAGTTATATTGTGCTTATAGACCCCAGAGTTAAGGACAAGTAGAAAGAATGAATAGAACCATTAAAGAGACCTTAACGAAATTAAGCTTAGAGACCAGCATAAAAGATTGGACTATGCACCTGCCTTATGCAATGTTTCATGCAAGAAAAAATCCTTCTGTTTCTTTGAGTAACCTTACCCCCTGAGAAATTCTCTATGGTGGCCCTCGTCCAGTAAGGGTCCTAAGCCCAACTGTAATACCTAAGGATCCTTTCCACACCCTCTTGCTTGACAGACTTAAAGCTCTTGAAAGAACTCAGTGATACCTGTGAAAATAGCTGGCCACTGCGTACCAAACTGTGTACCAGGGGATTCCACATCCATATCAAATAAGAGACTTCATCTATGTAAGATGACATCAGGTGTCATCCCTGGATTCCCGCTGGAAAGGACCATACCAGGTGCTACTTATAACACCTACAGTTTTAAAGGTATACAGAATCACTTCCTGGATCCATGCCTCTCATCTCAAGCCTTCTCCTTGTCCAGAATCTTTCTGGAAACTGGAAAAGACTGGTAACAGTTTCAAATTGTGTATTCGCCATGTGGATAAGGTTATATACTCTCCCCTTGGCCACAAGTAGTCCTAACCCTCATCAGCCTGTTAAGCAGCGATGGCTGATAACAAATCCTACTGGAAAAGAGTATAATCTATCTCGCATACAGTCCCCTTAGGGACCTGGTGGCCATCTCACCACCCAAACATTTGTCAGCTGGCCATAGGTCTTTTCTATTGGGATATCCCTGATGAAGAAAATCCCACTAAAATACCATTAAATCCCTTCCGTACCATAGATAATGGAAACAAACATTATGGATGTAGGGACACACGAGCCAGATGCAGGTTGGCTAGCCTAGATTACTATGTTTGCCCGGCAAACTATCAAAGCCACAAACAGTAACGGCTGTGTGGGGGAAAAGCCGACTTCTTCTGTATGTCATGGAGATGTGAGCATACAGGGGCTGCCTGATGGAACCCCAATACTTCATCAAATTCAGTACACAGCATTGGCCATATTACCAAGTAGACAACAGAAGAAGGATGGCCCCCAGAGGGGTCTCTAGATCCTCAAATTTTGCGTGACCTTTTTAACTTCTGCAAGTGCTCCAAAGGGTGAAAGGAGATTCCCCTATGTGGAAGCCTTTTCCCTCCTTCCCTCACATCCTGAACTATGCTTCTCCAATAGATTTTTATCCTCAGCCTTCTGCTCCAGACTCTCTGCTGTCACTCCCACCTCAGCAAGCTGATTTCTCCCCTCCAATTACTAGATCAGAAACCCAAACCTCCACCAGTTCTCAGACAATTGCCCGCTTGTGAGGTAGCAGGTACTGAGGTACCCCTCCACCCACTCACTCCTCTCTCTTCCTGTCAGTGCCCGCACTGCGTCCCACCAGGTCCTCTTTCCAGCTAACCCAAAGCTCAAACGAGCTGAGGAGAGCTCTCAGACCCTTATCCAAGATGTAATATAAATGGCCATTAAAGTTGCTTTGTCATCACTGAAAACAGGTTACTAAAATTTAAAGTCCCTCAGAGGATTTTGGGATACTCACTCCCGTTTTCTGCTCTGCTCTACCTGTTCTACTGCTCAAGTTTTTTGCTAGGAAATTCCCAAACCCCTTTCCAATTATTCTTTTACATCTCTCTTTTTCCTCATTCTCAGATCCTGGGAGCTTCTCTCAGCCCCACCTTCCCCGTATTCCCCCTCTGTACCAGGTCCACAGAAAAGTCTTAAATGTCCTTCTCCAGAAGTCTTCACCATGGCTGACTTTAGAACTTTCAGCATAGAGTTTCTATAAAGAGTTCAATGTAGATAAACTTTCTCTTTTTGTATTTCCCTGTTCTACTTGGCCACTGGCTAAAAAACTCAGTACTTCTAAGCTAGACAACCCCTAACTAGTTTTTTACAAAATATGTGAACAAGGCCTCTGGCCTTCAGCTGGGGCTTCACAGAAATGGCCACATTTCTAAGATAAAGAAATTACCAACTGGGCTCCGTTGTAACAGCTGGCAGGGGAAAAATAAGAAAGGGAATAAAAAGCTCTCCTCCTCCCAGGTGTCCTTGAAAATTTAACTTGCCCAGAACAGAGGAAAAATCAGAAACATATACTGCTTTTTTGAACTTCTGCAGACTGTAAACTTCTGAGCCCCATCCCTTATATGTTGGGTACACAATTCTGAAACTACCTAAACTTGAGTTTCAGGGGATTAATTGATTACAACAGAAGCAATGCCCTCTGAATCCAGTTGCAACAAAATAGGACTGTTTCCCTGTCTTCAGTGCTATCTTAGGTGCCTTGCCTTGTCTGTCCCTACAACAGCATAATTCTATATACTTAAACATTGTTTATGTTTTCATGAAATGGTCAACAGATGTGATTAATTTTGAAATGGTGCAGATGTTTTCCAGAGTGCTCTATCATGATGCAGGTTCGTTTGAAGATCAAATGGGGGGGCATACAACCGGTTCCACTGGGAAAATGTATCCCTCACTTTAGGCATCCTATTAGGAATAGGAGTTGCTGCACGGGTGGGCACAGGAACCACTGCCATTGTCCATGGGACACAACAAATGACCCAATTAGAAGCAGCAATAGAGCAAAACTAAGATATTAGAAACCTCCATCAGACCTTTGCATGAATCTTTAACCTCTCTCTCTGAAGTTGTTTTAAAGAACAGTTGAGGGTTGGACCTCCTCTTTATTAGAGAAGGGGGCCTTTGTGCTGCATTGAGGGAAGAATGTTGTTTTTATGCTGACCATACTGGAGTTGTAATAAAATCTATGAGTAAATTTAAAAGACACCTTGAAGAGCATCAACAAGAGAGAGAGGCCCAAAAAGGGTGGCTTGAGTCTTGGTTCACACACTCCTCCTGGTTAACTACGTTTTTATCAACCTTTCCGGTCCAATAATAATCCTCATATTATTGCTAACTATAAAATCCTGTTTGCTCAACTGTGTAATTTCTTTTCTCCAGGCTCAAATTGGACGAGTTAAACTTATGGTAGTACCCCACTAGCAGACATAGAATGTGACACCCTGCAATGATCATTTTTATGATTAAAAGTAGCCAGAAGAAGAAGTGGGGAATTAAAGGTTAATAAAATAGGTACTTGTCACTTCTTATTTTTCTGTATGCTTAACAAAACACTGTTGAAATCTTGAGAAATGCTTGCAAATCTTGTTCCCAGAATGTTCTGTCCCCAACTGCCCAACTGCAGAATGTACTCCCTCACCCAGTTGAATGCAAAGCACCCACTCGCCCTGACCCATCAATAAAATTCCCTCCCTGCCCTCTCCAGGGAAAGTATATAAGCTCTATTTAAGCTATTCTCAGGGCTATCTGCTCTATTCAAGTGATCTCTTAGCCCCAGCATGCTGGACACCCAAAAAACCCTTTGATGTTGCATGAGATAGTCTGTTGGTGGTCTCCTCCTCTGAAGCTCACCCCACATTTACTTGGATGATTGAATGTAGAAGAGAACATCCAGTCAAAAACGATAGTCTGTAGCATTAGGAAGATAGTACTTTTAGTAGGAAGAAGGGTGAGTATAGGAATTGGAAAAAAAAGTTCTTTAGCAATAGGGTTTCGATTAGAGAGTGAATGTAAATGTCAGCACAGGTGAAGAGTCAGTCACAATGATGAACTGGGGAAAATATGTAGGAAAGCAGATATCAATAGAGACATTTCAAAATCAGGCAAAGTATAAAGTGAGTGATAGGATTAGATATTCTGAACAAGGTTGAGTTTAAATATATAATCTTAGGAAGAAACAAATATGTAGTCACAAATAGGATTGACATTTGAGCGCATTAGGCAAATTTCAGGTGGATTAATATTTCTCATAATAATCTTGTGAATAGTTGATTATAAATCCACATACATAAACATGAATGAATTTAGGGAGTGTATATAAGACACATATATTTCATATTTTGAAAAATCTGGAGAGTGTATATATATATATATATATATATATATATATATATATATATATACAAAACACACACACAGACAAAAAAGTAGCAATATATATGTCAATGAAAATTCAATATAAAATATATATCATCCACAGATCTAAAAATATTAATTTTACTGAACATGGATTTATGTGTAATGCTGTTCAACTAGCAAGCTCACCCATAGGTTGAATATCCAATTACAACAGGTTTAGTAGGAGTGATCTCTTCTAACAATTTGTATCTGCCAAGTCAGCCACCTCACAAGAATGTACGTGTGGTACCAGGTAGGAATCTATATGTGCATATAAGAATACAGAGAAAGGGAGACAGGAATTCACATATTTGTTAACCTTAAAAATACATGGACAACTATTTCAACAATAAATTGACTAGATTCATAACTCCAACTCTGTATCATGCAAAAGAAAAGTCCAACAATACACCAGACCTACTCTGAACTGCTTGTATTTCGATTCTGTTTGGGTTAGTTTTCTCCATCATATTAGAATTAGTAGTCAGAGTCTGGTCCGGTATGGGTTAGAGTCAGGGATTCAGTATTTTGAATGGAAAATAGAAAACTGAATCCAATGTGTATGCAAATATATGCTACAGAAAATTCTTCCCACTCTCCTCCAGAACAATGTCTTGACATTACCTTCGCCCCAAGTAAGACACAATTAGAGGAGAAGAGTTAGAAAATCTGTGAATACCTATCAGGAATGGAAAATGCTCCAGATTTCACATCTTTGGAGGTGGTAGAGGAGTTTCCAAAAGTAAGGGACAGGGTAAACACTCCACAAACATGGAGCTCTGCTGGCCTAAAGACTTTTTGAGAATCTGCCTTTGAGGTTGGGCACTTAAAATATATGTTGTTTTCAGGAGCTTTAGCTTTATTTGTAGTGAGACAATCAAAGCTCGATCTGCATCTATGTGACCTGGAGGACATGGTTATTTATTTTCCAATAAAAATGAGGCAGCAGTGCTGAATTCTCTCTTTGTAGGTAAACTGTGGCCACTGAGGGCTAAGTGTCTCCCCGTGTGGACTGTGAAACAACTTGGTCATCCTCCAATTATCATGGTGTTTCTTGCTGCTGCACTGCGAGTTTGGTATTTGCTTCATGAAATACAACGAGTTCAAATGGGAAAAAGTGTTGAAGGGAGTTCTGTCAGCTGTGGTGGGCAGGGTCTCCAGGAGAATGCACCAACCAGGGTTCTATCCCACGTAGCTTGCCCCCTTGACAATAGCAACATGATTCTGAACATTGCCCTAAAACCTCTCCATATAAAAATATGCCTTTACGTATATGGGTCTGATGGCTGCACCATGTCAGTGTCAAGCCATTTGGAAGCCAATGGAAGATCCACATGGCCCCACCACAGATGTTTTATCACTCACTTGCATAACACTTCTCTAGGCCCACTACTCACCAGGCTCCTACTTACTAGCATCTCTGTTCTACACCATTTTCCTGAAACCCAGTCAATCAAGGCCCTGTCTGGTATATTCATGATCGTCAACAGGACATCAAAGGTCCTCCAGTGACATCTGGTCATGGGAATTTTAAAAATTTCATGGTAATTATCTAGCAATTTTTCACGGATGAAGTTGGAGGCACTGTGGGTTTCAATTCATTCAGGAACCATTAAAGGGTTAGGAAGGTAATTTCAGGGAAAGCTCTGGAGCACTCTCACAGGCAAGGCTACCCAAAGAGTGGCCAAAAAGTCACATGAAGCAAGGCCAATTGAGGTCTAGAAAGCGAGGTCCATGTGTGTTTTGAATCTCAATAATGCATGCCAAGTCTTTCAGAATAAAATCATGTAATATCCTGGCTGAGATTCCCAGTGTTCTGTGGAAAGCCAACCTGTGCCTAGATCTCAGGTTCCAATGGCAACTTCATGCCTGGCCTCCTAAAATCCCAACACAATTCATGGCAATACTTCTCTCAGGTCAGTTCCAGAACTCAGTCTATAAGGAGAATCACACCAGAGTTCAAGTCCAGGTGGACCCAGACAACTCTTCCAACCGCGACTCAAATGAAAACAATTAAAACCAAAATACTCCCTCATGGCCCTATTCTTCTTCCATATAGACACTAATCATAACCTCTTCCTGGAGTTTTCCATGAGTTGTGCAGCCCAAGAGAATGTCCAAAATAAGCTTCTTGCACCTCTTTTGCCTAACTTCAGGGTGGCCTGGGCACCCTTCCTGTGAACCAGGAGTGATCAAATAGGCCTGCCCTTAATACTGCTCCGCTTATCCAATGTGAGGCTCTCTGACTGTGGGGTCTAGATTCTTTATGTGAATTGGAGTCATGAGAAAAGCCAAGACAGTGTCCAAAATCAGCTCACTTGGCCCTCATTTGACTAAAGTCAGGGTGGCCTGGACACCGTTTCTGTGAACGAGGAGTGATCAAATAAGCCTGCCGTTAATACTTCTGTGTTTCTCCAATTTGAGGCCTACTGATTTCAGGTATCAATTCTTTATGTGATTTGGAGTTATGCAAAAACCCAAGCACCTCTGCAGGGAATTGAAGAACTCATTTGACCCAAAGAATCCCTATTCTCACTTGATGGAGTTCAGGAACCTAACAGAGGAAGGCAAGAGACTTCATCCATAATGAATGATTTTTTTTTTGCCATTATGGTTTTGGACGCACACATGGGATCATTCTTTAGATCCATCAGGTGCTCAGAATCTAAGTCATAGCCACACACATGGCCAAGAGACTAATTCAGACACATCCCTTCCCAAAGCAATTAAGCAAAGAGCCACAGGTGATGCCATTCATTTCCATTTGAAAACTGTTTACTTCAGGCTTCACAAAGGGGTGGATTGAGGCAAAGAACTTCCTGACATTCACTGCAAAAAAAAAATAAGTAAGCAAAAGGCCCAAAGCAGGGTTTCTCCACTGAGACTTTCCTGGTCACACTGATATCTGCGTTTTCTGGGATGCTCGCCATTCTCTTCAGCTATCCAGTACATGGCCATGTCACAGAGTTTGGAGGTGGTACATATTTTGGACACAAATCCATGAGCCTATTCTGGAGAGTGGCCAGAATTCAGGAAGAAAACAGCAACTTAGAAAGATAGCAGGTGTTGCACATCGACAAGACAAGCTGCACTCCATTCATATATTGGGCAGGTTGAATTATGGGAAGATTTACACTAGACAGGACACATCCATTAATGCATTCTCTTTTCCAATGTCTACAACAACGGACACAGTGGGATACACAGACATAGAAACACTCGCCTTGACAAACGACTTACTAGAAACTGTCCACTCCAAACCAAACAAACCGCCTTTCCCATCTATTCTCAGAACGTGAGACAAAACAATAAACCCACACCCACTCCCACAAAGGCACCTCCTTCCCCCAAGTAGGTCTGTGATTATCCAGAGTGTCCTCTGACTGGTGGGCCATATTATGTTCCCCTGAAATGGTCCATCTTCTCTAAGATCTGGTTTCCTTGGCCAACTCTGTGAAGTTGTCAGGAAAAAGTGGTGAGCCGCTACCTGCTTTCTCAGGAAAGGTCCGTCTTCAGAGCTTTTCTGCAATTTGGCCATCCTCACATCAGAAGGTACCAAAAAAACTGACTCTGTCCTTGGTAAATCCAAACAAGTGAGCCCTCTGGGACTGGGACTGGGACTGCCTCTTGGTGCCTGGCTTTTTGGATACCAAGTTCAGACAGTTCCATCACCAAGGAAATGAGGTATGTCACTTTCTTTGGAACTGAATGAGGTCACTGCCTTGGCAACCACTTTGTCCTAACACTTGCTTCCAAAGGTCCCATGAGATGGAGGCTTCCCCTATTTCCTGTGACACTTTCACAAGGTAGTATGGTATATCAACCATTGGCACCCGGGAACAGCTCTCCACAAAGGCCTGGTTTGGTCCATCTTCTCTACAATAAGAAGAGAGAGGCTGATTCATACATATCCCTTCATCCTGACCAGGTTGTTTGCCATGGAAGATGACTTTTGCTCTCTCAGGTACTTCATACCTGCCTATAACTTCTCCAGGTATCATTTCTGCATGGACCTTTGAAGTTCTCAGCAGGTGGAAGGTCCCCAACTTTCCTGTATTGTAAAAACAACTCTGTCCCTGTTTTTCTGTAAAATGAGATTGAGGGAACAGTGTATGTTTAGGGTTAATAACAGGTTCAATTTGGGTTACGAATCATTCTGTGCGATGAATAATGGTATTGGGAACCTGCGATATTTACAAGAATATAGAGGTGAAATATAAGTATGAAAACAGAAATCTAGGTATGATTTGAAGCCCAGAAGGGTTTTTCCCTTGATTGGGATACTTAGCTTTGAATTATGCTCTGCAAAGTTGTCTCAGATAATTCGATATACAATGGCATAGAACCTTTAACCTTGAATGATTGAATGTAGAAGAGAACATCCAATCAAAAAGGGATAGTCAGTAGGATTAGGAAGATATTTCGTAGTTTTAAGAAGAAGAGTGAGTATAGGATTTGGAACAAAAGGTCTTTAGCAATAGGGTTTTGATTATAGAGTGAATGTAAATGTCAGCACATATGAAGGGTCAGTCATTAGGATCAACTTGGGAAAATATGTAAAAAAGCAGATATCAATAGAAACATTACGAAATCAGGCAAAGTATAAAGTGAGTGATAGGATTAGACATTTTCAACAGGGTTGAATTTGAATATATAAATTAGGAAGAAACAAATATGTAGTCACCAATAGGATTGACAATTGACAGCATTAGGCAACCTGGACATGGATGTTTTTAGTAACCCATGTACACTTTACATTTAGGCTTTGGTACAATCATAAATGTGACCTTTACATTTTTTTGTCCAGAATATTACTTTGATAAAATGTATATGTACATCAGGTGACATGAGTATGTCTTCCACCATTTCTGCAAGCAATATATTGAAGATGTAAAATTAGAATCGGGGGTACAAAGAGGTGTACCCTGTGTCTATGAATATAGAGATAAAGCATGAATAGACCCTAATGTGAATAAATAATATAACTTTTTTCAACTTTAAAAAATGAATTGATCTAATATCTGAAAAATTACAGGAAATTGTATATTGATATACAATCATTCATTCCAAGCAGTTATACATCTAATGGTAATGTTCGTGTTTTGGTTTATCATGAAGAGTGTGTGAGTTTTGCTTCAAAAGTGACTATGGAAATCGAAAATAATGTGTTTGGAAAGAAGACTCATGAAAATACCAGTAAAAAAAACCCTGACAATACATGTGTTCTGAAGCAAAAAGTGATTAAATTTGAAACAAATACCTATAAATTTGTGAACTTGTGGATGAAATGTATATCCTATGATGTTCAAAAACTGAAGAAATAATAATGTACCAGTGTCGAATACAAATGAATAAAGAATTACATATCATGTCCCATAGGAATCTACTTGCATTGATGTTAGACTGGGTCAGTTACTGTAGAATAATTAGGATTTGTATGCATCATTCCCTGAAGTTAGTTTTCAGTACTAGGAAACAAATACGTATTTCAGGTGGATGAATATTTCTGAGAATAATCTTGTGAAAAGTTGATTAAAAATCCACATACATGAACATGAATGAATTTAGAGAGTGTATATTAGACACATATATTTCATATTTTGAAAAATCTGGAGAGCGTATACACACACACACACACACACACACAAAAAACACTCACAGACATTAAAAAGTAGCAATATAAATGCCAATCGAAATTCATCAGCAAATATATATTATCCACAGATGCAAAAATATTTATTTTACTGAACATGAGTTTATGTATAATGTTGTTCTACTAGGACGCTCCCTATAGGTTGAATTTTCAGTTCCAACAGCGTTTAGGAGGAGTGATCTCTTCTCACAATTTGTATTTGCCAAATCAGCCACCTCACAAAGATGTACGTGTGATACCTGGTAGGATTCTATATATGCCTATAAATATACAAGTGTGAATAGGCTAAAGAGAAAGGGAAACATGAATTCTCATATTTGTTAACTTTAAAAACACATGGAGATCTTTTTCTATTAAACATTGACTAGATTTATAACTCCTACCTTGTATAATACAAAATGCAAGTCCAACTATACAACATGCCTCCAATGAACTGCTTGTATTTCTATAGGTTTGGGTTATTTTTCTCTATCATATTAGGATGAGTTGTCTGAGTCTAGTAGGTATGGGTTAGTGTCAGGGATTCAGTATTTCAAAAGGAAAATTGGAAATTGAATCCAATTTGTATGCAAATATATGCTGCACAAATACCCTCCCACTCTCATCCAGAACAATGCCTTGAAATTACCTTCACCCCAAGTAAGACACAGTTAGAGGAGAATAGATAGAAAATCAGTGAATACATATCTGGAATGGAAAATGCTCAGGAGTTCACAACCTTGGAGGTTGTAGAGGAATTTCCAAAAGTAAGGGACAGGGTAAACACTCCACAAACATGGAGCTCTGCTGGCCTAAAAACTTTTAGAGCAACTGCCTCTGAGTTTGGGAACGTGAAAAATATGTTGTTGTCAGGAGAATTGGCTTCCTTTGTAGTGAGACCATCAAAGCTGGGTCTGCCTCTATGTGACGTGGAGGACATGGTATCTTAATTTCCAATGAACATGAGGTAGCAGTGTTGATTTTCTTCTTTTTAGGTAAACTGTGGCCTCGGGGGGCTAAGTGTCTTCCCGTTGGACTGTGAAGCCTTTTGGTCCTCCTCCACTTTTTGTGGGGTTTTTGCTGCTGAACTGGGAGTTTGGTATTTGCTTCATGAATTTCAAGGAGTTCAACTGAGACACAGTGCTGGAGGGAGTTCTGTCATGTGTGGTGGTTCAGAGTCTGCAGAAGAACGCACCAACCACGCTTCTATCCCTCAAATCTTGCCACATTGCATCCTTGTCCATAGCAACCTGATTCTGAACATTGCCCTGAATCCTCTCCATATAACAAGATGCCTTTAATTACAAGGGTCTGCTGGCTGCTTCATGTAATCCACAAGCCATTTGGAAGCCAATGGAAGATCCACATTGCTCCAACACAGATGTTTAATCACACTCCTGCCCACCACAGCTCTAGGCCCACTTCTCAGCAGGCTGCAACTTTCTGGCACCTCTGTTCTACACCATTTTCATGAAACCCAGTCAAGCAAGGCATTGTCTGGTACATCCATGATCAGCAACAGGACATCCAAAGGTTCTCCAGTGCCACCTGGTCATGGGAATTTCAAAAATTTCATGGTATTTATTTAGACATTTTTCAAGGATGAAGTTGGAGGCACTGTGGGTTTCAATTTATTCAGGAACCAGTAAATGGTGAGCAAGATTATTTCAATGAAAGCTCTGGAGAACCCTCACAGGCAAAGCTTCCCAAAGAATGGCCAAAAGGTCACATTAAGCCAGGCCCATTGAGGTCTACAATATGAGGTCCATGTGTGTTTTCACTCTCAACTATGGCTGCCAAGTCTTTCGAATAAAATCATATGATATCTTGGCTGAAATTCCCAGTGCTCTGTGGAAAGCCACTCTGGGGCTAGATCTCAGTTTCCAAGGGTGACTCTCATACATGGCCTCTTAAATCACAACACAATACATGGCAATACTTTTCTGAGATCAGTTCCTGAACTCAGTCTATAAGGGGAATCACACCAGAGTTCAAGCCCAGGTAGACCTTGTTATGTCTTCCAACTGTCACACAAATATCCACAATTAAATCCAAAACACTTCCACATGGCACTCATCTTCTTCCATTTACACAATCATCATAACCTCTGGCTGGAGTTTTCCATGAGGGGTGCAGCCCAAGACAGTGTCCAATATAACCTTCCTTGCCCCTCATTTGCCTAAAATCAGGGTGGCCAGGACATCCTTCCAGTGAACCAAGAGTGATCAAATAGGCCTGCCATTAATATGGCACTGCTTCTCCAATTTGAGGCCTACTGACTGTGTGTTTTAAATTCTTTATGTGAATTGGAGTCTTGAGAAAAACCAAGCACTTATGGGCTAGCCTCTGGAGGGTTTTCAGGAACACATTTGAACCAAATGATCACTGTTCTCACATGATGGAGAACAGGAACCTTACAGAGGAATGCGAGAGACTTCATCCACACTGACTGCTCTTTTGTCCATTTTGGTTTTGGATGCACACATGGGATCCTTCTTTAGATCCATCAGGTGCTGAGAATCTAAGCCACAGTCTCACACAGGGCCAAAAGGCTGATTCAGACACATCCCTTTCCAAAGCAATTAAGCAAAGAGCCACAGGTGATGCCCTTTCATTTCCATTTGAAAACTGTTTCTTTAGGCTCTACAATGGTGTGGCTTGAGGCAAAGACCTTCCTGACATTCAGGGCAACAGAACAATTGATGAGCAAAAGGCCCAAAGCAGGGTTTCTTCACTTAGAATTTCCTGGTCAAACTGATATCTGAGTTTTCTGAGATGCTCCCATTTCTTTCAGCTATCCAGTACATGGCCATGTCACAGAGCTTGGAGGTGGTACATATCTTGGACACAAAACCATGAGCCTATTCTGGAGAGTGGCCAGAATTCAGGAAGAAAACAGGAACTTAGGAAGATTGTTGGAGTTGTCCACCCATAAGTCAAGCCGCAATCCATTCATAAATTGGGCAAGTTGAATCTAGACAGGACACATCCAATGATTCATTCTCTTTTCTAATATCTAAAACCACGGACACAGTGGGATACACAGACAAAGAAACACTGGCCTTGTCAAACGACTTACCAGAAACAGTTCACTCCAAACCAAACAAACCGCCTTTCCTACCTATTCTCAGAACATGAGACAAAATCTCAAACCCACACCCACACACAAAAAGGAAGCTCCTTCCCCCAAGTAGGTCTGTGACTATTGGGAGTGTCCTCTGACTGGTGGGCCAAACTATGTTCTGATGAAATCACCTGTCCTGTGTCAGATATGGTCTCCTTGGCCAAATCTGTGAAGTTGTCACTAGCCAGCGGTGAGCCACTACCTGCTTTCTCAGGAAAGGCCTCTCTTCAGAGCTTTCCTGACATTTGTTCATGCTCACTTCAGTAGGTACCAAGAAAGACTGACTCTGTCCTTGGTAAATCCAAAAAATTAGACCACTGGGACTGGGCCTGAGACTGGCTCTGGGAGCCTGGCTTCCCGGATTCTAAGTTCAGAGAGTTCCATCACCAGGGAAGTGAGGTGAGATTACTTCCTTCAGGAATTCTTTGAGGTCATTGCCTTGGTAACCACTTTGTCCTAACTGTTGCTTACAATACTCCTATGTGATGGAGGCTGCCCTTACTTCCTGTGACACTTTTACAAGTTAGAATGGTATATTAACCATAGGTACCCCGGAACAGCTCTCCACACATGTCTGGTTTGGTCTATCTTCTCTACATTAACAAGAGAGAGGCTTATTCAGACACAACCCTTCATCCTGGGAAGGTTGTTTGCGATGGAAGATGACATTTGCTCTTTCAGGTCCTTCATAGCTGCCTACATCTTCTCCAGGGATCAAATCTGCATGGACATTTGAGGTTCTCAGCAGGAGGAAGATACCCTACATTCCTGTATTGTAAGACGAACTCTGTCCCTGCTCTTCTGCAAAGTTAGATTGAGGGAAGAGTGTATGGTTAGGGTTAATAACATGTTCGATTTGGGTTACGAATCATTGCGAAGGATGATTAATAGTATTGGGAACCTGCGATATTTATAAGATTATAGAGGTGAAATATAAGTATGGAAACAGAAATCTAGGTAAGATTTGAAGCCCAGAAGGGCAGTAGGCCCTTGATTGGGATACTTAGCTTATAATTACGTTCTGCACAGATGTCTCAGATAAATCGATAATCAGTGGCATAGGACCTTACACCTTGGATGATTGATTTTAGAAGAGAACATCCACTCAAATTGAGATAGTCGGTGGGATGAGGAAGGTAGTCAGTACGTTTAGGAAATAGAGTGAGTATAGGATTTGGAGCAAAAGTTCTGTAGCAATAGGGTTTTGGTTATAGAGTGAATGTAAATTTCAGCACATGTGAAGAGTCAGTCACATGGTGAACTGGGGAAAATATGTAAAAAGGAAAATATCAATACAGACATTACGAAATGAGGCAATTATACAGTGAGTGATAGGATTAGACATTTTCAATAGGGTTGAGATTGAATACATAATCTTAGGAAGAAACAAATATATCGTCACCAATAGGAATGACATTTGAAAGCATTAGGCAACCTGGACATTTATCGTTTTAGTAATCCATGTTCACTTTCCATTTAGGATTTGGTACAATCATAAGTGTGATCTTTGCATTTTGTGCCCAGAAAAATATTGTGATCAAATGTGTATGTAGATCATATGACATGAGTATTTCTTCCACCATTACTGGGAGCAATATTTGAAGACATATAAATTAGTATTGGGGGTACAAAGTGGTGTACCCTGTGTCTTTGAATATAAAGATAATGCATGAATAGACCATACTGTGAATAAATATTATAACTGGTTCCACTTTAAATAATGAATTAAATTGATATCTGAAAATATATAGGAAATCATATATTGACATACAATCATTCACTCCAACCAGTTATATATCTAATGGTAATCTTAGGGTTATTGTTTATCATGAAGTGTGTGTGAGTTTTGTTTCAAAAGTGATTATGGAAATCGAAAATAATATGTTTGGAAAAAAGTCTCATGAAAAGACCAGTCAAGAAATATGGAGGAATCCATGTGTTCTGAAGCAGGAAGTGATTGAAAGTGAAACAAATGCCTATAAATTTTCTAAATTGTGAATGAAATATATATCCTGTTATGTGCATAAACTGATGAAATAGTAATGTACCAGTGTTGAATAAAAGTGAACGTCAAAATACACGTCATGTCCAATAGGAATCTACTTGCATTGATGTTAAACTGGGTCAGTTACTGTAGAAATATTAGAATTGCGTGCATTATTCACAAAAGATAGTTTTTTTAAATTTTTATTTATGGTTGTTCAAAACATTACAGAGTTCTTGATATATCATGTTTTACACTTTGATTCAAGTGGGTTATGAACTCCCATTTTTACCCTGTATACAGATTGCAGAATCACATCAGTTACACATCCATTGATTCACATATTGCCATACTAGTGTCTGTTGTATTCTGCTGCCTTTCCTATCCTCTACTATCCCCCCTGGCCTCCCCGCCCCTCCCCACTTCTCTCTCTACTCCCTCTACTGTAATAAATTTCTCCCCCTTGTATTATTTTTCCCTTTCCCCTCAATTCCTCTTGTATGTAATTTTGTATAACCCAGAGGGTCTCCTTCCAATTCTATGCAATTTCCCTTCTCCCTCCCTTCCTCCTCTCATCCCTGTTTAATGTTAATCATCTTGTCATGCTCTTCGTCCCTATCTGTTCTTAGTTACTCTCCTTATATCAAAGACGACATTTGGCATTTGTTTTATAGGAATTGTGTAGCTTCACTTAGCATAATCTAGTCTAATGCCATCCATTTCCCTGCAAATTCTATGATTTTTTCATTTTTCAATGCAAAGTAATAATCCATTGTGGATAAATGCCACATTTTTTTATCCATTCTTCTATTGAAGGGCATCTAAGTTGGTTCCACAGTCTTGCTGTTGTGAATTGTGCTGCTATGAACATCGATGTAGCAGTGTCCCTGTAGCATGCTCTTTTTAGGTCTTTAGTGAATAGACCAAGAAGGGGAATAGCTGGGTCAAATGGTGGTTCCATTCCCAGCTTTCCAAGAAATCTCCATACTGCTTTCCAAATTGGCTGCACCAATTTGCAGTCCCACCAGCAATGTACAAGTGTACCTCTTTTCCCACATCCTTGCCAGCACTTCTTGTTGTTTGACTTCATAATGGCTGCCAATCTTACTGGAGTGAGATGGTATCTTAGGGTGGTTTTGATTTGCATTTCTCTGACTGTTGGAGATGGTGAGCATTTTTTCATGTACTTGTTGATTGATTGTATGTCCTCATCTGAGAAGTGTCTGTTGAGGTCCTTGGCCCATTTGTTGATTGCGTTATTTGTTACCTTATTGTCTAATTTTTTTGAGTTCTTTTTATACTCTGGATATTAGGGCTCTATCTGAAGTGTGAGTAGTAAAGATTTCTTCCCAGTATGTAGGCTCCCTATTTACCTCTTATTGTTTCTTTTGCTGAGAAAAAACTTTTTTAGTTGAGTAAGTCCCATTTGTTGATTCTAGTTATTAACTCTTGTACTATGGGTGTTCTATTGAGGAATTTGGAGCCCAACCCCACAGTATGTACACCGTAACCAAATTTTTCTTCTATCAGACAGTGTGTCTCTGATTTGATATCAAGCTCCTTGATTCATTTTGAGTTAACTTTTGTGCATGGCGAGAAAAAGGGATTCAGTTTCATTTTGTTACATATGGATTTTCAGTTTTCCCAACACCATTTGTTGAAGATGCTATCCTTCCTCCATTGCATGCTTTTAGCCCCTTTATCAAATATAAGATAGTTGTAGTTTTGTGGATTGGTTTCTGTGTCCTCTATTCTGTACCATTGGTCCACCTGCCTGTTTTGGTACCAGTACCATGCTATTTTTGTTACTATTGCTCTGTAGTATAGTTTGAAGTCTGGTATCGCTATACCGCCTGATTCACACTTCCTGCTTAGCATTGTTTTGCAATTCCTGGTCTTTTATTTTTTCATATAAATTTCATGATTGCTTTCTCTATTTCTACAAGAAATGCCTTTGGGATTTTGATTGGCATTGGATTAAACCTATGGAGAACTTTTGGTAATATCGCCATTTTGATGATGTTAGTTCTGCCTATCCATGAACAGGGTATATTTTTACATCTTCTAAGATCTTCTTCTATTTCTCTCTTTAGGGTTCTGTAGTTTTCATTGTATAAGACTTTCACATCTTTTGTTAGGTTGATTCCCATTTTTTTTTAGGATATTGTGAATGGAGTGGTTGTTCTCATTTCCATTTCAGAGGATTTGTCGCTGATATACAGGAATGCCTTTGATTTATGCGTGTTGATTTTATATCCTGCCACTTTGCTGAATTCATTTATTAGCTCTATTAGTTTCTTTGTAGACCCTTTTGGGTCTGCTAGGTATAGAATCATGTCATCTGCAATAGTGATAATTTAAGTTATTCTTTTCCTATTTATATGCCTTTAATTTCTTTCATCTGTCTAATTGCTCTGGCCAGTCTTTTGATAACTATATTGAACAGAAGTGGTGAGAGCGGGCATCCCTGTCTTGTTCCAGATTTTAGAGGGAATGTCTTCAATTTTTCTCCATTCAGAATGATGCTAGCCTGCGGTTTAGCATAGATTGCTTTTACAATATTGAGGAATGTTCCTGTTATTCCTAGTTTTTCTAGAGTTTTGAACATAAAGGGATGCTGTACTTTGTCGAATGCTTTTTCTGCATCTATCTAGATGATAATATGGTTTTTATTTTAAGTCTATTGATGTGGTGAATAACATTTATTGATTTTCGTATATTGAACCCTCCTTGCATCCCAGGGATGAATTCTACTTGATCATGGTGCACATTTTTTTATATGTTTTTGTATCTGATTCGCCAGAATTTAATTTAAGATTTTTGCATTTAGGTTCATTAGAGATATCGGTCTTTAGTCTTCTTTCTTTGAAGTGTCTTTCTGGTGTAGGAATCAGGGTGATATTGGCCTCGTAGAATGAATTTGGAAGATTTCCCTCTTTTCCAATTTCCTGAAATAGCTTGAAAAGTATTGGTATTAGTTCATATTTAAAGGTTTTGTAAAACTCTGCTGAATACCCATACGGTCCTGGGATTTTCTTAGTTGGTAGTCTTTGGATGGTTTTTTTTATTTCCTCAATTGATATTGTTATGTTTTGGTTGTCTATATCCTCCTAACTCACTCTGGTCAGATCATATGACTTAAGAAATTTTTCGATGCCTTCACTATCTTCTATTATATTAGAGTATAAGGATTCAAAGTAATTTCTGATTATCTTCTGTATTTCTGAAATATCTGTTGTGATATTGCCTTTTTCATCCCATATGATAGTAATTTGAGTTCTCTCTCCTCTTCGTTAGCATGGCTAGGGGTCTGTCCATTTTCTTTATTTTTTCAAAGAACCAACTTTTAGTTTTGTCAATTTTTTCAATTGTTTCTTTTGTTTTGATTTCATTAATTTCTGCTCTGATTTTAATTATTTCTTTCCTTCTACTTCTTTTGCTGTTGTTTGCTCTTGTTTTTCTAAGATTTTGACATGAAGTATGAGATCATTTATTTGTTGGTTTTTTCTTTTTCTAAGGAATGAACTCCAAGCAATGAATTTTCCTCTTAGAACTGCTTTCAATGTGTCCCATAGATTCCGATATATTGTGTCTGTGTTTTCATTATTCTCTAAGAATTTTTTTATTTTCCTCCTTGATGTCTTCTATAACCCATTGATCATTCAGTAACCTATTGTTCATTCTCCAAATGATGCATGATTTTTCCTTCCTTCTTTTATCATTGATTTTTAGTTTCATTCCATTATGATAAGATAAGATGCATGGTATTTTCTCTACTCCTTTATATTGTCTAAGAGTTGCCCTGTGACATAATATATGATCTATTTTTGAGAAGGATCCATGTGCTCTTGAGGAAAAATGTAACTGCTTGATGTTGGGTGGTATATTCTATATATGTCAATTAAGTCTAGGTTATTAATTGTGTTATTGAGTTCTATAGTTTCCTATTTCAACTTTTGTTTGGAAGACCTGTCCAGTGGTGAGAGAGCTGTGTTGAAGTCTCCCATGATTATTGTATGGTGGTCTATTAGACTTTTGAACTTGAGAAAAGTTTGTTTGATGAACAAAGCTGCACCATTGTTTGGGGCATATATATTTATGATTGTTATGTCTTGCTGGTGTATGGTTCTCTTGAGCAGTATGTAGTGTCCCTCTTTATCCCTTTTGATTAACTTTGGCTTGAAATCTATTATATTTGATATGAGTATGGACACTCCTGCTTTTTTCCGAAGTCCATATGAGTGATATGATTTTTCCCAAACTTTTACCTTCAGTGTATGTATGTCTTTTCTTATCAAATGTGTCTCCTGTAGGCAGGATATTATTGGGTCTTGTTTTGTGATCCATTCTACTGGCCTGTGTCTGTTAATTGGTGAGTTTAAGCCATTAACATTTACGGTTATTATTGAGATAAGGGTTGTTCTTCCAGCCATATTTGTTTATTTATGTTATTAAACATGGATTGTTTTCCTCTTTGATTATTTCCCCCCTTTAATGTCCTACCTCCCACTGTTGGTTTTCATTATTTTCCGTTTACTCTTCCTGTAATATTTTGCCGAGGATGTTTGACGAGATGGTTTTCTAGCTACAAATTCTTTTAACTTTTGTTTATCATGGAAAGTTTTAATTTCATCTTCCATCCTGAAGCTTAATTTCGCTGGATATACAGTACATGGTTGGAACCCATTTTCTTTCTGTGATTGAAAAATGTCATTCCAGGATCTTCTAGCTTTCAGAGTCTGTATTGAAAGATCAGCTGTTATCCTGATTGGTTTACCCCTAAATGTAATCTGCTTCCTTTCTCTTGTAGATTTTAAAATTTTCTCCTTATTCTGTAAGTTGGGCATCTTCATTATAATGTGTCTAGGTTTGGATCTCTTATGATTTTTCACATTCGGCGTCCTGTAGGCTTTTAGAACTTGGGAGTATGTCTCATTCTTCAAGTCTGGGAAGTTTTCTCATATTATTTCATTGAATACATTGCTCATTCCTTTGGTTTGGGCCTCTATACCTTCCTGTATCCCAATGACTCTTAAGTTTGGTCTCTTTATGTTATCCCATATTTCTTGGATGTTCTGTTCATGGTTTCTTAACAGTTTTGCTGAGCTGTCTATGTTCTTTTCAAGTTGAAATACTTTGTCTTCATTGTCTGATGTTCTATCTTCTAAGTGTTCTACTCTGATGGTAGTATTCTCAATTGAGTTTTTAAGATGGTTTATTGCTTCCTGCATTTCTAGGATTTCTGTTTTTTTATTTTTTACAACCTCTATCTCTCTGTATAGTTGATCTTCTGCTTCTTGGATTTTTTTATGTAATTCATTGTCGAAGTGATCTTTCATTGTCTGATTTTTCTGTCTAATGTCTTCCTTGAGACTCCAGATCATCTGAAGCATGTATATCCTGAGTTCTTTATCTGACATTCCATCTGCTGCAGCTATTACCTCTTCTAAAGTTGTGTTGACCTGCATTGCTTGTGGTCCTTTTTTCTTTGTCTTTTCATACGGCTCGCGTTTCTTTCTGCTTGGTGAAACTGTTGTGATTTAAAATTTTCCCCCTATATAATTATATTGCTCTTGTATATTTGAAAAGTCTTCCTTGCAGGGGCGGGGGGTGGCTGTGCTGCTCCTCCAATTGGGGTGATCTATCTACCATGCTGATGGGCCACTGGGCCTGTTCTCCTGATCGCTAGGCCTATTCTTCTGATCGGTTGCAGGTCGGCCTACCATGCAGGCGCGGGAAGCAGCTCTGCTAAGCCCCTCCTCCAATTGGTGTGACGTGTCTACCACGTCCGTGGACCCCTGCGGTGTTCTGCCAATCAGTCGCAGGTCTGCCTAACTTGCAGGCGTGGGCGGCGGCACTGCTCTACTCCTACTCCAATTGGGGTGACGTGACTACCACGCCAGCCGGCCGCTGGGCGGGGTCCGCCGGTTGGTCGCAGGTCTGCCTACCTTGTGAGCACGGGCTACAGATCTGTTCTGCCCCTGCTCCAAATAGGGTAAAGTGTCTGCCGCGCCAGCAGGCCGCTGGGCCTCTTCTTCTGGTCAGCTGCAGGTCTGCTACCTTGCGGGTACGGGTGGTGGCTCTGCTCTGCCCCTACTCCAATTGGTGTGTCGTGACTACCATGCTGGCAGGTTGCTGGGCCTGGTCTGGGCATGGCGAAGGCTCTGCTCAGCCCCTACTCCTATTGGGGTGATGTGACTACCATGCCGGTGACCCACTGGGATTGTACTAGGCACCGGAGAAAGCTCTGCTCTGCAACTACTCCAATTGGGGTGACGTGACTACCACACCTGCGGGTCGCTGGGCCTGTTCTGGGCACGGGCGGCAGCTCTGTTCTGCCTCTACTCCAATTGGGTTGACGTGACTACCATGCAGGTGTGTCACTGGGTCTGTTCCAGGCGTGGGCGGCTGCTCTGTTCTGCCCCTCTGGCTTGATGACAAAGTGAGAGAGACCCAGGTGTTTGTGACTCACTTTCTACACCCAGAGACCAACTGTTTCTGTCACTGCTGGTATCAATGAAGTTATCTCCTCTGCTGCTTTCTGATGACATCAAAAATTTGTTATGTTGGTATCCCACGTGAAAGGCAGCATTTCGTTCCCTTTTCTGGGTGACCAAAGCAATGAGTGAGTCCTGACCGGCCCTCACAAGCCGCGTCTCAATCCTGTTGCCACTGCCTATGAAGGCTCGGTTGATATTTACCTCCACAGTATTCAGCAAGACCCGGACCGAGAAGCAGTTACCGCGGGTTCTTTAGCCCTGGGCAAGATCAGTTCCGAGAGGTGGAATTCGGCCGCTCTGGGCTTGGTGTATGTTCTAATAGGAGCAGGCTCCAAGACGGAGTTTCTGCAGGTTCTTTAGCACTGAGCCTGAGTAATTTGTCTGCAACACTAAGGTGAATGGCATCCTGAAATTACCTGTTCTATAGCTGAATGAGCTTCGATCAGTCGAAAACAGGGATGGTGACATCAGCTCTCCAAGATAGTGGCTGCTGGCTTCCTCTGTGGTCTGACCGGTGTGGAGAACCAAATTGGACCGCATCCTTCCCCGTCTCAAACAAAGAATTCAGAACTTAGCACAGTGATTGCATACCTGGGAGGAGCCCACATAATCCACACCACTGTATATTTGCAATGCTATCTCTTCGTTTCCCAGTGCGCGCCGCAGACTCTAGCCGCAGACCGATTTCCTGAATAAGCAGCATGACCCTCTGTGCGGACAAATCACTCGTGTTTGAGCCCGCGTAGCTGATCCTCGTGAGATGGAAATATGTCCACTAGGTTTTGGAGCACCCCAATTTTGCTGGAAATTTCTAACAAGATATGTTTTAGCGGTTATAACTCGTCATTCTCCCGCACAGTGATGCGGTACATGGGGGTGATGCACTCCATTCACCACCATCATATGATCCAGCGAAGTTAGTTTTAAGTACTAAGAAACAAATATGTATTTCAGGTGGATGAATATTTCTGAGAATATTCTTGTGAAAACTTGATTATAAATCCACATACATGAATATGAATGAATTTAGGGATTGTATAATAAGAAAAATATACTTCATATTTTGAAAAATCTGGAGAGTGAATATATATATATATATATATATATACACACTCACTGACATTAAAAAGTAGCATTATGTATGCCAATCGAAATTCAGCATGAAATAATATATCATCCACATATCCAAAAATATTCATTTTAATGAACATGGATTTATGTTGTTCAACTAAGAAGCTCACTCATATGTTGAATTTTCAGTTCCAACAGCATTTAGTAGGAGTGATCTCTTCACACAATTTGCATCTGCCAAGCCAGCCACCTCACAAAATGTACGAGTGATACCAGGTAGAATTCTAAATGTGCATATGAAAATACATGTGATCAATAGGCTACAGAGAAAGGGAGACAGTTATTCACATATTTGTTAACTTTTAAAACACATGGAGAACTATTTCAATTAAAATTCGCTAGATTTATAACACCTACCATTTATCATACGAAAGGCAAGACCAACTATACACCATGCCTCCTGTGAAACTCTTGTATTTCTATTCTGTTTGGGTTATTTTTCTCCACCATATTAGGATTAAAAGTCAAAGTGTAATAGGGTATGTGTTAGTGTCAGGGATTCAGTATTTCGAATGGAAAATTGGAAAATGTATTCAATGTGTATGCAAATATGTGCTACACAAAAAATTCCCACTCTCATTCAGCACAATGCCTTGACATTACCTTCGGCCAACATAAGACACAATTAGAGGAGAAGAGTTAGAAAATCTGTGAATACATATGTGGAATGAAAAATGCTCAGGAGTTCACAAAATTGCAGGTGGTAGAGGAGTTTCCAAAAGTAAGGGACAGGGTAAAAACTCCACAAACATGAAGTTCTGCCAGCCAAACATCTGGAGAAACTGCCTCTGAGGTTGGGCAATGAAATATATGCTGTTGTCAGGAGCATTAGCTTCATTTGTTGTGAGACCATCATAGCTGAGTCTTCATCTATGTGATCTGGATGACATGGATTCTTATTTTCAAATGAACATGAGGCAGCAGTGCTGAATTTTCTATTTGTAGGTAACCTGTGGCCACTGGGGTCTAAGTGTCTCCCCTTGTGGACTGTAATTCCATTTGGTCATCCTCCACTATTCGTGGTATTTCTTGCTGCTGCACAGGGAGTTTGGTATTTGCTTCATGAAATACAAGGAGTTCAACTGGGACACAGTGCTGAAGTGAGTTCTGTCAAGTGTGGTGGGTCAGGTTCGTCAGGAGAATGCAACAACCAGGCTTCTATCCCACATAGCTTGCCCCATTCTCCATAGCAACCTGATTCTGAACATTGCCCTAAAACCTCTCCATATAACAATATGCTTTTACATATAAGGGTCTACTGGCTGCAAAATGTCAGTCACAATCCATTTGGAAGCCAATGGCAGATCCACATGCCCCCACCACAGATGTTTTATTACACACCTGCCATCCACTACTCTAGTACAACTACTCAGCAGGATCCAACTTACTGGCATCTCTGTTCAACACCATTTTCATAAAACCCAGTCAATCAAGGCACTGTCTTGTATACTCATGATCAGCAACAGGACATCCAAATGTTCTCCAGAGCTACCCGGTCATGGGAATTTCAAAAATTTCATGGTATTGATCTAGCCAATTTTCAAGGATGAAGTTGGAGGCACTGTGGATTTCAATTCACTCAGAAACCATTAAATGGTGAGGAAGCTCAATTCAATGAAAACTCTGGAGAATTCTTACAGGCAAGGCTTCCAAAAGTGCCCAAAAGTCAGATTAAGCCAGGCCCATTGAGGTCTACAATGTATGGTCCATGTGTGTTTTGACTCTCAAATATGGCTGCCAAGTCTTTAAGAATAATATCATGTGATATCCTGGCTGAGATTCCCTGTGCTCTGTAGAAAGTCAACTTGGGCCTAGATGTCACTATCCAAGGCAACTCTCATGCATGGCCATCTAAAATTCCAACACAATTCCTTGCAGTAATTCTCTGATATCAGTAAAAGAACTCAGTCTCTAAGGGGAATCACACCAGAGTGCAAGCCTAGGTGAACCCAGTGATCTCTTCCAACTGCCAGACAAATGTCCACAATTAAAACCAAACACTCTCACATCGCCCTCATCTTCTTCCATATAGACACTCATCATATCCTCTGGTTGGAGGTTTCCATAAGGGATGCAGCCCACGACAGTGTCCAAAATAAGCTCCCTGCCCCTCATTTGCCTAAAGTCAGGGTGGCCTGGACTCTCTTCCTGTGAACCAGGAGTGATCAAATAGGCCTGCCTTTAATTTTGCTTGGCTTCTCCAACTTGAGGCCTTGTAGCTTTGGGGTTTAGATTCTTTAAGTGAATTGGAGTCATGAAAATCAAGCACCTATGGCCTAGCCTCTGCAGGGCTTTGAAGAACTCATTTGACCCAAAGGATCCCTATTCTCACTTGATGGATATCAGGAACCTACCAGAGGAAGGCAAGAGAGTTCATCAACAATATCTGATCTTTTTGCCATTTTGGTTTTGGATGCACGCATGGGATCTATGTTTAGATACATCAGGTGCTGAGAATCTAAGCCACAGCCTCACACAGGGCCAACAGGCTGATTCAGACATATCCCAATCCTAAGCAATTAAGCAAAGAGCCACAGGTGATGCCCATTCATTTCCATTTGAAAACTCTTTTCTTAAGGCTTCACAAAGTGGTGGCTTGAGGCAAAAAACTTCCTGACATTCAACAGAACAATAGGTAAGCAAAAGGACCAAAGCAGGGTTTCTCCACTGAGACTTTCCTGGTCAACAGATATCTGAGATTTCTGAGATGCTAGCCATTTCCTTCAGCTATCCAGTACATAGCCATGTCACAGATCTTGGAGGTGGTACAAATCTTGGACACAAAACCATGATACTATTCTGGAGAGTGGCCAGAATTGAGAGAGAAAACAGGAAATTAGGAAGCTTGTAGGCGTTGCCCATCCATAAGGAAAGCCAGAGTCCACTCATGAATTGGGCAGGATGAATGCTGGGACGCTTTCTACTAGACAGAACACATCCATTGATGCATTGTCTTTTCTAATGTCTACAACAATGGACTCAGTGGGATACACACACATAGAAACACTCGCCTTGTCAAAGGACTTAATAGAAATATTCCACTCCATACCAAACAAACTGCCTTCCCTACCTATTCTCAGAACATGAGACAAAACCACAAACTCACACCCACACCCACAAAGGCACCTCCTTCCCCCTAGTAGGTCTGTGACTCCCCGGAGTGTCCTTTGACTGGTGAGCCATACTACGTTCCTCCGAAATGACCTCTCCTGTCTCAGATCATGTCTGCTTGGCCAACTCTGTGAAGTTCTCAAGAGCCAGCGGTGAGACACTACCTGCTTTCTCAGGAAAAGCCCCTCTTCAGAGGTTTCCTGGCATTTGGCCTTCCTCACATCTGTAGGTACCAAGAAAGACTGACTCTGTCCTTGGTAAATCCAAACATGTCAGACCACTAGGACTAGGACAGAGACTGTCTCTGGGTGCCTGGCTTCCTGGATTTCAAGTTCAGAGAGTTCCATCACCAAGGAAGTGAGGTGAGATCACTTCCTTCAGGATCTGAATTATGTCACTGCCTTTGCAACCACTTTGTCCTAATAGTTGCTTCCAAAATACCATGAGGTGGAGGCTGCCCTGATTTTCATGGGACACTTTCTCTAGTTAGAATGTTATATCAACCGTGAGCACCCAGGAACAGCTTCCACACATGACTGGTTTGGTCCATGTTCTGTACATTAAGAAGAGAGAGACTGATTCAGACACAACCCTTCATCCTGACCAGGATGATTGCCATGGAAGATGACTTTTGCTTTCTGAGGTAATTCATAGCTGCCTTCATCTTCACCAGGGATCACTTCTGCATGAACATTTGAGTTTCTCAGCAGGTGAACATCCCCTAAATTCCTGTAGTTTAATACCCACACTGTTCCTGCTCTCCTGCAAAGTAAGTGTATGGTTAGGGTTAATAATATGTTCGATTTGGGTTAGGAATCATTCTGCAGGATGACTAATGAGATTGGGAACCTGCAATATTTATAAGAATATATAGGTGAAATATATGTATGAAAACGGGAATCTAAGAAAGATTTGAAGCCCAGAAGGGCATTGGGCCCTTGATTTGGATAGTTAGTGTTGAATTATGTTCTGTACAATTGTCACAGTTAAATCGAAATACAGTGACATTGGACCTTGTACCTTGGATGATTGAATGTAGAAGAGAACATCCAGTCAAAAAGGAATAGTCAGTAGGCTTAGGAAGATAGTCAGTAGGTTTAGGAAGAAGAGTGAGTATATGATTTGGAATAAAAAGCATCTTTAGCAATAGGGTTTCATTGGGAGAGTGAATGTAAATGTCAGCACATGTGAAGAGTTAGTCACTATGATGAACTGGGGAAAATATGTAGGAAAGCAGGTGTCAATAGAGACATTACGAAATCAGGCAAAGTATAAAGTGAGTGATAGGATTAGACATTTTCAACAGGGTTGAGTTTGAATACATAATCATAGGAAAAAACAATTATGCCGTCACGAATGGGAATGACATTTGAGAGCATTAGGCATCCTGGACATGGATGTTATTAGTTATCCACGTTCACTTTCCTTTTAGTCTTTTGTACAATCATAAGTGTTACATTTTTATGCATTTTTTTGTTCAGAATATTACTGTGATAAAATGTATATGTAGATCAGGTGACATGAGTATTTCTTTCACCATTTCTGGGAGCAATATTTTGAAGACGTATACATTAGTATTAGGGGTACATAGAGGTTTACCCTGTGTCTATTAATATAGAGATAATGCATGAAAAGACCATACTATGAATAAATAACATAACTGATTCTACTTTAAATAGTGGATTGAATTGATATGGGAAAATATATAAGAAATCTTATATTGATATACAATCATTCATTCCAACCAGTTATATATCTAATGGTAATATTAGGATTATGGTTTATGAAGAATGGTGTTTGAGTTTTGCTTTATATGTGATGATGTTAAACAAAAATAATGTGTTTGGAAAGAAGTCTCATGAAAAGACCAGTCAAGAAACATGGAGGAATACATGTGTTCTGAATCAGGAAGTGATTGATCGTGAAACAAATGCCTATAAATTTTCTAATTTGTGACTGAAATATATATCGCATTATGTGCATAAACTGAAGACATAGTAACGTACAAGTGTTGAATAAAAATGAAAGTCAAAATACACATCATGTTCCCTAGAAATCTACTTGCATTGATTTTAAACTGGCTAAGTAACTGTAGAAATATTAGAGTTTGTATGCACCATTCACTGAATTTAGTTTTCAGTACTAGGAAACAATATGTATTTCAGGTGGATGATTATTTCTGAAAATAATCTTGTGGAAAGTTGATTATAAATCCACAGATATGAATATGAATGATTTTAGGGAGTGCATAATAAGACACATATATTTCATATTTTGAAAAATCTAAAGAGTAGATATATATATATATATATATATATATATATATATATATATATATACACACACACACACGCAAATGCACAGATATTAAAAAGTAGCAATACAGGAGATCCATTATGAAGGCAGGCATGGAGAAATCAAGTCTCTGATCTCTTCAGCTGTGCAGGCATAGGGAGTCGTAAACTGTCTAAATGCTGTTTGCTCAGAATCACTAGGCAATATTGACCTGTTGTGAATCTGGGGCAAACAGTCTGGGCCCCTCAGAACACACACAAAGCCCGGATTGACTGCATTCAAGCTTAGATTCGTCTGGTTTTTGTGACTCAGCACTAACATTCCCGCTGAAATAACTGTAAGCAGTAACTCAGTAGTCAAACAGAACAAGAAGTAACATGAGCAGCATAAAAAAGCAAGAAAGAAAAGGAGTACGAACAATGAAGGACAGCCTAAATATTGAAGAGCACCTAGAGTCATCAGAAAAATGGTCATATAAAGAACTCAAAGAATTCCTTAGACAGATGGAATGGAACCTTAAAGAGGATACGAGACAGCAAAAACAAACAGTGAAAGAACGCATTGAAAATGAATTACATAAACAGATAAAATAAGAAATTAAGCATCTTTATCAGGAGATAGAGATTATTAGAAAAATCAAACAATAATTCTAGAAATCAAGGAAATGATAAACCAAATTAAAAACTCAATTGAGTGTATCACTAACAGAGTAGAGCAAGTAGAAGACAGAATGTCAGATAATGAAGACAAAATATATCATCTTGAAAAAAGTCTAGCCAACAAAGAAATGCTGTAAAAAATTATGAGAAAACATTCAAGAGATATGGGATAACATAAAAAAAAACAAACTAATGAGTCATATGGATAGAGGAAGGTACAGAGATTCAAACCAAGGGAATGAGAAACCTGCTGAATGAAATAATTACAGAAAACTTTCCAGAAATAAAAATGGAAATGGATAAACTAATTGTAGATGCTTACAGGACACCGAGCACACAAAATCACAGTAGACCAATGCCAAGACACATTGTTATGAAGATATCCAATATACAGAACAAAGAGAAAATATTAAAAGCTACCAGAGAAAGGAGGCAGATTACAATCATTACAATCAGGGGTAAACCAAAAAGTTTAACAATGGATTTTTTATCATAGACGCGGGAAGTGAGAAGATCCTGGAACAACGTACTTCAAACACTGAAAGACAATGGATGCCAACCAAGAATTATGTATCCAGCAAAATTAAGCTTAAGATAAGACAACGAGATAAAAATATTTCATGATAAACAAAAGCTAAAAGAATTTGCAGCCAGAACCAGCATTGCAAAGCATCTTGAGCAAAACACTACACGAGGAAGAAATGAAAATCAACAATGAAAACCATCAGTGAGAAGTGCCTCAGTAATGACAGAGGGCAGGGGAAAAGCTAATCATGGAGAATCAAACTAATTGAAAAAAAAAAGATATAAGCAAACATGGGTGGCAGTACAAACCATATATCAATAGTAACTCTAAATGTTAATGGCTTAAACTCTCGAATAAAGTGACATTGGCTTGTAACTTGAAATAAAAAAAAAAAAACAAATCCAACAATATGTTGCCTCCAAGGGACACATCTGAATGGAAAAGACATACACAGGCTGAAGGTGAAAGATTGGGAAAATTTATACCATGCACATGGTCCTCGTAAGCAAGCAGGGGTGGCCATCCTCCTATCGAATAAAATCGACCTCAAGACTAATTTAATCAAAAGGGATAAGGAAGGACATTATATACTGTTAAAAGAAACCATTCACTGACAAGACATAACAATTATCAATATTCACGCAGCAAATAATGGTGCTGCGATGTTCATAAAACAAATTATCCTCAAGTTCAAGAATCAAATAGACCACAATACAATAATTATGGGTGACTTCAACTCACCTCTCTCACCATTGGACAGATCCTCCAAACAAAAGTTGAATAAAGAAACTATAGAACTCAATATCACAATCAATACCCTAGACTTAACTGACATATATAGAATATATCAACCATCATCAAGTGGATATAATTTTTTTCTCAGCAGCACATGGATTCTTCTCAAAAATAGACCATATGTTATGCCATAGGGCAACCCTCAGTAAATATAAAGGGGTGGAGATAATACCATTAATTTTTTGTGATCATAATGGAATGAAACTGGAAACCAATGATAAAAGAAGGAATAAAAAATCATACATCACATACAAAATGAAGAATATGTTACTGAATGATCAATGGGTTACAGAAGACATAAAGGAGGAAATCAAAAAATTCTTAGAGATAAATGAAAATACAGACACAACATATCAGATTCTATGGGACACAATGAAAAGAAGTTTTAAGAGGTAAATTCATCGCCTGGAGGTCATTCCTCAAAATAGAAAAAAAAAAACAAATAAATGAGCTCACACTTCATCTCAAAGCCCTAGAAAAGGAAGAGCAAAACAATAGAAAATGCAGCAGAAGGAAAGAAATAATTAAAATCATAGCGAAATTGAAACAAAAGAAACTATTGAAAAAATTAACAAAACTAAAAGGTGGTTCTTCAAAAAGATAAATAAGATCGACAGACCCTTAGGCATGCTAACGAAGAGAAGAAGAGAGAGAACTCAAATTACTAACATACGGGATGAAAAAGGCAATATCACAACAGATGCTACATAAATACAGAAGAAAATTAGAAATTATTTTGAAAACCTGTATTCCAATAAAATAGAAAATAGTGAAGACATCGATAAATTTCTTAAGTCATATGACTTGCCCAGACTGAGTCAGGAGGAAACACACAATTTAAACAGACCAATATCAATGGATGAAGTAGAAGAAGCAATCAAAAGACTACCAACCAAGAAAAGCCCAGGACCGGATGGGTATACAGCACAGTTTTACAAAACCTTTAAAGAAGAATTAATACCAATACTTTTCAAGTAATTCAGGAAATAGAAAAACTGGGAGATCTGCCAAATTCATTCTATGAGGCCAACATCACCCAGATTCTGAAACCAGACAAAGACACCTCAAAGAAAGAAAACTACAGACCAATATCTCTGATGAACCTAGATGCAAAAATCCTCATTAAAATTCTGGCGAACTGGATACAAAGGCACATCAAAAAAATTGTGCACCATGATCAACTTGGATTCATCCCTGGGATGCAAGGAGGCTTCAATATATGGAAATCAATAAATGTTATTCACAACATCAATAAACTTAAAGATAAGAACCATATGATCATCTTGATAGACGCAGAAAAACCATTCAACAACGTAGAGCATTCCTTTATGTTCAAAACATTTTAAAAACAAGGGATAACAGGAACTTACCTCGACATTGTAAAAGCTAACTATGTTAAGCCTCAGGCTAGCATCATTCTGAATGGAGAAAAATTGAAGGCATTCCCTCTAAAATCTGGAACAAGACAGGGATGTCCTCTATCACCACTTCTATTCAATATAGTTCTCGAAAAACTGGCCAGAGCAATTAGAGAGATGAAAGACATTAAAGGCATAAAAATAGGAAAAGAAGAACTTAAATTATCACTATTTGTAGATGACATGATTCTATACATAGAAGACCCAAAAGGGTCTACAGAAAAAACTACTAGAACTAATAAATGAATGCAGCAATGTGGCAGGATATAAAATCACCATGCATAAATCAAAGGCATTTCTGTATATTAGTGACAAAACTTCTGAAACAAAAATGAGTCAAAACACTGCATTCCCAATTTCCTCAAAATAATTAAATACTTGGGAATCAACCTAACAAAAGAGGTGAAAGATTTATATAATGCAAACTACAGAACCCTAAAAAGAGAAATAGAATAAGATCTTAGAAGATGGAAAAATATACCCTGTTCATGGATAGGCAGAACTAACATCATCAAAATGGCTATATTACCAATAGTTCTCTATAGGTTTAATGCAATGCCAATCAAAATCCCAAAGGAATTTTTTTGTAGAAATAGATAAAGCAATCATGAAATTCAAATGGAAAAATAAAAGACCCAGAATAGCAAAAGCAATTCTAAGCAGGAAGTGTGAATCAGGCAGTATAGCGATACCAGATTTCAAACTATATTACAGAGCAATCATAACAAAAACAGCATGGTACTGGTACCAAAACAGGCGAGTGGACCAATGGTACAGAATGGAGGACACAGAGACTAATCCAAAAAGCTACAACTATCTTATATTTGATAAAGGAGCTAATGGCCTGCAATGGAGGAAGGATAGCATCTTCATCAAATGGTGTTGAGTAAACTGGAAATCCATATGCAACAAAATGAAACTGAATCCCCTCCTCTCACCATGCACAAAAGTTAACTCAATGTGGATCAAGGAGCTAGATTCAAATCAGAGTCTCTGCGTCTGATAGAAGAAAAAGTTGGCTCCGATCTACATTTTGTGTGGTCAGGCTCCAAATTCCTTAATAGGACACCCATAGAACAAGAGTTAATAATTAGAATCAACAAATGGGACTTACTTAAACTGATTTTTTTTTTCTTAAGAAGAGAAACAATAAGAGAGGTAAATATGGAGCCTACATCATGGAAACAAATTTTTAGTCCTCACCCTTCACATGGAGCCCTAATATCCAGAGTATACAAAGTATACAAAGAACTCAGAAAATTAGACAATAAGATAACCAATAACCCAATGGGCCAAGGACCTGAACAGAAACTTCTCAGAGGAGGACATAGAATCAATTAACAAGTACATGAAAAAATGCTCTCCATTTCTAGCAGTAAGAGAAATGCAAATAAAAACCACCCAAAAATACCATCTCAATCCAGTGAGATTGGCAGCCACAATGAAGTCAAACAACAACAAGTGCTGGCGAGGATGTGGGGAAAAGGGTACTCTTGTACATTGCTTGAGGGACTGAAACTGGTTCGGCCAATTTGGAAAGCAGTATGGAGATTCCTGGGAAAGATGGGAATGGAAGCACCATTTGACCCAGCTATTGCCCTTCTCGGATTATTCCCTGAAGACCTTAAAAGAGCGTACTACAGGGATACTGCCACATCGATTTTCATAGCAGCACAATTCACAATTGCTACACTGTGGAACCAACCCAGATGCCCTTCAATAGATGAATGGATAAAAAAATGTGACTTTTATATACTATGGAGAATTACGCAGCACTAAAAAATGACAAAATCATGGAATTTGCAGGGAAATGCATGGCACTGAGCAGATTATGCTTAGTGAAGCTAGCCAATCCCTAAAAAACAAATACCAAATGTCTTCTTTGATATAATGAGAGCAACTAAGAACAGAGCAGGGAGGAAGAGCATGAAGAAACGATTAGCATTAGGCAGAAACATGAGGTGGGAGGGAAAGGGAGAGAAGAGGGAAATTGCATCGTAATGGAGAGAGACACTTATTGTTACACAAAATTACATATAAGAGGTTGTGGGAAAATAAACAAGGAGAGAAATGAATTACAGTAGGTATGGTAGAGAGAGAAGATGGGAAGAGAGGGGAGTGGGGATAGTAGAGTATAGGAAAGGTAGCAGAATACAACAGTAACTAATAGGGCATTATGTAAAAATATGGATGTGTAACTAATGTGATTCTGCAATCTGTATTTGGAGTAAAAATGGGAGTTCATAACCCACTTGAATCTAATGTATGAAATATGATATGTCAAGAGCTTTGTAATGTTTTGAGCAACCAATAAAAGAAAAAAAAAGTAGCAATATATATGCCAATAGAAATTCATCATGAAATGTATATAATCCACAGATTGAAAAATATTCATTTTACTGAACATGGATTCATGTATAATGTTTTTCAAAGAGGAAGCTCACCCATAGGTTGAATTTTTAGTTCCAACAGTGTTTAGGAGGAGTGATCTCTTCTCTCAATTTGCATCTGCCAATTCAGCCACCTCACAAGTGTATACGAGTGATATCAGGTAGAATTCTATATGTGCATATAAAAATACATGTGCTGAATAGGCTACAGAGAAAGGGAGACAGGGATTCACATATTTGCTAATTTTAAAAACACATGTAGAACTATTTCAACAAAAAATCGACTAGATTTATAACTCCTACATTATATAATGCAAAAGGCAATTCCAACTATACACCATGTGTCCTCTGAACTGCTTGTGTTTCTTCTCTTTTTGGCTTATTTTTCACCATCATATTAGGATTATTAGTCAGAGACTAGTAGGGTATGGGTTAGTGTCATGGATTCAGTATTTCAAATGGAAAATTGAAAAATGAATCCAATGTTTATGTAAATATGTGCTACACAAAAATCTTCCCACTCACATCCAGAACAATGCCTTGACATTACCTACGCCCCAAGTAAAACACAATTAGAGTAGAAAAGTGTGAAAATCTATGAATACATATATGGAATGGAATATGCTCGGGAGTTCACAACCTTGGAGGTGGTAGAGGAGTTTCCAAAAGTAAAGGACAGGGTAAACACTCCACAAAAAGGAGCTCTGCTGGCCTAAGAATTCTTGGGAAATGGCTTCTGAGGTTGGGCACTTGAAATATATGTTGTTGTCATGAGCTTTAGCTTCCTTTGTAGTGAGACCATCAAAGCTGGGACTGCATCTATGTGACCGAAAGACATGGTTTCTTATATTCCAATGAACATGAGGCAGCAGTGCTCAATTCTCTCTTTGTAGGTAAACTGTGTCCATTGGAAGCTAAGTGTCTCCCGGTGGGGACTGTGAAGACATTTGGTCATCCTCCACTTTTCGTGGTATTTCTTGCTGCTGCACTGGGAATTTGGTATTTGCTTCACAAAACATAAGGAGTTCATCTGGGATACAGTGCTGGAGGCAGTTCTGTCACGTGTGGTGGGTCAGGGTCTGCAGGAGAATGCACCAACCAGGCTTCTATCCCACATAGCTTGCCCCAATAACCATAGCAACCTGATTCTGAATATTGCCCTGAAAACTCTCCATTTAACAAGATGCCTTTACATATAAGGGTCTGATGTCTGCACTATATCAGTCACAAGCCATTTGGAAGCCAATGGCAGATTCACATGGCCCCACCATGATGTTTTATCACAAACCTGCCCACCACTGCTCTAGGCCCCCTACTCAGCAGGCTCCAAATTACTGGCTTCTCTTGTTCTACACCATTTTCATGAAACCCTGTCAAAAACAAGGCACTGTCTGGTATACACATGATCAGCAACAGGACATCAAATTTTCTGCAGTGCCACCTGGTCATGGAAATTTCAAAAATTTCATGGTATTTATCTAGCAATTTTTCAAGGATGAAGTTAGAGGCACTGTGGGTTTCAATTCATTCAGTAACCATTAAGTGTTGAGAAAGTTTATTTCAATGAAAGCTCTGGAGAACTCTCACAGTCAATGCTTCTCAAACAGTTGCCAAAAGGTCTCCTAAAGCCAGGCCAAATGACATCTACAATGTGAGGTCCATGTGTGTTTTGACTCTCAAATATGGCTGCTAAGTCTTTCAGAATAAAATCATGTGATATCCTGGGTGAGATTCTTAGGCCTCTGTGGAAACCACCCTGGGTCTAGATCTCAGTTTCCAAGAGTGAGTCTCATGCGTGGCCTCCTAAAATCCCAACACAATTCATGGCAATACTTCTCTGAGGTCAGTTTCAGAACTCAGTCTCTAAGGGGAATCACACCAGAGTTCAAGCCAAGGTGGACCCAGTCATCCCTTCCATCTGCCAAAAAATGACCACAATTAAAATCAAAACACTCCCACAGGGCCATCATCTTCTTCCATGTAGACACTCATCATAACCTCTAGCTGGAGGTTTCTATGAGCCCAAGGTAGTGTCCAAATAAGCTCACTTGCCCCTCATTTGCCTAAAATCATGATGGCCTGGACACTCTTCCTGTGAACCAGGAATGATCAAATATTCCTGCTGTTAAAGTGTTCCACTTCTCCAATTTGAGGCCTACTGGCTGTAGGGTATAGATTCTTTATGTGATTTGGAGTCATGAGAAAACCCAAGCAAATATGGGCTAGCCTCTGCAGGGATTTCAAGAACTCATTTGACCCAAAGGATCCCTATTCTCACTTGATGGAGGTCAGGAACCTAAAACAAGAAGGCAAAAATATTCATCCACAATGACTGCTCTTTTGGCCATTTTAGTTTTGGAAGCACATGGGATCTTTCTTTAGATCCATCAGGTGCTGAGAATCTAAGCCACAACCTCATACAAGGACAAGAGGCTGATTCAGACACATCCCAATCCAAATCAATTAAGCAAAGAGCCACAGGTGATGTCCATACATTTCCATATGAAAACAGTTTTCTTCAGGCTACACAAAGGGGTGGCCTGAGGCAAAGACCTTCCTGACATTCAGGGTAATAGAAATAGAAGTAAGCAAATGGCCCAAAGAATGGTTTCTCCACTGAGACTTTACTGGTCACACTGAAATCTGAGTTTTCTTAGATGCTCCCATTCCCTTCAGCTATCCAGTACATGGCCATGTCACAGAACCTTGTGGTGTTACATATTTGGGAAACAAAACCATGAGTCTATTCTGGAGAGTGGCCAGAATTCACGAAGAAAACAGGAACTTTAGAAGATAATAGATGTTGCCCATCCATAAGGCAAGCTGCAGTCCATTCATTAATTGGGCAGTATGAATGCGGGGAAGCTTTCAACTAGAGACAACACATCCATTGATGCATTCTCTTTTCTAATGTCTACAACCATGGATACAGTGGGATACACAGACCTAGAAACACTCACGATGTCAAATGACTTACTAGAAACAGTCCACTCCAAACCAAACAAACCACCTTTCCTACCTATTCTCAGAACATGAGAAAAAACCACAAACTCACACCTACAACGGCAAAGGCACTTCCTTCCCCCAAATAGGTCTGTGACTATCCGGAGTGTCTTCTGACTGGTGGGCCATATTATGTTCCCCCAAAATGGCCTGTCCTGTTTCAGATCTGGTCTCCTTGGCCAACTCTGTGAAGTTGTCAGGAGCCAACGGTGAGCCACTACCTGCTTTCTCAAGAAAGGCCCCTCTTCAGAGCTCTGCTGGCATTTGGCCATCCTCAAATCAGTGGGTACCAAGAAAGACTGACTATGTCTTTGGGAAAAGCAAACAAGTTAGCCCACTGGAACTGGGAGTGGGACTGGCTCTGGGTGCCTTCCTTCCTGGATCCCAGGTTCAGAGAATTCCATCACCAAGGAAGTGAAGTGAGGTCACTCACTTTAGTTTTGGAAGCACAGGAACAGAATATGGTCACTGCCTTGGTAACCACTTTGTGCTAACAGTTGCTTCCAGGGTTCCCATGAGATGGAGGCTGCCCCAACATCCTGTGACACATTCAGAAGTTAGAATGGTATATCAACCATAGGCACCAGGGAACAGCTCTTCACAGAGGCCTGGTTCAGTACATCTTCTCTTCATTAAGAAGAGAGAGGCTGATTCAGACTATCAATTAATCCTGACCAGGTTGTTTGCCATGGAAGATGACTATTGCTCTCTCAGGTCCTACATAGCTGCCTATATCTTCTGCAAGGATCATTTCTCCATGGATCTTTGAGGTTCTCAGCAGGTGGAAGATCATCTACATTCCTATATTGTAAGATCCACACTGTCCCTGCTCTTAAGTAAGTTATACTGAGGGAACAGTGTATGGTTAGGGTTAATAACATGTTCAATTTGGGTTACAAATCATTCTGCGGGATGAATAATGGTATTGGCAAAATGCGATATTTCCAAGAGTATATATGTGAAACATAAGTATGAAAGCAGAAATCTAGGTAAGATTTGAAGCCCAGAAGGGCATTGGGGACTTGAGTGGGATACTTAGCTTTGATTAATGTGCAGCACAGATGTCTCAGATAAATCAATATACACTGGCATCGGACCTTGTACCTTGGATATTGAATGTTGAAGAGAACATCCAGTCAAAAACCGATAGTCAGTAGGATTAGGAAGGTAGTTGGTAGGTTTAGAAAAAAGAGTGAGTATAGGATTTGGACCAAAAGTTCTTTAGCAATAGGATTTCAGGTAGAGAGTGTATGTAAATGTAAGCACATGTGAAGAGTCAGTCACAATGATGAACTGGGGAAAAATATAGGAAAGCAGATATCAATAGAGACATTAGGAAATCAAGCAAAGTATAAATTGTGTGATAGGGTTAGACATTTTCAACAGGTTTGAAGTTGAATATATAATCTTAGGAAGAAACAAATATGTAGTCAAAAATAGAATTGATATTTGAGAGCATTAGGCAACCTGGACATGGATGTTTTTAGTAATCCATGCTCACTTTCCATTTACGCTTTGGTACAATTGTAAGTGTGACCTTTGCTTTTTGTGTCCAGAATATTTTTGTAATAAAATGTGTATGTAGATCAGGTGACAAGAGTATTTCTTCCACCAATTCTGGGAGCAATATTTTGAAGACTTACAAATTAGTATGGGGGTACAAATAGGTGTACCCTGTTTCTATGAATATAGACATAATGCATGAATAGACCATACAGTGAATAAATAATATAACTGGATGCACTTTGAATAATGGATTGAATAAATATCTGAAAATTTATAAGAAATTTTATATTGATATGCAATCATTCATTCCAACCAGTTATATATCTAACGATCATCTTAGGGTTATGGTTTATCATGAAGGGTGTGTGAGTTTTGGTTCAAAATTGATTATGGAAATAGAAAATAATATATTTGGAAAAAAGTCTAATGAATAGACCAGTCAAGAAACATAGAGGAATACATGTGTTCTGGAGCAGGAAGTGATTGAAAGTGAAACAAATGCCTATATATTTGCTAACTAGTGAATAAAATATATATACTATGATGTGCATAAACTGAAGAAATAGTAATGTACCAGTGTGGAATAAAAATTAACGTCAAAATACACATCATGTCCCATAGGAACCTACATGCATTGATGTTAAACTGGGTCAGTTAATGTAGACATATTAGGATTTGTATGCACCTTTTACTGAAGTTAGTTTTCAGTACTAGGAAACAAATATATATTTCGGGTGGATGAATATTTCTAAGAATAATCTTGTGAAAAGTTGATTATTAATCCACATACATGAACATGAATGAATTTAGGGAGTGTATATAAGAAACATATATTTAATATTTTTAAAAATATGGAGAGTATATATATATATGTATATATATATATATATATATATATATATATATATACACACACACACACACACACACACACACACACAAACAAACACAGATATTAAAAAGTAGCAATATATATGCCAATCGAAATTCATCATGAAATATATATCATAAAGATGCAAAAACATTCATTTTAGTGAACATGGGTTTACGTATAATGTTGTTCCACTGGGAAGCTCACCCATAGGTTGAATTTTCAGTTCCAACAGCGTTTAGGAGGAGTGATCACTTCTCACACTTTGTATCTGCTAAGTCATATACCTTACAAGGATGTACGTGTGATACCTTGTAGGATTCTATTTGTGCATATAAAAATACATGTGCTGAATAGGCTCCAGAGAATGGGAGACAGTAATTCACATATTTGTTAACTTTAAAAACACATTGAGAACTATTTCAATTAAATATTGAATAGATTTATAACACCTACCCTTTATCATGCAAAAGGCAAGTCCAACTCTGAACTGCAAGTATTTATGTACTGTTTGGGTTATTTTCTTCCATCATATTAGGATTAGTAGTCAGAGTCTAGTAGAATATGGGTTAGTGGCAGGGATTCAGAATTTCAAATGGAAAATAGGAAAATTAATCTTCCAACTCTCATGCAGAACAATGCCTTGTCATTACCTTCGCCCCAAGGAAGACACAATTAGAGTAGAAGAGTTACAAAATCTGTGATTACATTTCTGGAATCAAAAATGCTCAGGAGTGCACAAACTTGGAGGTGGTATAGGAGTTTCCAAAAGTAAGGACAGGGTACAAACTCCACAAACATAAAGCTCTGCTTGCCTAAAACTTTTTGAGAAACTGCCAGTGAAGTTGGGCACTGAGATATAGGTTGTTGTCAGGAGTTAAGCTTCCTTTGTAGTGAGACCCTCAAAGCTGGGTCTTCATCTATGTGACCTGGAGGACAACGTTTCTTATTTTCCATTGAACACGAGGCAGCAGTGCTCAATTCTCTCTTTGTAGGTAAACTGTGGCCACTGGGGGCTTATTGTCTCCCCGTGTGGACTGTGAAACCATTTGGTCATCCTCCACTTTTCGTGGTGTTTCTTGCTGCTGCACTTGGAGTTTGGTTCATGCTTCATGAAATACAAGGAGTTCAACTGGGAAACAGTGCTTGAGGTAGTTCTGTCCCGTGTGGTGGGTCAGGGTCTGCAAGAAAATTCACCAAACAGGCTTCTATCTCTCAAAGATTTCCCCCTTGTCGATAGCAACCTGATTCTGAACATTGCCCTGAAACTACGCCATATAACAAGATGCCTTTACATATAAGGGTCTGATGTCTGCACTCTGTCAGTTACAAGCCATTTGGAAGCCAATGGCAGATCCAAATGGCCCCACCATGATGTTTTATCACACACCTGTCCACCACTGCTCTAGGCCCACTACTCAGCAGGCTCCAAAATACTGGCATCTCTGTTCTAAACAATTTTCATGAAACCCTGTCAATCAAGGCACTGTCTGGTACACTCATGATAAGCAACAGGACATCGAAAGTTTCTGCAGTTCCACCTGGTCATGGAAATTTCAAAAATTTTGTGGTATTTATCTAGCCATTTTTCAAGGATGACGTTGGATGCACAATTATTCAGGAACCATTAAATGTTGAGAAAGTTCATTTCAAAGAAAATTCTAGAGAACTTTCACAGGCAAGGCTTTCCAAAGAGTGGACAAAAGGTCACTTGAAGCCAGGACCATTGAGGTCTACAATGTGAGGTCCTATGTTTTTTGACTCTCAACTATGGCTGCCAAGTCTTTCAGAATAAAATCATGTGATATCCAGGCTGAGATTCCCAGTTCTTTGTGGAAAGCCACCCTGGTCCTAGATCTCAGGTTCCAAGGGCGACGCTCATGCGTGGCGTCCTAAAATCCCAACACAATTCATGGCAATTCTTCTCTGAGATCAGTTTCAGAACTCAGTCTCTAAGTGGAAACACACCAGAGTTCAAGCCCAGTTGACCCAGTCATCTCTTCAAACCGCCACACCAATGACCAGAATTAAAACCAAAACACTCCCACATGGCCCTCATTTTCTTCCATATAGACACTCATCATAACCTTGGCTGGAAGTTTTTATGAGGCACACAGCCCAAGACAATGTCAAAAAAAGCTCCCTTGCCCTTCATTTGTCTAAAGTCAGTGTTTCCTGGACAACGTTCTTGTGAACCAGGACTGATCAAAGAGGTCTGCCATTAATACTGTTCCGCTTTTCCAATTTGAGGCATACTGACTGTCAGGTATAGTTTCTTTATGTGATTTGCAGTCATGAGAAAACCCAAGCACCAATGGGCTAGCCTCTGCAGGGCTTGAAGAACTCAGTTGACCCAAAGATCCCTCTTCTCACTTGATGGAGATCAGGAACCTTACAGAGGAAGGCAAGAGAAATCATCACAATGACTTCTCTTTTGGCCATTTTGGATTTGGATGCACACATGGGATCTTTCTTTAGATCCATCAGGTGCTGAGAATCTAAGCGATAATCTCACACTGCACTAAGAGGCTGATTCAGATATATCCCTTTGCAAAGCAATTAAGCCAGGAGCCACAGGTGATGCCCATTTATTTCCATTTGAAAACTGTTTCTTTCAGGCTTTGGAAATGTGTGGCCTTAGGCAAAGACCTTCCTTACATTCAGGGCAACAGAACAATAGGTAAGCAAAATCCCAAAGTAGATTTTCTCCACTGAGACTTTCCTGGTAACACTGATATCTGAGTTTTCTGAGATATTCACCATTCTCTTCAGCTATCCAGTACATGGCCGTGTCCCAGATTGTGGAGGAGATACATATCTTGAACACAAAATCATGAGCCTATGGGAGAGTGACCAGATTCAGGAAGATATCAGGAACGTAGGAAGGTAGTAGGTGTTGCCCATCCATAAGGTAACCTGCAGTCCATTCATAAATTGGACAAGATGAATTCTGCGAAGATTTCTACTAGACAGGACACATCTATTGATGCATTCTCTTTTCTATTGTCTACAACCACGAACACAGTGGGATACCCAGACATAGAAACACTCGCCTTCTCAAAGGACTTACTAGAAACAGTCCACTCCAAACCAAACAAACCGACTTTCTACATATTCTCAAAACATGAGACAAAATCTCAAACACACACACACACACACACACACACACACACACACACAGGCACCTTCTTTCCCCAAATAGGTCTGTGACTATCCGGAACGTCCTCTGACTGGTGGGCCATACTATGTTCCCCCGAAATGGGCTGTCCTATGTCAGATCTGGTCTTCTTGGCCAAAACTGTGAAGTTATCAGGAGCCAGCGGTGAGCCACTGCCTGTTTTCTCAGGTAAAGCCCCTCTTCAGAGCTTTCCTGGCATTTGTCCATCTTCAATTTAGTAGTTGTCAAGAAAGACTGACTCTGTCTTTCTTAAATCCAAACATTTGAGACCACTGGGACTTGGACTGGGACTGCCTCAGGGTGCCTGGCTTCCTGGATTCCAAGTTCAGAGTGTTCCACCAACAAGAAAGTGACAGAGGTCACTTTGTCTAGAACTGAATGAGGTCACTGCCTTGGCAACCACTTTTTCCTAACAGTTGCTTCCAAGGGTCCATGAGATGGATCCTGCCCCTACTTCCTATGACACTTTCACAAGTTAGAATGGAATATCAACCATAGGCACCCGGGAACAGCTCTCCACACAAGCCTGGTTTGGTCCATCTTCTCTACATTAAGAAGAGAGAGACTGCTTCAGACACACCCCTTCATCCTGACCTGTTTTTTTTTTTGTCATGAAAGATGACTTTCGCACTCTCAGGTCCTTCATAGCTGCCTACATCTTCTTTAGGGATCATTTCTGCATGGACCTTGGAGGTTCTCCGCAGGTTGAAGATCTCCTACATTCCTGTGTTGTAAGACCAACTCTGTCCGTGCTCTTCTGTAAAGTTAGATTGAGGGAAGAGTGTATGGTTACGGTTAATAACATGTTTGATTTGGGTTAGGATCATTCTGCTAGATGAATAATGGTATTGGGAACCTGCAATATATATAAGATTATATAGGTGAAATATATGAATGAAAACAGAAATCTCGGTAACATTTGAAACCCAGAAGGGAATTGGGTCCTTGATTGGGATACTTAGATTTTAATTATGTTCTGCACAGATGTCTCAGATAAATCTATACACAATGGCATAGGACCTGATACCTTGGATGATTGAATGTTGAGGAGAACAACCATTCAAAGAGGGAGAGTCGGTAGGATTAGGAAGATAGTTGGTAGGATTATAAAAAAGTGTGAGTATAGCATTTGGACAAATAGTTCTTTAGCAATAGGTTTTCAGGTAGACAGAAAATGTAAATGTCAGCATATGTGAAGAGTCAGTCACAGTGATGAACTGGGGAAAATATGTAGGAAAGCAGATATCAATAGAGACATTAGGAAATCAGGCAAAGTATAAAGTGAGTGATAGCAAAAGACATTTTCAACAGGCTTGAGATTGAATATATAATCTTAGGAAGTAACAAATATGTAGTCACCAATAGGATTGACATTTGAGAGCATTAGGCAACCTGGAAATGGGTGATTTTCATAATCCATACTCACATTCCATTTAGGCTTTGGTACAATCGTAAGTGTGACTTTGCATTTTGTGGCCAGAATATTACTGTGATAAAACATATATGTAGATCAGGTGACATATAAAACGTATATGTAGATCAGGTGACATGAGTATTTCTTGCACCATTTCTTGGAGCAATATTTTGAAGGGGTATAAATTAGTATTGGGGGTACATATACGTGTACCATGCATGTATGAATATAGAGATAATGCATGAATAGACCATACTGCAAACAAATAATATAACTTGTTCCAACTTTAAATAATGTATTGAATTGATATCTGAAAATACACAGGAATCATATATTGATATACATACATTCATTCCAACCAGTAATACATCTAATGGTAATATTACGGTTGTGGTTTATCACAAAGAGTGTGTGAATTTTGCTTCAAAATTGATTATGGAAATCGAAAATAATGTGTTTGGAAAGAAATCTCATGAAATGACCAGTCAAAAACAAGGAGGAATACATATGTTCTGAAGCAGGAAGTGATTGAATGTGTTACAAATTTTTTTAAATTTGTGAACTTGTGGATGAAATGTATATTCTATGATGTACAAAAACTGCAGAAATAGTAATGTACCAGTGTTTAATAAAAATGAACATCAAAATACACATCATGTCCCATAGGAATCTACTTGCATTGATGTTAAAGTGGGTTAGCTACTGTAAAAATATAAGGATTTGTTTGCACCATTCACTGAAGTAACTTTTTAGTACTAGAAAACAAATATGTATTTCAGGTGGATGAATATTTTTAAAATAATCTTATGAAAAGTTTAATATAAAACCACATACATGAACAAGAATGAATTTAGGGAGTGTATAATAGGACACTTATATTTTATATTTTGAAAAATCTAGAGAGTATATATATATATATATATATATATATATATATATATATATCACACACACACACACACACACACAAAACACACACAGACACATTAAAAAGTAGCAATATATATGCCAATTAGAATTCATTGTGAAATATATATCATCCACAGATCCAACAATTTTAATTTTACTGAACATGGATTTATGTATAATGTTCTTCAACTAAGAAGCTCACTCATAGTCTGAATTTTCAGTTCCAAAAGCATTAATGAGGAGTGATCTCTTCTCACACTTTGTATCTGCCAAGTTAGCCACCTCTCAAGAATATACGTGTGATACCAGGTAGGATTCTATACGTGCGTATAAAAATACTTGGGCTGAATAGGCTACAGAAAAATGGAGACAGGAATTCACATATGTGTTAACTTTAAAAACACATGCAGAACTATTTCAACAAAAAATTGACAAGATTTATAACTCCTACCCTATATCATGCAAAAGGCAAGACCAACAATCCACCATGCCTCCTCTGAAGTGCTAGTATTTCTATTCTGGTTGGGTTATTTTTCTCCATCATATTAGAATTAGTAGTCAAGAGTCTAGTAGGGTATGGGCTAGTGTCAAGGATTCAGTATTTCAAATGGAAAATTGAACAATGAATCCAATGTGTATGTAAATAAGTGCTACACAAAATTATTCCCACTCTCATCCAGAACAATGCCTTGACAATTCCTTCACCCCAAGTAAGACACAATTAGAGGAGAAGATTTAGAAAATCTGTGAATAAATATGTGGAATGGAATATGCTCAGGAGCTCACAACCTTGGAAGTGGTAGAGTAGTTTCCAAAAGTATGGGACAGGGTAAAAACTCCACAAACATGGAGGTCTGCTGGCCTAGAGACTTCTTGAGAAACTGCCTGTGAGGTTGGGCACTTGAAAAATATGTTGTTGTCAGGAGCTTTAGCTTCCTTTCTAGGGAGACCATAAAAGCTTGGTCTGCATCTATGAGACCTGGAGGACATGGTTTCTTATTTCCCAATGTACATGAGGCAGCAGTGCTGAATTCTCTTTTTAGGTAAACTGTGGCCACTGGGGGATAAATGTGTGCCAGTGTGCACTGTGAAGCCATATGGTCATCTTCCATTTTCGTGGTGTTTCTTCCTGCTGCACTGGGAGTTTGGTATTTGCTTCACGAAATACAAGGAGTTCAACTGGGTCACAGTGCAAGAGGAAGTTCTGTCATGTATGGTGGGTCAGGTTTTGCAGGAGGATACAAGAACTAGGATGCTATCCCACATATCTTGCCCCCTTGACCATAGCAACCTGATTCTGAACAATGTCCTGAAACCTCTCCATATAACAACTTGCCTCTACATGGAAGGTTCTGCTGGCTGCACCATGTCAGTCACAAGCCATTTGAAGCCAATGGAAGATCCACATGGCCCCACCACAGATGTTTTATCACATACCTGCCCACCACTGCTCTAACCTACTACTCAACAGAGTCCAACTTACTGGCATCTCTGTTCTACACTATTTACATGAAACCAAGTCAATCAAGGCACTGTCTGGTATATTCATGATCAGCAACAGGACATCAAAAGGTTTTCCAGTGTTACCTGGTGATGGGAAATTCAAAAATTTCATGGTATTTATCTAGCCATTTTTCAAGGATGAAGTTGGAGACACTGTGAGTTTCAATTCTTTCAGGAACCTTTAAATGGTTTGGAAGCTCATTTCAATGAAATCCCTGGAGAACACTCACAGGTAAGGCTTCTCAAAGAGTGGCCAAAAGATTATATAATGTTATGCCCATTTAGGTCTATAATGTGAGGTCCATATGAGTTTTGACTCTCAACTATGGGTGCCACGTCTTTCAGAATAAAATTTGTGGTATCCTGGCTGAGAATCTCAGTGCTCTGTGGAAAGCCACCCTGGGCCTAGAACTCAGTTTCCAAGGGCAACGCTCATGCCTGGCTTCCAAGAATCTCAACACTATTCATGGCAATACTTCTCTGAGGTCAGTTCCAGAACTCAGACTCTAAGGGAATCACACCAGAGTTCAAGAACATGTGGACCAAGTCATCTCTTCCAACCGCCACCCAAATGACCACAATTTACACCAAAACACTCCAACGTGGCGCTCATCTTCTTCCATATAGACACTCACAATAACCTATGGCTGGAGTTTTCCATGAGGGGCACAGCCCAAGACCGTGTCCAAAATAAGCTCTCTTGCACCTAATTTGCCTAAATTCAGGGTGGCCTGGACACCCTTCTTGTGAACCAGGAGAGATTAAATAGGCCTCCCGTTAATACTGCTCCGCTTCTTCAATTTGAGGCCAAATAACTGTGGGGTTTGGATTCTTTATGTGAATTGGAGTCTTGAGAAAACCCAAGCAAATATGGGCTAGCCTCTGCAGGGCTTTGAAGAACTCATTTGACCCAAAGGATCCCTAATCTGACTTGATGGAATTCAGGAAAGTTACAGAGGAAGGCGAGAGACTTCATCCACAAGGACTGCTCTTTTGGCCATTTTGGTTTTGGATGTAAACATGGGATCTTTCTTTAGATCCATCAGGAGCTGAGAATCTAAGCCACAGCCTCACACAGGGTAAATAGGATGATTCAGACACATCCTTTCCAAAGCAATTAAGCAAAGAGCCACAGGTAATGCCCATTCATTTCCATTTGAAAACTGTTTTCTTCAGGCTTCACAAAGTGGTGGACTGAGGAAAAGACCTTCCTGACATTCAGGGCAACAGAAGAATAGGTAAACAAAAGGCCCCAAGCAGGGTTTCCCCACTGAGACTTTCCTGGTCACACTGATATCTGAGTTTTCTGAGATGCTCACGATTCCCTTCAGCTATATAGTACATGGTCATGTCACAGAGCTTCGAGGTTGTACATATCTTAAACAGAAAACCATGAACCTATTCTGGAGAGTGGCCAGAATTCAGGAATAAAACAGGAACTAAAGAAGATAGCAGGTGTTGCACATCAATAAGGCAAGCTGCAGTCCATTCATAAATAGGGCAGGATGAATGCTGTGAAGCTTTCTACTAGACAGGACATATTCATTGATGCATTCTCTTTTCTAATGTCTACAACCACGGACACAGTGGGATACACAGACATAGAAATTCCCGCCTTGTCAAACGACTTACTAGAAACAGTTCACTCCAAACAAAACAAACCGCCTTTCATACCTATTCTCAGAACATGAGACAAAACCACAAACCCACACCCACACCACAAAGGCACCTCCTTTCCCCAAGTAGGTCTGTGACTATCCGGAGTGTCCTCTGACTGGTGGGCCTTACTATGTTCCCTGGAAATAGCCTGTTCTGTCTCAAATCTGGTCTTTTTGGCCAACTCTGTGAAGTTGTCAGGAGCCAGCGGTGAGCCACTGCCTGCTTTCTCAGGAAAGGCCCCTCTTCATAGTTTTCCTTGCATTTGGCCATCCTTACATCAGTAGGTCCCAAGAAAGACTGAGTCTGTCCTTGGTAAATCAAAATAAGTTTGACCACAGGGACTGGGACTGGGACTGGCTCTGGGTGCCTGGCTTCCTGGATTCCAAGTTCAGAGAGTTCCATCACCAAGGAAGTTAGGTGAGGTCACTTCCTTTTGGAACTGAATGAGGTCACTGCCTTGGCAACAACATTGTCCTAACAGTTGCTTCCAAGGTTACCATGAGAAGGAGGCTGCTCCTACTTCCTGTGACACTTTCACAGGTCAGAGTGGTATGTCAACCATAGGCATGCAGGAGCAGCTCTCAACACATGCCTGCTTTGGTCCACCTTCTCTACATTAAGAAGAGAGTGGCTGATTCAGACACATCCCTTCATCCTGAGCAGGTTGTTTGCCATGGAAGACTTTTGCTCTCTCAGGTCCTTCGTACTTGCCTACATCTTCTCCAGGGATCACTTCTGCGTGGACCTTTGAGGTTTTCAGCAGGTGGAAGATCATCTATATTTCTGTATTTTAATACAAATTCTGTCCCTGCTCTTCTGTAAAATTAGATTGAGAGAACAGTGTATGGTTAGGATTAATTACAGGTTCGATTTGGTTTAGAAAGGAAACTACACGGTTGAGCAAACAGGGTCCTAGAGTTAGCAATAATATGAGGATTTTTAATGGACCGGCCATGGCAGATAAAAGCGTAGTTCATCAGGTCACTATGTGAACCAAGACTCAAACCTCCCTTTTTTGGCCTCTGTCTCTCTTTGACGCTCTTCAAGTCGTTTTCTTAATTTACTCATAGATTCTTTTACAACTCCAGTATTTTCCGCATAAAACAACATTCTTCCCTCAATGCAATCAAAAAGGCACCTTTCTCTCATGAAGAGGAGGTCCAACACTCGTCTGCTTGGTAAAACAACTTCAGAAAGAGAGAGGTTAAAATTCCTGTAAAGCTGTGATGTCGGTTTTTAATGTCTTTAAGCTTTGGCCTATTTCTGCTTCTAATTGTGTCTTTGTTGTGTCTCATGGACTAGCCCACCCCTTCTGCAACTATTATTTCTAATAGGATGGCTAAAGTGAGGGATACAGGTTCCCAGTGGAACCGGGTTGTATGCCCCCCCTATTTGATCTTTAAATGAACCTAAGTCATGATAAAGAATTCTGGGAAACATCTGCATCATTACATAATTAATCACATATATTGACCATTTTATGAAAACATAAATAATGTTAAAGTGTATAGAATTATACTGTTGTAGGGACGGACAAGGAAAGGGACCTAAGATAGCACCAAACACAGGAAAACAGTCTTATTTGGTTGCCTCGGATTTAGAGGGCATTGCTTCTGTTGTAATCAATTAATCCCCTGAACCCCAAGTTTCGGTAGTTTTAGAATTTGTAACCAACATGTAAGGGAAGTGGCTCAGAAGTTCACAGTCTGTAGAAATTCACAGAAATCAGTTTTTGTTTCTGTTTTGTTCCTCTGTTCTGGGCAAGTTAACTTTTCAAGGACACCTTGGAAAAAGAGAGCTTTTTTGTCTCTTTTTTCTCTCCCTTCCAGCTGTCACCATGAAGCCCAATTGGTAACTTTTTTATCTTAGAAATGTAGCCATCTCTGTGAAGCCCCAGCTCAAGGCCAGAGGCCTTGTTCACATATTTTGTGAAAACCTAGTAAGGCGGTGTCAAGCTTAGGGGTGGTGATTTTTCCAGCCAGTGCCCAAGTAGATCAGAGCAACACGAAAAGTGGAAGTTTATCTACATTGAACTCTTTCAGAGGGACTCTTTTGCTGAAAGACCTAATGTAAGCCTCGGTGAAGACTTCTGGAGAAGGTTATTTAAGACATATCTATGGACCTGGTACAGAGGGGGAAGACGGGGAAGGCGAGGCTGAGAGCAGCTCCGTGGATCTGAGAATGAGGAAGATGAGATGTAAAAGAATAATGGAAATGGGGTTTGGGATTTTCCTAGAACAAAACTTGAGCAGTAGAACAGGTAGAGCAGAGGTGAAGATGGGAGTGAGTATTCCAAAAAGCCTGTGAGGGACTTTAAATTCTTAGTAACCTTTTTTCAGTGATGACAAAGCAACTTTAAAGGCCATTTTTATTACATCTTGGATAGGGGTCTGAGGGCTCTTCTCAGCTGGTTTGAGCTTTGGTTTAGCTTCTTAGAGGACTTGGTGGGACCTAGTGCAGGCACAGACAGAAAGAGAGAGGAGTGAGTGAGTGGAGGGGTACCTTGGTACCTGCTACCTCAGCAAGGGGGCAATGGTCTGAGAACTGGCGGAGGTTTGGGTTTTTGATCTAGTAATTGGAGGGGAGAAATCAGGTTGCTGAGTTGGGAGTGACAGCAGAGTGTCTAGAGCAGAAGGCTGAGCGTGAGGAACTATTGGAGAAGCATAGTACAGGATGTGAGTGAAGGAGGGAAAAGGATTCCGCATAGGGGAATTTTCCCCTTTTGAGCACTTGCCGAAGTTAAAAATGTCACGCAGAATTTGAGGATCTAGAGAACCCTCTGGGGGCCATAGTTTTTGGTTGTCTAATTGGTAATATGGCCAATGCTGTGTACTGAATTTGATGAGGAGTTTGGGTTCTACCAGGCAGCCCCTGTATGCTCACATCCCCATGAGTTACACAAGAAGTTGGCTTTCCCCCCACACAGCCATGGCTGTTTGTGGCTTTGATAGTCTGCCGGGCATATATCGTAATCTAGGCTAGCCAACCTGAATCTGGCTCGCGTTTCGGTGCATCCATAATGTTTGTTTCAATTATCTATGGTATGGAAGGGATTTAATGGAACTTTAGTGGGATCCTCTTCATCAGGGTTATCTCAATAGGAAAGACCTATACCAAGCTGAAAAATGTCTGGGTGGAGAGATAGCCACCAGGTCCCTAAGGGGGCTGTATGCGAGATAGACCATACTTCTTGTCTAGTAGGATTTCAGATCAGCCTTCACTGCTGAACAGGCTGATGAGGGTTAGGAGTACTGCTGGCCAAGGGGAGAGTCTATAGTCTTGTCCACATAGCGAATACACAATTTGAAATGGTTACCAGTCTTTTCCAGTTTCCAACCAGAGTCTGGACACAGCGAAGGCTTGAGATGAGAGGCATGGATCCAAAAAGTGATTCTGTCTACTTTTACGGCTGTAGGTGTTATAAGTAGCACCTGGTATGTTCCTTTCCAGCGGGGTTCTAGGGATAACACCTGATGTTGTCTTATGTAGACAAAGTCTCTTACTTGATATTGATGTGGAATCCCCTCATCCCCAGGTTGGTAGGCAGTGGCCAGCTGTTTCCACAGTTATCACTGAGTTCTTTCAATGGCTTTAAGTCTGTCAAGCAAGGGGTGTGGAAGGGATTGTTAGGCCTTAGAGTTGGGGATTAGGTCCCTTACTGGATGATGGGCATCATAGAGACTTTCATAGGAGGTGAGGTTACACAAAGAAACAGAGGGAGTATTTCTCGCATGAAACAGTGCATAAGGCAGGAGCATAGTCCAATCTTTTATGCCGGTCTCTAAGCTTAATTTCGTTAAGGTCTCTTTAATGGTTCTATTTATTTTTTCTACCTCTCCTGAGCTCTGGGGTATATAAGCATAATGTAACTTACAATTAATCCACACCTGACTTACCTGGGCCATGAACACAAGTCCATTATCAGACCCTATTACCTTAGACAGACCGTATCTTGGAAAAATATCTTCCAGGATCTTCTTGAGAACCATTTGCGCCATTGTTTTTTTTTTTTTTTTCTGTGTGTGTGTGTAAGGCTTTAATCCATCCTGAAAATGTATCTACAAAGACTAGGAGATATTTAAGTCCATACCTTGTTGGCTTAATTTCAGTAATGTCCACTTCCCAGAATTGTCCTGGTCTGGTTCCTCGTAGGTGCTTTCCTCTAAGAAACTTGGAAGGGTAAGCATTAAACAATTGACTGACCCGACAGGCTTTTGTTACCGGTTCAATTATTTCCTTTCGCTGTGAGTCGGTTAGTGGAAAACTCTGTTCTTAATCCTACAGGAATGCCTGCAGTTTCTTTGAACCAAGGTGAGTGAGTTGACGTACATTTTTAACGTAGTGTAGGGCTTTCTGTAATTGCAGGCTGAGCTCAGTAAAGTTGAGGCGTTCAATGTCAGTGTCCTTAGATGTTATCTAAAACTTCCTGGTACGCAGGGGTCCATTGAAATTGGGCATCTCCCTTTAACAGCGGGTATAAAGGAGCAGCTATGGACGCAAACCCATTTATCCATAACCTGCAAAACCGAGCAATCCCAAGAAACTCTCTTAGTTGTCTGCTGTAAGATGGGGTTGATATCTGCTCAATGGTTTGTGTTCTGGGCTCAGTGAGTCATCGTTTACTGCCCCTAAGGAAATAGTCGAGGAAGATTACTTCTTGCTGGCAAATTGGGCAATTTTGGCCGAAGCTCTATACTCGAGTTGAGCAAGCTCGGATAATAGTGCTTGGGTCCCAGTTCACAGTTTTCCTTGGTGTTGGATGCCAGTAGCAGGTGATCCACGTATTGAAGCTGGGTGACTTCGGGGTGTGTAGTTCTGAAATTGTTGAGATCTCTGTGGAGGGCTTCATCAAAGGGAGTTGGGGAGTTTTTGAACCCCTCTGCGAGTCTAGTCCAAGTTAGTTGACTAGACTTTCCGGTTTCTGGGTCTACCCACCCAAAAGCAAACAGCAACTGACTATCTTTATGCAGAGGCAAGCAAAAGAAAGCTTGTTTTAAGTCCAGAACAGTATACCATTTCTGCTCAGGGTTCAGAGTGCTAAGCAGATTGAACAGATTAGGTACCGTGGGGTGAATGTCCTGCACTCTGTTGTTGATCTCTCTTAGGTCTTTAAAAGGGTGATAGTCCCTGGTTCCTGGCTTTTTCTTCTAATAGCAGGGGAGTGTTCCAGGCCAATTGACAGGGCCTTAGGACCCCAAAGGCCAGATATTTCTGAATATAGGGCCTTATCCCATCCTTAGCTTTTTATGCTTAGAAGATATTATTTGACATTGATTGGGGAGACTGAGGTTTTTAACTCCACTGTTATTGGAGGTTGTTTCACGGCCAGGCCTAACACAGCAGTTTTTGCCCAGGCATCTGGGTAATCTGTTATCCATTTCTGGGGTAGCTTGCCTGTTTGATCAGTCTTGGGGGGTGTGAAGAGTGGACGTTCATCTTCTACTGATATAGTTAAAGCCGTGACTATAGGAGTTTTTACTGAAGGATTTAGAAATTTCATTTGGGGGCCTTCAGGGTTAAAAGTTATTTTGACCCAGAGCTTGGTGAGCAGATCTCTGCCCATCAATGGGTGTGGGCATTCTGGGATTACTTGGAAGGAGTGATGGATTTTTCCTTTCCCCAGGTCCATGGTCCTCTTAGTAGTCTAAGCCCGATATTTTCTGCCATTAGGCCTTTGAACGACAGACCTTTTATTTGATAGACGGCCCAATGGGGCCTTAAGGGCTGAGTATACTGCTCCTGTATTCACTTCAAAGTTTACTGGGGTCCCCTACACTTCAAAAGTTACCCTGAGCTAGGGGAAGGAATCTGAGCCCCAACTTTCTTAGTCATCCCCCAGAGTCAGAATGGCTGGCTGGCGTGTCTGTCTCTTTATAGGGCACTCTTTGGCCCAGTGTCCTTTTTTTTTACAGTAGCCACATTGATCTGAGGCCAGGGGTGGCCTCTGGCACTGACCCAGGTATCACTTCCTGTCACCTTATGTCTTAATTTCTGGCCTCTTTCTTGTTGTTACCAGGATCTTAGTCAATGCCTTAGTCTTTCTTTTGCTTCTCTCATCCTCCCTCTGCTCCCTTTCTTTTTCCCTGTTTCTCTCTTATAGTATACTTTTTCGGCTTCTCTGACTAAATCTCTCTTTTAACTTTTTTTTTTAATATCCATGGCAGCTTCCCCAATTAAGGCCATCGTGACAGATGCCTTTTGATCTGCTGCCTGAGGATCGAAAAGAGGATATCTCTTATATGCCTCCATAATTCTCTCTAGAAACATAGAGGAAGATTCATCAGGCCTTTTAATAATTTCTCTTACCATGGCCAAATTAGTTGGTCACCTAGCGGCCCCTTGGATACCCGCTATTAGAGCCTGGCAATAATTGGACAGATGCTCCCTATCTTCAAAGGTGTTGGGGTCCCAGTTGGGTTAGTTTAAGGGGAAGCCGGCTTTGATTATGTTGGGAGGTTGTGTTGGTCGCCCATCAGGTCCGAGGATATTTTTTTCTAGCTTCCAGGAGGTTTTTCTCTCATTCCTCTGTCATGAAGAGAGTCTCTAGAAGTTGTTGGAAGTCATTCCAAGTAGGCAGGTGTGAAAACGTTGGCGAGTTCTCTAAGTTTTTTTAGCCGGGCCAGCTTCCTCCAGGGAAGGAGGCGCTGTGTGTGCCATGAGACAGTCATCTAGAGGGCACTGGGCCATTCTGGCTTCCTCGAATGGTGGAGAGGCTGAGTCAGCAGCAGGGGAATTACTTACAGGGTTTTGGGGGTTGGGGGACAAGGGCAGAGGATAAGGACGAGTAGAGTCTTAAGACTCAGGGAGAACAGAGGATGGAGGTTGAGTAACAGAGAGTTTGAGAAATAGAATCGTAGGGGAAGGAGTAGGAGTGGGTGCAGGGACAAGGAAAGGCTTCACCCATGGAGGAGGAGATTTGCAGAGGTCCTGACAAGTTAAGATATATGGCTATTGATCTGGATGGCTATGTGGCCCCGGCTGAAAGACAATATCTCAGACTTTTCAAATTAGTGCGAAGTAGAAACATCCTTCTAGGGGCCATCCGACTACAAAGGTGCGTTATTCTGAGACACAGAATCTGCCAGGTCTGGTGTTTTACTGAAAAAGAAAGTTTCTGAGCCCTTAAGCAGACTTTGGTCCAGTGATTAAGGGTCAGGGACAGAGGCATTGAAGTGCTCTGTCCCATAATGAAATATACACAGACAGTGAAAGCAACAACACACGACACAGACAAGACAAGACAATAAAGACAGGCAATGGACGTCCAATACTGAGACCAGGACTGAGTAGCCGGCAAAACCTGATGGGCTGGCAATTCCGAATCTGAAAGAAAATATCACTGAGTCGAGGAGACTATGGTTCCTCGATTTCCTGAGTCCATCCCCCAGGGACATGGCCTGTGGCTCTGTGACATGTGTGTCAGCCACCGTGGGAGAGAGCTCACGCTCTTTACCAATAGCCATTTAGTCAAACCCTAACCTGAATCTTGAAACCAGAAAGAGGGGCCTTATTTACCCCCAGAGCAGCCCGTTGGGGGTCTTTCATCTGCAGCTGCCGGATCTCGCTGGGGCCACCAGAAGTAAAGTTCGGGTGAGCGTCGGTGGAAGAGACCACCAAGAGACTGTCTAATGCAACAGCAAAGGGTTTATTGAGAGTCCGGCATGCAAGGGCTCAGAGCTCACTTGAATAGAGCAGAGAGCCCTGATAACAGCTTAAGAAGTGCTTATATATTTTCCTTGGAGAGGGCAGGGAGGGAAGTTTATTGATGGGTAAGGGCAAGTGGGCGGTTTGCGTGCAAATGGTTGATGGAGTACATTCTGCAGTTTGGCAGTTGGGGCAGCACATTCTGGGAACAAGAATAGCAAACAGTTCTCAAGATTTCAACAGTGTTTTCTTAAGCATACAAGAAAACAGGAAGTGACAAGTACCTATTTTATTAACCTTTCAATATAAGTATGAAAACAGAAATCTAGGTAAGATTTGAAGCCCAGAAGTTCATTTGGCCCTTGATTGGTATACTTAGCATTGAATTATGTTCCGTAGAGATGTCCCAGAAATATGGATATAAAATGACACAGGACCTTGTACCTTCTCAGAGGTCAGTTCCAAAACACAGTCTCTAAGGGGAATCACACCAAAGTTCAAGACAAGATGGACTCAATTATCTCTACCAACCGCCACACAAATGACCACAATTAAAA